>NW_023458566.1:13561766-13610785 GCF_013731165.1 Rhagoletis pomonella
AAAAATATTTTGAAAGAAAAAATATTTTGAAAGAAAAAATATTTTGAAAGAAAAAATATTTTGAAAGAAAAAATATTAAAAAAAAATTTTTTTTTAAATAAAATAACAGCCCTATTTCCAAACAATCTCAGTGCAATAAACATGACTGAAAAGTTATGAAGTTATTGTGATGGAGGAGCTTTCATTGTGATAGTTAAATTGCAATCAAGACCCTAAAGATGGCTACGATTAACTCGATATGTGTTCAAAAATGTCAGAGATACATATCTATAATTTCCACGACAGCACATCGTCAATACATAGTGATGCACAGAGGAAGAATCCAAAACAAGACATGCGAAACCGGCTTTTGCATACACGTTCCACTGCAATTACTGTTCTCACAAGTTGAGGGCAACGAATTACTGGGCACGCTAAAGCTATCTAAACCTCATAGAAACACCAACGCGTCAGAGAATTAATAGCTATATAGACGATAGGTTCACAGGTAATTCAGAAAGAATATCTTGCGCTTCGAAGAATTAGCGTAAGTTTTCTGGGGAACAAGTTTTTCGAAGACTTTGGAAGTTTAATGGATATACAGTGACTCAAACAAATGACCACGTGTTGACTTTTTTAAATATTCGTAATGTTCTTCGAGCAAACCTTTTTTTTTGTTATTTTTTTCATAAAAATACCGTCCAAGCTTTAACCAAAAACATATAAATCACTGTTTCAGACTTTATACAAAATTTTGATTTTGACGAGATAGTAATATAAACTAGTACGAGATTTCCATGTATACACTTCGAGAAATACGCTTCAGATTTGTGATTTGTTGGCTAGGAATGCGTAAGTCTTGGATCTCTATCGATACCGTGCGAATACCAATTAATTAAAACTTATCTGATCCAAGGTAAAGCTTTGTTACTCAAAAAATAAATAAAAACAGGCAAGACAAACATTTTTTCACAATTATGTCCTGAAGTTTCAAATGCATCGATATTCCTGCAACGGTCCTCAACATCGCTCTGTTTTGAACGAAAATTACTAAAGTTTTCGATATATTAAAAAAAAACTTTTTCGCATACCATTTATTACCCAACTGAATGTAGTCCGCAAACTGCATACATATTTAGTTATCCTCCTCCTTAGAAAACAGTGATTTCGAGAATAAAATGCAACGCTAAAAAAAACACATCAGCGATGCTTCGAAGCAATTCGCTGCATGTGTCGAATTTTTATCCGCCCTGGCTAATTTTTAGCGCTTGGTAATGCACACTGGATTACTTCGGCTGCCCTGCAGCATATAAAATTTTAAGCATCAAACAGTTTATTACTCATAAATCCACAACCATAATACACAGTGCAAATTTAATAAAGGTAGCGAGCGATAGATAGCTAAGCGAAAGCAAATGTACGCGCACGAACGAGATGGCCACAGCGCACAGGCAGCAAAGTCGACGAAGCGTTAAAAAAAAGCAAGAAAAATATTGTACAAGTAAGTCTTTTAAACTGATTTGCACTTCACACTGAATAAATTTAAGTGGGCGCGTGGTAGAGAAAAATTACGGCATATTACCACATCCATGAGCGTAATATGTACCCCGAAAATGACTATGCACAGGCAAAAACAAAAAAAAACCAGCGTAATGAAGACCACGACGACGGATAGGTAGGTAGTCAACAATTTAGTGACTGTTTTCCCACCACCATGGTCATGAGCGCCATGAGTGGCAGGCTATGCAGGAACAAAGCACACAGCACCGCATATGCATATATGCTCCAGTGATGCCAACCGGGGAGAATTCCCCGATTTCGGATTTCGGTGGAATTTGAATTTCTCGGGGTGAATCGGGGAATGGCTTTAGATTTGGGGGAATTCAATATACAAACGACTTTGATTAGAACATTCCTATTGAGGATAAAATTGTATTTATAAATTACAACTTGTAATTCCAATCTCTCATTTTATTATTACGGGTTTGAAACGTTACGTAATTGCCTCATGCAAGCGTGTGAATATTAAAGAAATTGCAACCGTGCATAGCACACCAATGTTGCCAGCTATTGTGTAGCTATTATTTTCGACGTTTAGGTATAGAAATTTGCGTTTTAGCTATTGGCTACTTCTTAAGCTTTTTTTTAATCGAGTTAGCTATTTTTTTTATACTTTCGCCATTTTTACACAGAGTTTTATCATTTTGATGAATATCAAACAGTACAAAAATTTGTGTTCTGGCATATCTAATCCCTTTTTGTTAATCGATCATATTGTGCGACAAAAACAAAAAAAAAAAATCGAAATATACTTACGAAAGTATAGTAAAACTGCGTTTGAAGTTTTTCTCTCTTACGTCAGTTTTTTTTTTATTTTTTAAAGGACCTTGTAATTTCAATGATATGATTACTTCAAAAAATTATTTAAAAAATTCAGTGAAAACTTTGTGGATTTAAAAAAAAGTGTTGGTTTAGGAGGACAAATGGGTATTGAAAATGCCCTTCTAATAAATTTTTTAATTTTTTTAAGCTTTTAAAGTTAGGAGGCCGAAATTCGAGAATGTGGTCTAGTGTATATTAATTATAATCAACCGCTTAATTTTGTTCACAACGTTTTGCCTTAAATGTAATATATTCACTGGTTCTTCGAAATGGAATAGAAACTGTGAAATTATTTGGCTCTTTTTGCAGAAAAATATTTTTAGCTATTTTGTTTGCCTGTGAAACAAATTGTTTGGCTATTTTTTCGAGCAATTTAGCTATAAGCCTCAAAATTTTCTGGCAACACTGATTGCGACATTTTTTTAAGTTTTTCACCTTTCGTTTGACGCTCTCTTTTCTCGTTTCGTTTTCGCCACCAAGCCATCGAATTAATTTTTTTTATTATATATCACAATTAATGTTATTTGTTTTTTTTTTTTTTTTAATAAAAATTAATATGAAGTGCTTTAAATATATAGCGAAATTCAATTCGGAGGAATTTCATTGAAAATATGCGATTTTTTTTCAGGAATTTCGGGGAATTAGCCCTAAGAGAGTTGGCATCCCTGATATGCTCCTGCCGTTCGCCAGAGCAAGTGAGCGCTTATGCGCGCGCAAAACCCAACACTCCACCGAGGCGCTCAATGTGCCATGACTATGTAGAAAACGTACGTACGTATTTTTGTACGTATCAACGAACTCCTAGCGGATCGAGTTCGGCTAAATACGGCTGGGCTGCTTGGCACCGACCCAACGGAGCGATTTAGTGAGTACTAAATTGGAACGCTAAAGTGGGAGAAAAACTAAATAGCATTACCAGGAGTAACAACATATGTAAGTGGCAGTATCACGATTTCAACAACACCACGCGACCGACCGCCGACCTAAAGTACAAGCGACACTAAGCGCATGTTGTGTCGACACCACCAAAAGCAGCGCCATTAAAATCACCATCAACGTCACCATCCCTCGCAGTAAGCTAGCCAGCCAACTCAACGCGGGCAGTCGCTTGCCACCCCCTGTAATAAAAGCGAGCGAGCAGGCGAAAGAAAAGCCAGAGAGACAAGAAATTTTGCAGCAGGCAGTTAGTTGCCCATAAAACGGAAGGAAGGAAGGATGAAATATTGGATGATGAACACAGAACAGAAAGCATTCAACGCGCCAGCAAACAAATGCCGAATAGTATTACCGCTAAGTCGGAGCAAGTCATTCGAAGCGGACCGGTAGGAAAGTGGTTGGTTGTGAGGGTGATTACCGCATGCATGCTGCCTTTCAAAATTAGGGTCACTAGCGAGTACGGATAAGCAGTGCGAGGGTTGACTTTTATGGTTTTAACCAGGAAATTTTAAGGTCACTGATTGAAATCGAAAACGGGGAAAGAAACGAATTGAAAAACAATCACAGATTAACTGCATGCAACTAAGTAAAATCGATTTTAAGTGATTTAGGAAATTGCGGTTGCTTTTGTTAATCGATAACAATTGAATATGAGAAGATGAAATAAAGAAATGATAGCAATGCAAGTTGTAAGTAAATGTATGTCGGTAGTTATTTTATTAGCTTTTAGGTACCTTAAATTGAAATTAACAGTTAACTGTCAGTTTAATCATTGAAAGTAAAGGGTCTCAGAGAGTTATTGTTCTAAAGCTTATTTGTTTTACATAACAATATACAGTGGTGGAAAAATAAATAGGGACACGACATTTTAACAAATTTGTCCTATTTTTATTTTGTTAATTTAATATTTATTATTTTTTATAAAAGTACAGCTCATTAACTAACAAAAACCATATAAATTCATATTTCAAACTTTGTGCAAAAATTATAAGCACGTCTGTTAGTATCGAGCGCTCGACCGGAAAAGAGTCATATTATTGGGTGCAGCTCAACCGCCTTCAGTCCGCGGTCCAAAGTGTGATGTATTTCCAATGAATTTCGGCCTAAAGTATCTTACATTTTGCCATAGCGACGGCAAGACTCATGTTCATGAGCAGGATTTCAAGGGCCATATGAAAAATCTGGTAACACTGCGGACGTATGTATTCGATCAATGTGTAGCCTTAAGAGTCAGCCCAGCTTGACCTAACCTAGCCGGTCATTTATTTTTGATGTTGTGCGAATCAGGGTCCTACCGAGTGTTAATTCTCGTACACACATCTTAAAACTTGACAAAGAGGTAGCCATTTCATAATCCAAAAAAATGGATTTACCATAACCTGACGAAGGCTTGGCAGCAATCGGACTATGTAACATTCTGGATTCAATCTCTCAATCGGATCCTACCCATCACGACATTCAATTTTTAGGTCCCGAACCGGATCATCTCGACGTTTTTCATATTTGTACCGCGGGTCTCGTGGGCTTTCAGTATTTTTCTCGATAATTCTTCATTCGTTACCTATGTACGTGTACTGATAGATCTGGCATATTCTGGTCACTCTGTTTTTCTTTGCTGTTTGTTTTTATTTTAAAATTAGTACCGTGGGTCCCAATATCCCTCGCACATCTCTACTCCAACTAACCTCGAGAGAAAGCTTGGACTCCGACAAGGGTGAATGTAAAGATTAGCAGTTTGGTTTTTAGTTTCATGAAAAAGATTATTATATTAGCTATAAAGCAATAATATGTAGTATGTTTACCCTTTGAGGGCTTGTCTATAACTTCTAAACTTTGACCGACTCCCAAAAAAGTGGCAAGTGTAGGGGATAGAACACGGCGACCTTAAGGTTTATATTGTCTCCTTCATTGATTCATAGCGTGTCTATTAATCCAAAATCAGAGAGAAATTTAACTATTGAGGCTAAATCTCGGGATTTCAGAGCGCCCTCATCGATACACCGTTCCAAAAAGAGTGTTGCGCAGTTGCCGTCCGACAAAATCTACCTGATTACTGCAACTATATACCTAGGTTGATCAATTGATAGTTCAGCTTGCAGTGTCCTGTAACAATTGACGTAATAATTCGAAAATTATTCTTGAATAAGTTCATAGATTCCTTAAAGCGTTATAGGTTTTACATATATATGTATGTTCCTATAATAAGCGCTCTAGAACTGCAACCGGATTCTAACATTCGCTAACGCTAATTTTGATCGCCAAAAATCCCTGTCCCTGAACTCAGAAAACCCAAACCCAATCTAACAGACCAAGATTGTTCAGCTTATTAAAAGTCTTCCTCACTACCCGCAGTGAAAAATTATCAATTGTTAAAAATGGCCAACTTATTGTTAGCTTACCTACTGCAGAATATGTAAACAAATAAACAAATATTTAATGTTGAATATAAATTAAATAAATAAAACCGTAAAGAAAATAAAAATGAATAAAAAATTAACAAAATGTATTTTTATTGATATTTTATGTACAAAAGTAGTTAGTTACAAGTTAGTTGACATGCAATGCAGAGATATCTAGCTCGTCCCACAAAAGTAGTTAGCTTTTTTCGACCAAAATATACAGTTAATAGTTAGCACTAGTGTTCGCGTAAACAGACTAAAGTTAGGTATAAGCTAACGTCACTCCTTGCAGGGTAGTTTACATAGATGAAGTCTGATGAGATCTGAGGGCCTCAATAGCCGCTTGGCTGCCAGTCAAGATCGCAATGTTCTGATTTCGATAGTTTCGCTTGACATTGAAGTCCGCGCATCATTCTAGAGCATATTTTTCAGCCTGGAAATGTGTCATATCGTTGGCCAGGTTCGCAAACGTGCTAAGTCCATTTTTTTTTTCAGGAGGGACAAAAAATCGTCTAACTTTTTTTGTTGTCAATATTTTTCTAATCTGTAAATGCAGTTTTATTCCTTAGTTCGTCTTGTTTTAGTACCAATAATCGGCCAATTTCAAAATAAAGCTTTTGCAGACTTATAGGCTCTTTTAGGACTTACCACATTTTCTCTTTAAGTTTTTATTCTTTTAATGTGGACTTAGCACATTTTCTATCAACCTTTTGTCCATTATTTTTTATTGTTAAAAGATTTAATTGTTTACTTTAAATATATTTTATTGTTTTAAAATGAATTATAACCTAATACAGTTTTATTTCATTGCTATTAACAAAAATAACTAGTTTAAGTCGAAAATTTATGTACCATTTATAAAAGAAAAAAAATAATTAAAAGCAAGTAAAGAGGTAAGGTTTGGGCGAAACCGAACTTTATCTACCCGGCGCAGGTATCAAATACTGTCGTAAGCAGGGTATTTTTCCCGATTTCAAACGTTTTCGATAATATCCTGAGTCAAACTCAATGAAATAATTGAACCACGTTTAGTACAAATCGCTAAAGTAGCTACCGAAATACACCTTGTAGTCATAAATTGGGCGGTGTCACGAAGTCTTATTTATTGTTAAGAGATTAAGAGATCTGAAATTTACCGTTAGATATACGGGAAGCGAATGTAATTTTGGTCCGATTTGAATAATTTTCAACGAATTGCTTTTCCGTACCAGGTTTAGAGTGCACAGAGTTTGGTAGAAATTGATAAATCGGTTACCGAGTTACAAATTTGTGGTCATAAGTGGGCGGCGCCATGCCTATTATCCAAAAATGTATCATAATCTAATTTTCTGCTGAGTGGTTATCGCGATCATCGATTTTAAGTGAATTAGATTTTCAACAGATTTCTTAGCTAGACCCTAAATAAGGCTCGTACCGAGTTTGGTGAATGGGCTACTGAGATGCAGCATTTCATAATAGGTGGGCGGGGTCACGCCCATTTTCCAAAAATTGCACAATAATATTTTTTACAAAAATTCTACTTCACATACTAATTTGCATCCAATATTTACTGAAATATCGTAGTTTTTGCATCTTTAGAAAATACCTTTATATCGGAAATGGGCGTTTACATTCAGATTCGCCCATTTTTAATACCAACTTACCTTGGATAAAGGGCAACCTACATACCAAATCTCGTTGAGACATCTCGAGTTATCGTGTACACGGACAGACGTGTATATATATTTTTTTAACCGACTTCCAAAAAAGGAGGAGGTTATCAGTTCGTCGGAATCTGGTTGAGATCCGATCAGTGGATCATGAGATATATATATATATATTTTTTTATATGGGAGTTGAAGTCGGTTTTGTTTTTGCTAAAAATTACTTGTTTTGGATTTTTTTGGACTTAGCACATTTGCGTACCAATGCATAACAACAAGTAAAAACGACATTACGGTAATTTTCTTTTTTGGTAATGATGTATTTTCAGTTATGCTATCTTACTGCATCAAAATCTCAATTTACATAAAAAGTGGACTTAGCACGTTTGCGAACTAAGCCAACGATATGTTATGCCATAGGTTCCGAGTATCTCAATTCTGGTTCAAATACGCCAAATCCGGTACTATCTTCAGTATATGAGCCGTCGGTGTACCAGGTTATCACATTTTGGTTTATTCGATATGTACAAACATACATACATATGTATGTACCAGTCCAAACATCCTTATTACTAAGTTCTGTTTCAAACCTTTTTATAAAACTGAACTTGGAATGCGTGACATCCCTCGATATTGCAATTTAAGGGCGCTCCATCGTTAGAATATCGATCTTCCTACGATTCCAGTCATCATTAACCGAGATTCATTCGTCTACGTGTGGACATACATAAATCCAAGAAAATAAGAAGCTGAGAAATTCAAACAAATTTCTTTTCATTTGGCGCCATGGGTGAGTGGGCGATGAATCTTTCCTAGACTCTTATTACAAAAAAAAACTAAAACCTCACACTATAACAGCCTTTCTTCTCGTACAACCAATAAAGAAAGTTGATCAAACGATTCTCACGAAATGTACTTTTGATAAGAAAAACGAACCAAATGGTTGTATTGTTTAAAATAAAGTCCCAAACTCTTAGTGGTAAAATTTCAGATAAAATCTATTTCAGAAAAAATTCGCTCAAATAGTAAAATTTTCAAGGCTCAAATTCGGCTGATGCTTTCTTCTATGAAAAAACGTAATGCATTCAAACAAAAAAAAAAATATTATAATAGTAAAACATAAAAATTTGAGCCGACACTTATCCATCAAAGGAAACAGGTAGTCACGTTTGTGCACTCATGCATGTGTATGAGTGCGCGCAACAACGCAACAACGCAACAAAAGGTGATCGAGTATTGTGTTGCACTTCACAGCTACTTCAACTGCCGATCGATCGACAAGCGTAGCAAATAATGAACAAAAGCAGTACTAATTACTACAAAAGACCTTTACTTAAGTAAGTATATATATCTACATAGGTACATCTATCAGTTAATCCAAACAATACGCTTTACAAAACATTTTAAAGTAGATGCCACACAAAGGCACGCACGTACAGGCACATCTACATACATAAATACAGTGAGCGTCAAAAATAAGTATACACTGACGTTTTGACGATTTTCTTTATTCATATTTTACCTAACAATTTTTTTGTATTATCTTTTCATAAAAATCTATTTCATTCAACAACAGAAGCCACAGGAATCATTTTTTTTTTTAATTTCATACAAAACTCGAGAAAAATGCAAGAATTTTTCAACGAAATTTTAAAATTTTCAATTAGATTGCTTAGAAATATGCAGTTTATTTAATAGCCTATTAAATTTTATTATATTAAAATGCATGTTTGAAGTCGCTAAACGAAATTTTCTCGCTGAGTATTGCGTATCTGCTTTTATATAAAAAAGAAGAAAATGTGCAACACCTTCGGCAAAAAAATCTCAAAAATTAACGGTAATTTTCTAAGAAATCGAATAGAAAAATTTAAAATTTCGATGAAAATTTCTTGCATTTTTGGCAGTTTTGTGTGAGATTAAAAAAATAGATTCTTGTGGTTTTTGCTGTTGAATGAGCCACATTTTTATAAAAACAAAATATATTGCCCAACATCAAAAGGCAGAAATAAAAAAATAATACATAAAATAAAAAATCAGATTAACGAAGGTACCAAAAATGACAATTTGACTTTTAAAAACTCAAGAGCGTATCATACCTTCATTGAAAAATCAAAATTTTTACTCATATGTACAGTTGTCCACAAAGTAATAGGAGTGCGATATTTTGACCAGTTTTTGCTAATTGTCATTTGTTTATTTAATGTTTATTATTTTTTTATAAAAGTCTAGCTAGCAAATTTTTACCAAAGTTTCAAACTTTTTAATCAGAATCTTTAGAAAAAAATTTGGTATGCAGTTTTGTAGCCCATTTAATTCTAGTATAATGAAGAGCAAACTTTCGTCCCAATGCATTCCGGCAATTTTTTTCCGGCAAATAATTGTGAATAGAACGTACAATATTAGCACAAAATGCGATTTTAAAGATATTGAAAAGTCAGTAATATTTAAACAAATTTTGTAAACTTTTTCAAAAAAAAAATTTTGACAAAATAAAAAATTAAATGGGAAGAAAACATCGTTATTCTTAACTGTTTAAAAAATGAGCAGAATCGGTGTTACAAATCACGAGAAAACAAATAAAATCTAAACAATTTCGAAAAAAGTTAAAAGCTATAACTTTCAAAATAATTCGAATTTCGAGAAATTGTGAAATTTGTATTTTTCTTTTATCGTTCTGAAGCATAAACAGATACATAAAATACTCAAACTTCGCAAAAAATGGTGGCCTACTTCACAAACTTTTACTCATACGTACATATGTTAAAAAAAAAAATTTAATTATTAAAAAAACAAACATGGTAAGATAATGTTTTATTTATATTTCCCAGCATAGGTAAATTAAACTTTTTTATGAAATCAATAAAAACATTTTCCCATTTTAGTCTACAGAAAAATATAGAACTACGGTGTTAAAATATGAAATGCATTCATATACAAATTTCTTAAACTCATTTATGCTTCAATCGCTCCTATAATGATTTGACTTTACGGTCAATGTTTTAGTTTACAAATGTACACGTATTCTACTACAAGATCATACATTGATGTAGGCTGTCTCTCTTTGATTTCAAAATCAAAATACATATAAATAAATAAAATCGTCAAAACGTCAGGGTAAACTTATTTTTGACGCTCACTGTATGTATGTATGCACATAAAGATTTTCTATTTCACATAGTAGCCATATGTATGCTGCTTGCATGTCTCAACGCACAAGCAAATGTGGTGCTCCATGTCTAACTGAGCGGAAACCGATTCCGACACATTTAAACTTAAATTAATTACTCTAACAACAAACAAAGTTATTTGTGTGAATTATTGTAAGAAAATGAATAGCAAAACACACATTTAATAAATCCCTCAAGTGATTTCCCTATTAGGTAGAGGAGCGCTCATAAGTAACTACAATACCAGCCCACACGCACACATATGCACACCGCTGTTGCCTAAATGGTTTAGCTAGCTAGCTCGCTAGCTATCTGGCTGGCTGTGAGGCAACAGTTTGGGTAGCTTGGAGAATCCACCGACAGACCAACCGCCAGACCAACCGACCGACCGACCTATCGTCCAACCGTCCGTCGGAGCGACTTCATATCAAAATCATCGCTGTAGCTGGCTTTACTTTTCTGCTATTCGGCGCAACCACAAATTCGTGCAATGGACTCCGTGAGTTCCGACGACGACGACGACAACAACGACAGCTGGTGGAGAGATCGCGCACGAGAAAGGCAGCAAGCAATAAACGACCGACACAATGGTGGTATAGCTTGGGATTGCTTGAATTGTTTGGGTTTGCTTGTGTGCTCTGACGATGGCGGTGCCGGCTTGTTGCCTAGCGGGCTGCCTGCTGCTGTTGCTGCTGACTCGATATTGTCGTTATTTGTCTGACTACCGCCTGCTGGTTGCTTTGGCCTGGTCGTTATGCTTCGGCTTAGCGTGGCAATCAATGGCAAGAGCTCTCTGACTGTATGCAGTAAATAACTATGGCTGCCAACAATATTAACGCGTTGTTGTCATTGTTGTTGGATTTTATTCACTTATGAGTAGGTACACATACCCAGACTCTGTGTGTGTAGACATGAACAATTTTTTTTTTTGTATTCAACACCAATAATAGTTTCAACGAAGCATTCGATTATTGTTATTATACAAATTAACAAGTAATTTGTTAGGCATTAGTAAAGATAAATAAACGCCGCACACATAACACCGACAACAGGAACAGGAACAGTAACACCAACATTAACATTCACAACCAACAAATAATTCAACTAGTAAGGAAAATTAAATAGCAACGAGAATGAGTCAATCAAATAAGTCATTCATACTACCCACAAAACCAAAATGTGTGCGGCATTTGGAGTGAATTCACGAAATTCTTATGTCTAGAAGCTTTAAAAAGTTGTATGTAAGCTTTACATGGACGCGCATAGAGTAGAAGCTCTTTTTGAATGTGATTGGTATATATTAAAAACGATCAGTGAGACCTTTTACTTTGTGTGCAGTGGTATGTAATCTGAAAGCTTTAAAAAGCTTCGACCAAGGGTCGTGACTGGTTTATATACGGCAGGGATGGGCCTACACAAAATGTATAGAAGGCTTACCCATCACCGATATACAGTAAACAGCGATGACCAGGGAAAGCTTTTACTCGATGTGCTTTGTTATAAAATCTTAACAGGGCGACGAAGATATATACTTTAGCAGAATATATCTGGGGAATAGATGGAGAATTGGCCAGAGAGAGCGCTTGTTTTGTACCAGCCGTATATTACTAAGAGCTTTTAAAAGCTTGTCATGGATGCCTAAAAATTGAACAACGATTTTATATATAGAATCATAACACGCAAAAGCTTTTTCAAGATTTATATAGACTTTATATGGATGTCATCACTGTTTAGATATAAACAGGCACAAAATAAAAGCTTTCTGTTGCTTACATCGTTCTAGTATAGGGTTTACATGCTATTCACACCAAGTAATTAAATATGCGGACTCAAATTTTTAAACACCACTCTGTGACTGCCAAAATGTAAAAATCTATACAAATGTACAATTCTTGTGATCTTCGCATTTTTTTTTATTTAATTTAATATTTTTATTTATTTTTTTCTTTTTTTCTTTTATACGACTTCAAAAAAAGAAACACTCTATTTAGAGCGCTGATCTGAAACGCCTGAACTGGACTGATATATCGAAGAGTACACTACGTCTACAAAAAGCCGACACTAAGGCGATTAGTGATAGGGCCTCAATTGCACGAGGACTGCGACTCAGCCTATTGGAACAAAATAGGATTCTTTGAAAATATTTGCATAGGTTTTTTTCTAAATCTTTGTTTGATCAACCATAAGGATAGGCCAATATATCAATATTTGAACAGCTCTCTCGAACAATAATGATAATGCTTCATTCTGCAGGGCTTTTAATCCCACAAAAGGATGCGTATGATGAGAGATCTGCTTTCCAGAGCCCAAAATACCTTATACTTCTTCCACGATCCTCAAACTGAAGTTGATATTTTGGATGTTTCCTGAGCGTTCCAGTGCGAGGCTTATTGTGTCTCGACTGAAGGTATTTTGCCTTGCGAGGCTTTTTGTGTCTCGGCTGAAGGTATTTTTTGACTTGTCCTCACCTACCAGTTGGAGCAACCATGTTTAAGCTAAGAGAGTATAATTTAACTTCTGGGAATTGCGTTGTCTTATAATTATGGAAGTAACAACCACCCTTAGTGCTAAGTATTACAAGTCAAACCAACGCACCTCTAGATACGATGGTAATTGACCATTTGGCTTGATGGGTTTAACAATGGCGCAACGTCACTGCGGCTAATGTTAATGGAAATGCGCGCATATTGTTATAATAACAGCTTAGACTGACATATCGAGCTAAACAAATTAGGTGTGCAACAATAACACAAATAACACAAACATGCCATACAGAGGCTGACGGCGAATGAAAAGGTGAGAATAATGGAGAAATGTTCATGCATACGAAAGTAGGCGAAGAATAAAGAAGACGATGAGGATTTGGAAGTATGGTGAAATACATGCGTTCAGACAAAAGGCATACAATGCCGGACAAAGGTATTGGCACAGAGAATTTTTCGCAATATGTGCAAAGTTTTTTAATTCTAATTTGTTTTAATTTTTTTTAATAAAAATATAGTTCGTACTTCACCAAAAAAACATAAAAACAAAATCTCTAAACGTTGTGCAAAACTCAGGAAAATTCAATAAATTTGCATACTATTTGCAACTTTCTATTCAGATTTTTTAGAAAACTTTTAGCTATGCAGTTTTATAGCCCATTAAAAATTTTAATGTTAGTTTTTTAATTTTAAATTTAGTGGAAGGTGTTGCTTATTTTCTCCATACAAAAAATAATTGTCAAACGTACTTTGTATGGAAGAACCTGAGTGAAAAAATTGCCAAAAATCAACGCGATTTTTTAGCACCTTCAAGCTTGCACTGAATTATATGAAAATTATATGGGCTATAAAACTGCATACATAGAATTTTTTAAAAATATCTAATAGAAAGTTGCAATTAGTATGTAAATTTATTGAGTTTTCCTGAGTTTTCACAAAGTTTAAAGATTTATGGGCTTATTCATAAAAAATAAAGTAGGTTTAAAGAGCTTTATAAAATGACCTTTTCATACATTTTTCAGTTTATAAACCTTTTTTAAGCTACTTTATTTTTTATGAATAAGGCCATTAGTTTTTATGTTTTTGGGAGTAGGACGAACTATATTTTTATAAAAAATTATCGCAAATAAATAAGAATAAAAAACTTGGCATATATTGCGAAAAATTCTCTGTGCCAATACTTTTGTCCGGCACTGTATGTACGTACTAGGGCATTCAATCCCGGGAACCCGGACACTTTACCATGTCCCGTAATCCCGGGATTACAGCTCCGGGATCCCGAGATTTTTTCTGAGTCATTTACGGAATAAAAAAAAATGTTGAAAACGAAAAAATTAATTCATTTGAAAAACGAAATATACAGAACACCAAAATTTTGATTCAAAGTGAAGTTGAGCCATTTGCACTTGGACGTGAATTTCAGAACCTGCCTGAATAATTGTACTTGTTTAAACATTTTGTGCAAGAACTATGTAATTACGAATAATCTGGTAGCAATTGAAAACACAATAAGATCGTAGAATGTGGAAGGGTTGTTCCTCATTTTATTTTGTTGGCGTTTTATCGAAAATGAATTTCTGAAGATATTAGTAAAGGGTTTTTACAATTAATATAGATATTTAAGAATACTATAAAAATATTTAGACATTAAATTACGGACTCTTTTACTAAGCTCCATTATGCTCCCTGCAAGACCAAAAACGATGACAGTGAATCTGTGTGGTTTAAAAAGACGAACCTACTGTTAAATGCAAAAGCTGTGTAAAAGTCGAAATCCCGAAAAAATCTCAGGATCACGGGATTAGAATTTTTTGCATCCCGAAATCCTCGGATTGTTAAAATGCTTCGGGATTGAATTCCCTAATACATACATATGTATGTAATTATCAAAAAAAAATTCCAAACAATATGTCAATGCGAAACATGTAGTGCAAAAAAACACAAAAATTAAAAAGTCATGATGTGAAAAGAACGCAATCCAAAGGGAAATATGCCAAGGGTTTAAGTACTTATTTTTAAGCTGTAGTTGTTGTTGGTATACTTACAGATATACACACAAACATATGCGTGTCCAACCATTAAGGGTCAGAGGGTTTCTTAAGAACGATCCAAAAGTGAAACAGCCAAAGTCCAGAGAAACAATCGTTGAGGAAGTAATGGTTTATACCTCGAGGATAACGGCAATTGCGGCTGCCATTACAAACAAAAACAACACACCGTTCGATTACTCGAATGCACATATTTGCATGTTTGTTAACTGTACATATGCGTGTACATACATACATACATATATCTCACTTGAGGGTTATTTGTGTCGAAGTCAAGCATTTAATGGCTTACCGCACCACTTGAGGCGATTTCGCAAAGCCGCAAAAACTAGCAGCCAAACAGACAGACAGATACTCGCACTCATTCATTCACACACACATTGCCGTGCGCACTTACATATATGTATGTATGTATGTATTTATGTATGTTCATATACATATGTATAAAGTATGCACGCACACTAAAGGTGAAACGCTTGCGAAAAACCTCATTGTGTCTTCGTTCTTCGCCTCTTTCGCCACTTCACCCACTTTAGCCTCTATGCGTTCTTCACCGTCTTTATTCATCATTGCGTATGTACGACGAGTATTGACCATGGACCGCATGAACCGCTTAAGTGACTTATGAATAAGTTCTTTGGGGAAAATTCTCAGTTGTTATTGCTGAGCACGCACAAAGATCAAAAGCGAAATATGTATGTAAGTATTAGGGATGCTTATCTCGGGATCCCGGTGTTTTTGAGGTACCCCGGGATCTCGAAAAATTTTAAATATCGAATTGATAGTAAGAACTTGTTTATGAATTTGGAACTATGACTTTGGCAAATAATTCGCCATTTCTTTATAGAGTAGAATAAACATGTTTAGAGAAGGTGTTTTTGTATATTTTTGTTTAATGTTTTTTTTTTTTATTTATCATTACTTTCAAAAGTACCTGGTATTTACATTGTTACATGATGTATACGTTCCTCAATCACATGGGTTTTTAAATACAATTTAAAAAATGTTTTACTTAAAAATTTTTCTGATTTAATAAATACCGCTAGCTTAGAGTACCCAATTCAAAAATTGCACAGGAGACGAAAAAACTTATTATAGCCATTTTCTTCCAGGTATTTCGCAAAACTTTGAATACAACATTTTGCTTGTTTAAAGCAAAGCAAAACTCCATACGAGTCAGAGGGATTCGATCTTTATTAAAAGATTTCGAGCTATTTTGGCCTTATCGAATTTGCGGACCTTTTTTTGGACTTAGAAAATGTTCCCTTCATTGAATATAACCGAGAAAACATAAACAAGGACCTTTGCCCTTTTCGAAACGACGCATTTTTAATTTATCTATCCTATTGCATCAAAATATGATTTTTCATAAAAAGTGAAGTTAGCAACTTTTCATTTTTTCAAGATAGCGATAGGTGAGACATTGAATTTTTACTCATATTCATAAAAGTTATGACTCAATGTAAAAAATATCCCGAAATCCTGGGATCACAATTTTCCTCATATTTTGGCATCCCTAGTATGTACATAAGTAGGTATGAAGAAAAATAAATCGAACAAGCAGTATTGCCCAAATGTAATTTATACTCAAACATTTGTAAGTAGGGATGTACTTCTATGTATATACATGCATATATCTGCATTTATATGTACATATGTATGTCTGAATTCGGGTCCATAGATATTTATATACATAGGGTGATCCATCTAGAACTTGGTTTTTTTAATTTTAAATAATGATTATGTCGGCAAAGTTATCGTGTGATATCACACCTATGGCTTTTCTCCTAGGGGTTATGTTAAGTCAGAAGTCTTCGTCGATAAGCCAACTACAATTCAAAACTTGGAAGCCAACATAAGCTAATCGCGTAATTCACGAAATGCTGAAGAGGGTAATTGAAAATTAGACCTTCCGAATGGACCGCCTAAAGCTTAGTCGCGGCCAATATTTCAAAGCAATTATTTTTTAAAAGTAAATGTCAGAGAATCTTCTCTCGGGTGACAGATCATAAAGATTCCGATATCCAGTTCTGTTATAGTGTTTTATTTAAAATTAAAAACAGTCTAGATGATGGATCATCCTGCACATTAGATTGGTCCAAAATATTTTGTTTCAGCCACGCCCCAGAAATGGAGAATATGAAAAATAAGGAAGCCCGTTTTTTTTGCATATTTATAAGTCGGACACTATTCATCATGCCACGGGACTTTCACGTTTTCCATATACATATGCCTTTCGTTCGGGGAAAATACATCTTTTTTTGTAGAATTGCTATAAAATCTTTAAAAATAAATATTTTTTGATCGAATGAAAAATCTCTCTTTAGAAACCTTTAAACAATTAAATAATGATGCATTTTTAACTTTGAAAAGATTACTAACTACTAATTCATAACTGTTAATCACATCTCTTATATGCAAAAAATTGTTATTCTATCACGCAAGTTTCGAAAAAAAAAATATTGAAAAATTTTTTAGTTAAATTCACATCATAATTTTATTGCGGAAAGATTTCTGAAGGGAAAAGTTATTTATATTAGTTCAAACAAATATTCATTAATACAAATTTTACGAAAAAATGTATTTTCCCCATCTAAAATTTATCGTCACCTGAATTACAGAAGGCCGTAACTAACCAAAAAAATTCAAAATTCACTGTACATTAACGAATTAGAAGTCCCCACAGCATTTTAAGCAAACAAAATTGGTTAGTTGCGGCTTTTTGCAGTTCAACTAGTGATATTAGTTACGACACGGCTAAACAATCAACGATTTCATAATAAAAATACGGGTTTACTTATTTTCCATTTTCCAGTAATTCTGGGGCGTGACAGCAATAAAATTACAACAAATTGATTTTCCTAAGAATTTTTGGCCCACCCTAATATACATACATATGTCCGACGCTTAAACACATGTACCTACATGTGTATCATGTGTGAAAAATGCTTGAAACGGAAGATGAATATCGCAGCAACATCAATGAAAACGAAAAATTATGCTGGCGGTGACACAAAGCTCTTTTGAAACGTCCAATTTTGTAATGGATGTATGTAGTATCCATGTATGTGCGTATGTAAATTTGTTAAACAATTTTCACTTTTTACTTGTCCGCTGCGAACGACAAACGATGACGGCAATGAAGATGAAACCTCATAACTTGTAAAGAGAATTTCGCCCAAAATAAACACAAACACTTTTGCGTACCCCACACTTTTATTGCTGCTCTCCAGCTAATAGAAAATCCCCCACTTTGGTATGTATGTATGTTTGACTCAATTTGTCAGTGAATTAATCTCAATTGGGTACTTTTCCGCACTTTCTTACACAAGTGAATATTTCCCGTACAAATTTATGAGATACACTTGTGGCTGAACACAAAAACGGTTAGTGTGTTGAAAGAAAAGGACTAGGTACTCTAAATTGTATACCAAGAAAGAGTGCAAAAATACTGAATTCATTCTTATTTTTCGATGTTATGTATTGTCGATACAAGTATGAATGATTATCGATACATTTATTGTACTCATCTTCGGTATCGCTATCAACGTACATACTACTATGTCGGTGCGTTCCAAAATAAAATAACATCTGTTGGGTTTTGGCAAATAAAATTTTCGATATCGATTCGATAGTGTTATCGATATCGGTGGTCTTATCGATGTCGGCAATGTTATTGATTGTTTTGAATATTTTATGTAAGTGTAATAATCTCTTAGCAAAAAAAAAATTATCGCCCAAATCTTCAATGAAAATGGCTAAAACATTTGTTAGCAGGTTGAGCGAATGCTAGCCAATGCGAGGCAGCAGTGAATGAATGGCCATCAATTTTCCCAATCTCGTTTGTTTTTACTGAGTCAAAGCTTGCTGCGATCATTTTGCATTTTGTGTTTCAAAAAGTGAAGTGTTTGCATAGAGTCTTTGCTAACAACGCCCATTACGCTGACCACGCGAAAAGGTGTGCTGCACAAAAATACTGTGGCTTTCAAAGGAGATGCGTATAGGCATTACGGGCTCCATGAATACAAAGTAGGGACCGGGTCTCTTAATGCTTTGTTCAATTGAAACAATGAAGACGATTTGTTGACTGCAGAGTGGTTTAGAATATTGTCAGAACAACGCCTTTTGTTTTTGGGTCAAATTAAAAAAATTATGCCCAGAGTCTTTTTTCGAAGAAATTACGCTGTTAACTTTCCTATAAGGGGAGCAATGAATTGATCCACAAACTTTCTCGGAGAACTCGGTAAGAATACTTTCTATACCGACACATCGCTTCCAATACTGAAAGTGGAACTGAGGCTAAACTCGGTCGCAAAACGGGCCGTTGCGTTCAATTGGACTGATACCAATTAGATAGTCAAGTATAGCAGTGACTGTTTGGTTCATGGGAGAAATTATGTGCAAGGCTCATGAAAACCGTAGGCTTCGACTGCAATGGAAAAACAGGCCCGGCAGTTTGCAAGTTATTAGGTTTTCCGGGCTACCACCTATCTAATCCAATCCACAACCTACGAGTGCCATTTGTCGTCCAAACAAATGTCGAATTCACTGGACACTAAATGAGAACTCCCTTCCAGGTTATTAAAGTCAGTTGCAACCGAAGCCTGGATATTTTTAATAGATTCCAATTTTGAAGATGAAACTAAAGGCCATTGCCGCCGCCATCAATAAACTCTCATTTCCCAATATTATAAGCGAACTAAGGTAAATAAACTTAAGGAAGACCTACATACCTTGCACATTATCTGGAAACATCATCCCGAAAGCTAACACGTACATACATATGTATTCCTCTTTCTGTCATTAAGTATTCTACTTGTATTTGCATATTATGCAACTTGTGCTGTTCGTTTGCAAATGCTAATGCTCTCTTTAATGGTGTCGAACACACTTTTTAAGCCTAAAAATGAAAATGACAAAAATCTGAGCTCAAAAATCATGACAACTAAGTGAAGTATTCTTCCACACTTAAAAGCAATCAGAATCAAGACTACAACAATAGATCAGCGTATTGTCTGTTTTACTAACAAATACAGATGGAAAACAAAAACAATCGCAGTCAAAGCTTGGCATCACCTCTCCTCCTCAACACCACCATTCATCTGCACACACTCTCTACAATGGGCGCACTTTCGCCAGACCCTCGAAAAACGGCGCGCATCACCACTATTAGCAACGCTTCGTTTGGTTTCATTTCAGCGCGCGCCCTGCACAGCGCAACATACTTTATTAAGGTATCTACTACTATACTACTATATAGTAGATACCTTTCGACTATGCAATATTTTCACCTCCCGAATTTTCCACACTTTTGTACGTTCTTTTTGATTTGGTTCGGTCGAACAGACGTCGGACACAGCACGAAACGTTCGGGTGCTTCTGTATGTGTCGTTGCTCATTGTTGTATTCTTGTGTATTATTGGACGAGACGACATCGTCATCAATGCTCAGTTCAGCGACAGCATCAGCGTCATCACCATCGCCAACGCCATCCTAGTCAACGTGCATGGACTTTATTTCGCTGTGCCATATTTAAGCGAGAAAACTTGGCAGTTTGCTTGGTTGGCTGGTTGGATGAGCTGATGAGCGGACAGACAGACAAATGGATGGATGGATAGCCAGCTAGCTGGCTGGGTAGTTAACTGACTGGGTGGCTAACTCACTGCACAACTGTGTACTTTTCCCCCCCCGACTGTGTCTAGCTGACTCTGAGGCTGCCGGATTGCCTGTGACTGCCTGAATGCTGTAAAGTTTTGCTGCTATGATGTTTAGCCATGTTGGTTGCTATTGCCACTGCCATTACGGATGCTGCCATACGGTGGCATTCGTAGATTGAATGTTGGCTTGCTTGCTTATTTTGGTTTGTGTGTGTATGTGTGTGGATGTTTGGCGTTTATACATTTTTTTATTGCTGGGGTTTTTATGGGTTTTTAGTGCCGTGTTTGTGTGTGTGTGTAAGTATTCATGTCGGCTGGCTTGTAAGCCACTTACGAAAACGAGTAAATGCCACTGGCATCCGATTTGTTGGATTTGCTCATGAAGTTGTTAAACAGATTGTCGGTGTAGATATCGCACGCGTTCGCCGTTTGCTCGTTCGCTCGCCTGTCACTCGTACCAACTCGTTGAAGTAGCGGCACGTCGCTTATGCGGTGGATCTGCTCCTTACAGTGGATTTGGCAGTCAGAATGCGAGTACATATCTTTAAGTAAATGTGTACTACATATATGCATCAACCCACCACCGTCGTCGCCGTCGCCGCCATATCGCAACCAACCACCACCCATTCAAAACAGCCAAAAGCATGGGCTAAGAGCTTGCCGATTTTCGGCTGCCTGCCTGTCACAGCTCTCAGCTCTACTCGAAAACTCAGTGGGTGCATTATTGCCGTGTGCCAGCGGCAACAACGATAGCTACGACGACGACGACGACGACGACGACGACGACGACGACGACGACGACGACGACGACGACGATGGCGACATGGTCCTTCTGTACCTTCATCATTTTTCGTATGATTAGTTTTATGTAATTTTATCAAGAGCATTTTAGGGATTTGTAGCTTTTACTTATGCTTTGTGGTATTTCATTTGAAAAACGTTTTGAATTGTTCTGTTTATTTTTCCACATTACCTCGTTGTATGCCTTTCTACCCGCGGCTTTTTACTAGGATAGCGATGTTGAGTGCTTGTGCGACTGGTGCTGCTGCTTGTCGGGTGGAGGGTTTATAGCGTGATAATGAAATTTATTAAAATTTATGAGTGCTCGCAAATAAATATTCCGAAATTGATTAGTCATGGGTTTTATGAGGTGGCGGCGACCACCATAATCGCGTCGGCTACCGCAACCGCAACCCGTTTTGTTTTTATTATTTTTCTCTTCAGTTTAGTTGATTTTATTTTGAAATTTTTTGCATTTTGGTAAATTACAAGACTACAAAAGCGATTTTCCGCACACATGGCCGTTACTCGGTAAATGGATGTGTGAATACTTCACACAATCTACACAAATAAAGATAATGGCGAAATGTACAAATACACAAATGTAGTAGATATGAGTAGGGTAAATATGTGCTGTCGATTGCTTGCTGTATATATATATATGTACATATGTATGTATGTATGCACATATTTACAAGTTTGTGTGGTACACAAATAAATCATTTTGCTTTCAATTAAATGCTAAGTAAATTTACAAATGAATAATAAACAATGAACAAATGTGAGGCATAAGTTGCTCGCGTCGGCATTTTCAACTTGTTTTTTTATCTGTTATTGGTGTTGTTGTAGATGGTGCTGTTGCTGTTGCTGTAGCTGCTGTCATCGTTTGGTCATTGTTTAAGTGGCTTCCAGTCAGTTAATCCTTTATAATCCGCATAAACACGCTGCGCACTGATAAACGATCCGCAACAGAAATGTATGTACATATATAGGTATGTATGTATGTATGTTTATTGGAACACATGTGCTAGCTAGGTGTTGTGGGTTCTTTGCAATTTGTATACTTTTCAATTCAGTTCTACTACAACAAGCGGGCAAAAACTATTTTCCAACCTTACTTCGTGGAATTTTTCTTACTTTTTTTTTCAAATCCGATGATTCGATATTTGGGCTTAGTTGGCATTAAGCCAATCGGTCTGCATTCAGGCACACCCCTGTTTGTGTCTAATATGTACATATGCATATATGTATGTATGTAGTATAACTATGCAGCTTAAGTAAGATTCCAAATAAATTACCTTCCTTTGAGGATTAAATAAACATTGCGCTGAAGAGGTGTGTTAGAAAATGAATGTAAATTTGGGAATCAGAATTTGAGAAGTTCACAAGAAAAGTGTGGAATTACAACTGGGTAGGGTAGGAAATATGAATGTAGTATTGCATTAAAATAGATTAGGTTAAATAAATAATAAAATAAAATAAAAATAAATCAAAAATGTAAAAAGGCCACAAAAATAAAATTAAATCAAAAACTAACTTAGATAAAAATTGTAGAAGAAAATAAATCTATAAATAAGTCAAGCAAAATAAAAATTTTAAAATATTAATTAATTCAAAATAAAATAACAGCCAATTTCACGAAAGCAATTCAAGTGAAAAATGATTTTAATTTTTTAAATTTTATATGGAATTTGATAGAAAATAAAAAATCATTTTCCATTTAAATTGCTGTTGAAACCGGCCGTAAGAGTATAAAAATTAAAAGTTTAATCGTAGAAAAATTAAATAATATTAAAAAATGAAATAAAAACCAGAAAAAAATTAACAAAAAAATTTAAAACTAAAAAAAATTATAAAATGCTATTAAAAAATAAAACTAAAACTAAATTAAAATGAAAAAAAAATCAAATAATATACATACAAAATTAAAATAAAATAAAAATTTAACAAAAATGTAACGATGTGAAATTTTAATGAAAAAAAATATGTCAACTAAAAACAAATAAAATACATATTAAATTATGAATGTTAAAAAAAGCAAAGCCAAGTAAAAATCAAGAATCCAACAAAACCACCACTGTAAAAAATTAAATGAAATTAAAGTAAAAAATAGAAACCAAAAGCAAAAAACAAAATTATGAAATTATAATTAGATAAAATATGTAAACTAAAAAAATGCTAAAAAATTAATAAATTAAATAACAATTGGACCCTCGCTCCACCTAACGGGTAAATTTTTCTTGGAGTTATTTCTAGCTATTCAATTTTAAATATGAATCACATCGGACCCCATAACTGCGGATTTTCCAAATATCTTGTCACCTGCGCTACCCAGTGGATTAATTTATCTTTCGTATTTTACAAACTATACATATGTATGTACATCGATTTCCAATCTGCGCGGCCTTTTCCGACTTATTTCTCTGCACAGAGAACTTATTGGTATACGACATCGTTGGAGCATTGGTGAAATAGCAAAGTGTTGACGTCCGTCACACTAGCTGACCCACTTCTCCAAAAAATGATAAAAATTACTCAGGAATTAGGTGCAATTTAGGGCTCCAAAATTAATTTAAGTGCTCACTCGGTTTCCGAGAAAATTGCAAAAATTTTGGTGGCACTAAATGGCACCTAAATTGCACCTAATTCCTGAATAATATTTACCAGTGTTCGACGAAAATTACTGGGTGGGTCAGCTAGCGAGACGTCACGCTGGCTGACCCAAAACACATTTTTGCGAATTTCTCGGAAACCGAGTGTGCACCGAAATTAATTTTGGTGGCCCTAAATTGCACCTAATTCCTGAGTAATTTTTATCATTTTTTGGAGAAGTGGGTCAGCTAGCGTGACGGACGTAAAGTGTTCTGTAATGCCAACGGTATGAATTCTTACAGTGGATTTTTCTGAATAGTGAGAGCAGAAAAATGGCAAAAACAACTCGATAAGTGAATATTTAAATCACCAACCGCACAAATTGGAAAGATTAGTTGTTAGTATTTTTTTTTTATGGTACCAAACTCACATTGTTTGTGGAACGAAGTCTTACACGGCAACAACATTTTATTTCTATGCACCGCGACTTCTTTTGTACAAAAAAAAACTTTTTTGATATTGGGGAAGACAAAATGATTTTATTTCATTGTAACAAGTTTTGAAAGTGTGCTATAACAGTACGAATAGGAAGCAAAATTCGTTGGTTTTCATAGCCCATACTAATTCCTTTCAAAAATGGCACAATTTCATTATATTTCAGCAGTAATTTTTATATGAAAGCTGGCTCCATTAAATTTTCCACTGAGTTAAAATGTGGCGCTCTATTTGCATGTTTTGACGCATTTGATCGCTTTATTAAAAATTTAGTTCATTTGTATCTTCAAAATGTTTGGAACGAAAACGAGCACACCTTTTGTGATACTAGCGCTCATCTAAAGCAGTCATCACCCTAGCCACCACAAAATTTTCGATGAGCCTACATTGTATTTTTTCATCAACAAACGATAAATTTCCACAAAATCAGATAATTATGTGGGTCACATGAAATGAAAAATTATTTACATATTGGCGCAAAGTCAATCGCACCCGGAAAAAAACATACAAATCACGGAAATATGTAAACTATTCAGTTTAAGTTTAAAATGGTGGTTGAAAAATAACCAAAATTAGCAAAAATCAACACTTCCACTCTACTTTCACAAAATCACTTGCGAAGAAAATATTTTCATTCAGTCATTCATTTACTCACAAAGTGCAAATCAAATTTCATTACGTTACACAAATTCTCACTCAGAGACCTAATTTAACATGCTTCCTACTAATTTGCACCCACAAAATACCCGAGGGTATGGCAAAAACTCACAGACGTAAAACAAAAACAATATTTGTGTGAAATCGAAAATGTTGTGGAGTGAAGATTTCAGGCATGATTATCGCCAACACGTTTGCGATAATCTTAAGTGTATGACACACTATTTATATTCAATTGAACTGTCAGCAAGCCAGACAGCCAGCAAGCCAGCCAGCAAGCCAGCCAGCCAGCAAGCGAGTCGGCCAGGCAGCGAGTCAGCGAGTCAGCTAACGATACAGTTCGAAAGAAGCCACTAGCTACTCCATCATGCACGCTAGCTATCCGGCAGTGTGTCCTTATATTATTATGCTGTCGATTATTTGCTTTATTATGCTCGAAATGTAATAAATATCCACCCTCATTTGCGCTTCTACAAACTACTTGTAAGCGACGACGTGCCGGTAGTTATGACTTTATTGCGACGAACACATCATCAACCATCCACCCACGGCCGTTCCATTGCGTTGGGTTGTTCGGCGGACGCGCTCTTGTCATTCCGTTCCGTTGTAAGTTCGTTGTTCAACGGCTAGGAGAACAAGCACTGCAGCAACAACAAAAACAATAATGGTGGTGGCGGTGTGGAGCTGGGGCATAATAAGAAGCGTGAAATCGGGCGCATGAACTCACAAATTGACCATATTTGCAATTTAAACGCGTGAGCGCAAACGAGCGAATGAGTGAATAAGCGAAGCACCTCAACGCCGCCGCTTCAGCTCAGCGCAGCCAGCACATCGTCACCACCAACTTCACATCATACTAAGTGCAGGGCTGTGGGCCTAGGGCGCGGAAATGGTCGTACGCAGTTAAAAGCCATTGTAAGCAGATTTAGTTTGTAATAAATGACGTGTTTTAGTGGTTGCACTCCCAAATGGAATTTCAAATTGTCGTGTAGCAACACTTTGAAAACAAATTGTGGCTTGTCAGCCTTCCGTTGGCAAGTTGATCGCTGGTTGGTTGCTTGTGCTTGTTTGCTTTCTCACATTTGGCTTTTTGTGTTATTTTTGGCAGTTTGCCGCACTCAATCATTCATTCATTCATACATTCATACATTCATACATTCATTTAGTTAATTCACACAATGTTCGGTGTTAATTTGTGCACAAATTACAATACTCCTTATCACGTTGGCTACTAAATATTTTATAATGTTAATAATTGAATGAGGCTGTCATACGAGTACCCAAGTATGTAGGTATATATGTATGTATGTATGTACGTATGGAGAAGGCAATGGCGATGGCGATGAAGAGTGGTTAATAGCTCTGAAATTTGGTATTTTAAATTATTATTGCTTTTTTATTGTATGATTGTACATTTTTATGATGTAGATACATATGCATGTATGCTATAAAAAAAAAATGTTTATAGATGTACAGCAGCGATCAATAAAATAGTAACGAAATTCAAAATGATGTTTGCGACTTATGTTTATTTATTTCTTTTTTTAAATTTTCATTTAAAATATAGTTCGATCTAAAACAGAAGCCACATAAATTAAAGTTTCAAGGTTTGCACAAAGTTCACAAAAATTAATCAAACTTCAAAAAGTTTTCATCAAAATTTGAAACATTTTATTCAGAATTTCTAGAACATTTTTGTAACCCATTCATCAATTTTAGTATTTTTTTCGTGGAGGGCGTTGCGCATTTTCTTCCATATAAAAATATATATAATTTTATACGTTATATGGAAGAAAATGCCGCACTATATTTTAAATCAAAATTATAAATAAACATGAGTTGCAAACATTATTTTGAATTTTGCTACTATTTTATTGATCGCTGCTGTATGTACAAATGTATGTACATATGCATTGTGTGCCTACAGTCTAACATAAAAGTAAAGCTCTAATTAAATGTGTAAAATCGTGCAGAAAAAAAATTTAATTTTAAATACTTATAATAAAAACTTAGTCGTTTATGAAGTTGGATAGCAAACCTAATTCAAAGTAATGGCGTTTTCTTTACTACCGAAAAATGCCGACTTTTCACTGCCCTCTTCGCACAAATATAAAGGAGAGGACAAAGTTTTTGAGCTAATGAAACTTATCGAATTTGGTTGTATCTGATTTAAGTGTTTTTGAAATTAACTGAATTATCGATAGGTATTAAATTATCGAAATTTATCGAAAAACCTTAACATATCGCGTCAATTCGACAGCAACTGGCATTACTATAGGTATAAGATATAATCTTTTATAGTAGACCAAATTTCAGTTTACTCTAACCTAAAAACAAACTGCTTGAGAATGCACACAACTTTTTCTTACCTCTATTGAACACTTTTATGGAGCACTGTATGTTTATATATACATATGTAATTACATATTACACATATGCACGCACCAATAAACAATCGAGCTACTATAAAATGTCACAAAGTATGAGAACAATTTAAATCAATTATCAAGCACCACTTTTCGTTCAACAAAATGCTACAAATTATTAGTTACGAATATAACGGGTGTGTGTGTGTTTATTTGTGTGCTCGTTGAAAGTATACTAAGTACATACATGTACGCACATAAGAGTTTATTGAAATGTTTGTATGCGCGCGTTATTTTCAATAATTACAACGTTAATAAAGCAAAACTTATCGCCCTGAGAATTTAGTTGCCTTTGAAAATGGAAAATCAATCAATTTTATAGGTTCGTTCAATGTTAAGTGGGATTGTGGTTATGTATATACATGTATGTTCATCCATAATACATTTTTATATACATATGTACGTATGTATGTACATAATACAATATTTAACAAACGCTTTAAAGTGGCGATAGCGCGTATTTTTAGGGTATTACTAATTTGGGTAACTGAAAATACATAACATTAAGGTGGTCCAAAAATGCATGTGGAAAAAGTAAGGTCGGAATTTTTATGCTCTCACCCCTGTTCTATACCAAATAAATGTATCGCTATTTTTTTATTTTAAAATCAAAAAATATTTAGAGGGCGCTCAACGCGCTAAAAGTTTTTCATGTAAATTTATATGGGAAAAAATACTTTTCTCAGAAATGCTATAGAATTTTTGAAAATCAATATTTATCTCTCCCAATACAAAATTATTTATTTAACCAGTTTTTCATAGTAACTATATCTTATAGGGCCACCAAAACCCCCAGAAAATGACAAAAAATGAAATGCAAAGATAAAAAAAAAAACATTTCTTTAGTGTTAACAAATGGTTAAATAAACAATTGGGTATTGTTATTAGAAGTCTCCTGAAGAGAACCAGAGTTTTCCAATCAAAAAATATTGATTTTCAAGTATTTCATACCATTTCTACGAAAAGTGTTTTTTTTTCATATAAAATATGTACCTACATGGAAAACTTTGAGCTCTTTGAGCGCTTCGAGCGACCTCTAAATATTTTTTGATTTCAAAATAAAAAAGAGGGGTATAGTTTTTTCAATGTAGAGCAATCCTAGGAGGTGAGAGCATTAAAATTCCGCCATTACTTATTTAGGACCACCCTATTGTCCATACATTCTTATGCAATATCGAATAAGCAGCTAGACTCTTGGTATAGACTGCAAGAAGTATTCAAAAAAGCACCATTTACCAATTTTGTCGTCAATTTTCAAGTTTTACTCGACTTTTGCGAAACGTAAACGTTATCATGAAATTCGATTAAGATAATATTTATTGAGTGGCGATGATTAAGGCACTGATTGCTGCAATAAATAGCAGAAAATTTTAAAATTTAGTGAGCACATGTCACACATATGTATGTATGTATGTATGTATGTACATACATACACACAATAACAAGTGACAAGTTTTTTTATTTTGTGTGTGACTACTTAAAAACTACTGCAATTATTTTTGATTATTAAGTGTACGTACTTAAGTTTTCAATTGACCAATTGGCCTTTGAAGTAACTTAATGCAAAAGCTTGTTATGGCTTGCTTAGCAAATACGAGTTGATAAGATAAAATAAAATAAAAATTCTAAAACCGAGCAGAGTAGGCAACTCAATATTAAAATTTTAACTTAAAACGAGAAATTCATACCCAAGCTATTTATAGACACTTATAAAATTATAATATGTACATATGGGTGTTTCCTGCGTTACGGACGTTACGTTTGGAGACACTTTTTTCATCATAAAAACTGTAGCTATGAGCACAAATTTTTCGCCATGAGTAGTCATTATCAATACCTATCTAAAACCAATAAAAATATTTTCCACAAATGTTATATGGTAAGTGCATAGCGATTCGGACGTTCCAAAAAGGGGACTTGTATCAAAGATGACTGATGATTCTTGGAAAATTCTGCGAATCTGTTAACGGATCGGTTCAAAAACTGTGCAAAGTTGTTTGGACGCTCCCGTTCGGACGTTAAAATTTTTTCCAATGGGATACAATTTTTCGTTTGAGAATTTAAACGCACTCACTGGTGCGAAATAAAGTCAATTGACATTATTTCTTTTCCAAAACCGTAATAAAGTAAAAAAAATTGGCGCGAGCGCGAATGGTTTCAATCAGGGTAGCAATCCCCGATTTCGAATTCCCCGCAAATCGGGGAATTCCCCACGAGTTGACCACCCTGTTTTCAATGAATCTTTTTTTGCCCGTTAGTCGCATCTTAGTGCTTTTTGCCATTATATGATCATTTTTAACTATTCTTCTATTGTGTTTTTCTTTCGATTCGTCGTTTTTTTATATTCCTCCCACTTTTCTTCATTTTTCTTCAAATTCGATCTCCACTTCATTGCTCTCTCAGCCCTGATTTTAACGTTGGTTGAAGTCACTTCTTCGTACAAGCAGAAGTATGTACTATATCTATATATCTACATAGAAACAATATGAACCAAAATTATACAATTTGTAATTTAACTTAAGACGGTTGCTAATATATTTCTACGTTGTTTTTGTGGTAAGCCGTACGGAAAATAAGCTATACTAAACTTTTGTATAGAATTCCTATTCTTCTTAATCGTATACCAAAATTATGAAGGCTTTCTGGAAGGTATGATTTCTCCGAAAAAAAAAACAAGTTTTTGAAAGTGTAGTTGGAAAGACGCAAATATCTTGAAGTGGAATGGACCAATTAGTCCAATATTTTGGTGGATGAAAGACAAAATATGTAGTTATCGATTGGCATCTATAAACTTTGCACAGGCAAAATTTTATTTTTTTGCTCTTGGTTGACACTTTCCAGGAAATACCCATATGTATCTATGTTTTAAGTCATTATAGTAAGTACATATTCGTTAATGCTAACCCAACTGCTATATAAGTAGTTTAAGTGTCACAAGTATATAAAACCGTATCTAATATATATACTAATAATAGTAACTGAATTTCAAAACTTTTCTTTGGCTAAAGAAGGGGAACATACATATTCTTCTAAAACTTGTAAAATGACTTAATATCCCTAAAATGTATCGACTTGTATACCCGCGTTCTGCCGCGCTCTTTTGAGCAAGCAGCAATTGTACACGCTGAGCTAGACATCATCCCATACATAAGTACATACGTATGTACATGAGTTTAGCTACAACTCAGAAGCGGTGTGGGCTGGCCTCACTTTGGCAATGGCTGGTTGATGCGATGAGGAGAGTGAAAATCCCCAAAGTACATTCATATAGACAATCGCAAACTAGAGTTGCACGCGCCCATGCATACACTGGCACAGATATCCAACAAATACATATGTCCATGTATGTATGTATAAAAGCATGTAAATGCGAATATACAAGTGGATCAAAGTGTTTTACAAGCGCTGGGCATTTTTTTTTTGATTACTCATGGTTTATATTTTAAAGAAACTTACCATTAATTTTGACAAATTGTGCAATTGTTGCGTTTATTGAAATATTAGCTACCAGCTGTCTATGCGGCCGCGTTAGTTATATCCATGAATGTTGGTGTATTACATGAGAGGGAAGGTAGAAGCACAATTGATGATTGGGGTATACGCGTTTACTTGGCTTATTGACTATATGGCAATTGCACAATTAAATAAATGAACATTCACTAAGTTATTGTTATTTGTACTTTCAGAAAATTTAGTTGTGCTAACAATGACGTAGTTCACACACTTGCCAGAAGAAAATCGTAGGCAATAATCATAGTCGCTAAAACTCATCATCCATAGCTGCTAACAGATTACTGCTCCGCCCAATGGCGAGGAGGAATGCGGTGTGCCAAAAGCTTTCTTATGCTTGACCGCTTCCCTCCTGCTGCACTGCTACCTCGTTAAGTGATCTTTCTCTAAATGCTTTGTTCTCGATACAAAGCCGTACTTCGTTTAAGCGCGATTTCTTTGCTGGTCTTTTTATGCTCTTCGTACCTAAACACTAGCGATGGCAGTGTTGAATTAACGCATGGATTCCGAGAATTTCTTCCATGTATATATATTTTTTTTAAAAACGCCAGTGCTACACTCTTATTATAATAGCTATGAAGCTGTTTGTCCGCCGCCCGTTGCTATTTGCTCACTCAACGCATATACGTTCAATAATTTTTCGCTTGTTTGCTTTTCCGTCGCTGTGAACCGAAAAATGTTAAGAGGCAGATGGAGAAACACTTTTCTTTTTGCATACACTTTGCGCACGATATCGAGTGGACAGTTTCTCACCGATTTTTCACACTGTTTTGTTGCAATTGCGCGAATACTTCACTTTTTAATGAAAGCACGGAAATCGAAGAATGTTTTTCACTTGAATTTTTTAATTTTACTTATTTCAATTAGTAAATAATTAGTTCTGAACAGGAGCAGAAAGTTTCTTCGCGCACTCAACAAAACAGGGCGACCATTTTGAATTTTCTACTCGCTACTACACTACTCGTTTGAAACTGTTGTTGAAGTTGGTTGTGGTTGAAAAGGCTGTAATGGTTGCATTTTTTAGTAGCATGGAAGAAGTTCCGAAACGGTTCATAAAATATCAAACCGTTTCAAGGCTAGCGTAGTTTCTCATTTACGTTCTTTGGTATTAAAAGGTGTTCGCACGCGGCGATTTTGCGTTCAACTCACGGAGGGTTGCACGAAAAGAAAGTTGTATGGCTAAATGTTGGCTGGCGACCAACTTTGTTCAAAGCGATTAGTTGAGAAGCGATTAGTTGAAAAGCCGTTCAACCAAAAGTAGAATGCAAAGCTAAACAATGAGAATGCCTTTTTCTGGCGAATATTTTGATTTTTTTTTATATTTTGATATTTTTAACCAATTATTTTTTTTCGTGCAACCTTGCGTGAGTTGAACGCAAAAGTTGCCTGAGAAATCGGCTCGTGCGAAAGTCCTATTAGTTGTCCAAATTGTTCGAATTGAAAAATATGCATGTATTAGTGAAAAACTGTGCATGGATCGCTATTGTCATGACGGTATTGTCCGGTGTAAAGCCTAGGTAATGTGTTCACGGGTTTCACATGAACCAATTACACAATTCTAATTGGTTCATGCGGGTTTCAGCTACAACAACAAAAACAACCACTCCAGTCAATAACCGGTTCACGGCCAGCGGATTTTAGCCATATTCACAGATTTAATAAAGTTTTGGTGGGGTCTGGCAACCCTACTCTTACAATTTTCTGCGAATGTCAAAACAAAAGTAATACCTGACTGGGGCTATTGTCGCAGCGCTAGTGGGGATTTCCTTTATCTTGGTGCGCTTTCAGTTGATTTGTGATGTTCATTATTGCTGCTGGCTGTGTGGTCGCGGTCATTTTAACCAATTAAAGAAGAAAGTTATAAAACCTTGGCCGTCAAAAAGTTGTTTAAAAATATAAAGCAACGACCTCCGATTGCCACATAAATAATAATCGCTTATTCCCCAAATAAATAAAGCCAAGAAACCAGGAAATCTCCTGAACGTTGACCAAGTGAAAGTGCAACGACCTTGAAAGCGCGTAGTGGAGCCGCGTTGGTGCGTAAATTGCACGCATGCTAAAATTTCATTAATTAAAAATCGTTCAATATAATAGAAGCAACGTTTGTCTATTGATTGGTTTACAAATAAATTTTTGTGTGTTTTCGAATCGCACAGAAGTGTGTTACCAAGAAGTGTTAACAATACCAACGACGATAAATTATTGGAGCACTGAAAGCAAAAGGCTTTGTGCATTTAACATCACATAAAATAAAGAGTTTTAATATCAAATAAGGCAGAAAAATTGGCGGCGCAACCGGAAGCGGCAAACAAAATGTCACAAGTCCAAGTGGAAGACCATGGCGGTGAGTGTCCCATCTAGATAAAGTGCCAAGGAATTGTGATATGTATGTATGGTATGTTTATTTACAAAGTGATTACGTTTATCAGTTGGTAGAAAAATGAAATAAGCTTCGGGGCAACTGGTGATTGCTTTTCACTGGAATTCATTTTGATATAACAAGTCAGCTGATTTTTATGCAAAAAATGTGTATAATTCCTACTGATATCCAATTCAAACGCATGCAGTGCACATTTTATTGTTGTTTCCTACATTAAATTTATCTATGTTTCTTAGGATCATGTATTTTTATTTTTATTCATTTTATGGATATAACTAGCCGGCCTCGAGGCTTCGCCGCGCGCTGAATGTGTAGATAATAAAAAAGGATGCGATTGACAACCAAACAGATTGCAACCCGACTAAAAAATAATATATAATTGCACATCTGGAGGCCAAGCTCTTTCATTTGACACCTCATTTCTTGTAATCTAACGAACAGCCCATATTTTTTAATTTTTCCACAGGTGGCAACCCTCTTCGAAAAATAAAACCTTACTGCAAATCGGAAGGTCAAGCCTTTTCCTTTGCCACCACATTTTTTTAAATCGAAGCTACTTTGCAAATCTAATTTCATTAACAAAAAATGCCCTCGCGTATTATACATACATAATTTTTAAATAGTTGGCAACCCCACTCAAACAAAAAATAAAAAAACTTATTGCACATGCAGAGGCCATATCCTTTCACTTGCTATCTCAAATTTAGTCCAAGAAACGGAGATGTTATGATTTTTAGAAAGTGGCAACCCTACTCAAAAAGTAATACATTATTGAACATCTAAAAGCCGAGCCCTTTTATCTGACATCTCATATCTTGTAATCCAACGAACAATGCGGAACTAATAATTTTTTGTACAGGTGGCAACCCTATGGGAATTTAAAGTACAAAAGATAATATTCATATCGATACAGATTATACTTAACAAATCTCGTATAAATCCGTTCAGTGGTCCTTTACTATATATAGAAGATAGTAGTTTTTAAATAGGTGGCAACCCTATTAAAAAAATGAAAGCTTTTGTACATGCGAAGGACAGACTCTTTTATTTGGTATCTCATTTTGTAATCCTACGAACGACGAAAATATTTTAACTTTTTAATAGGTGGCAACCCTACTCAGAAAAATAATACGTTATTGCACATGTAGAGGCTGAGTCTTTTCGTTTGAAAGTGACAGTGCCTACGCTTATTATGATTGAAAATAGTAATTTTATTAAAAGGTGGCAACCCTATTGAAAAAATAGTGCTTTTATAGAAGCCAATCCCTTTCATTTGACACCTCATCTTTTGTAATCCAACGAACGGTGCGGATCTTATAGTTTTTAGATAGGTGGCAACCCTATTAAAATTTTAATAGGGAATTTACATGATTCAACTTTCACAGGCGATTAGTTGAACCAAAAGTTGAACGAAAGAAGGCAGGCGACCCACTTCATTGAAAGCGATTAGTTGAAAGGCCGTCTACACCAGGCGATTGTTGCTTTCAACTAAAAATCGCCTGAAAAATCGCGTATTGCTAAATTCTCTATAAGTAAAACAATGTCACTCTCTTGTCGATACAGAGTATATTAGAGAAAATCTCGTCACTATCCGTTCAGTAGTTTTCGAAATTACAGCGTACAAAAATCTCGACTTTATTTTATACTATGTATCGATATATGTATGTACATATTTATATATAGTGTTGGAAGAAATAAAATAAACTTTTTATTTTGCCCAGTTTTGGCTATATTTATTTTGGTTATTCGATGTTTAATAATTTTTATAAAAGTCAAGCGCATTATATAATAAGTACCTTATATGTAAATCTACATTTCAATTTTTGTACAATAATTATTAAAATTCAACATATTTTACTAAAATCCCCAAAAAAATTCTAACTCTCTATTCAATAATTTTAAAATAAATTTTTGGTATGCAGTTCTATAGTTCATTAAATTTTAGTAGGTCAAAGTCCCAATTTCAACACGCTGGAAATCGCGATGATTTTTAATAATTTACCTCATAAAAAGAGAATGCACAACAGCCTCAGCTAAAAATAAATTGTTAAAAATCAACGCTATTTCTAGCGTGTTGAAATTGACACTTTATTTTGCTTAAAACTTTTTAAAAATTCTGAATAAAAAGTTTGAAATTTTTGGAGAGTTTTGGTAAAATTTGTTAAATTTTTATAATTCTGTACGAACTTTGAAATGTGGATTTAAGTATATGGTCAAAATGTTTGCCTTTAACGTTACCGCCGCACGTAGATATATTTCGGTTTATATTTCTGAAACGTTGTGTAGTAACCGAAAGTTTTTCATTTATGTTGATAATAACCAATAAAAGCTAAATTTTATATGCAGAGCCTTGTTTTCTATCTTTTGTAGTTTTAAATGTTTTTTTTAGGTGGTCTTTAACGTTACATTTTTTGGAAGTCAGTTATATATAACGTTACACATAAGGAAAACTTTATAACAAATCTACAAACCGAAATATGCAGTATTTAACGTTATTACCATACTTGACTATATATTCCATTTTGAACGCATGCGAGGCATAAGAGAAATAAACGCGCACCGCATATATTGGATGTCAATTGACCTTAAGATGTACATACATATATATAAAAAAATAGTATATCAAGAGTTGACGCGTGACTCAGAAAAATATTTTTTTTTTTTTCAGTCGTTCGGCGTTCCCAAAAATTTTGACCATATGTTGCTTGTTATATAATACGCTGGACTTTTATAACAAAAAAAAAAATATTAAACATCGAATAAACAAATGGAATATAGGAAAAACTCGTCAGAATAAAAAGTTTCTATTATTTCTTCCACCACTGTACATATAGGCAATACATATTATGTAAAAAGATTTTCATAGATCTTTGTTGATGCGCACAGGGAAGCGGTTCTGCCTGAATCGAATACCTATCGACTTGCTTTTCAGTACCCGTTTCAACCAAAAATTAACTTATCAGCACGCCATCAAGCACCAGCCTTGCTTAATATTCCAACTGTCCCAAAACGAAACTTAGCATTCATACCTACATTAAACTGACTCTAGGACTTTACCACTTTCGGATAAGAGCTGTAGCTTCAATAATGCTTTCAAACGATGGAGAAGGATCCATGCTTTTATTATTCTACTCAACACTTTATAAATCGAAAGGTTATTTCGATGTTTGCCATCTGATGCACTGCTTGCAAATTGCATCCATACAATTTAAAAGTCATCTTTATTTGTTTTAAGTATATTCCACTCACATCAACATTTCCTAGTCCGAGCTCAATAAACGCAAGGCAGTAATGTTGCTATTCACATTCATATCATATTTTATTTATGCTGTGCTACCACATCATAGTCATCATCATCTTTGCATGGATACGCACTTGAAAGCTGCGGCTTCGGATGTTACACACTGTCAATGGCAGAATCCCCACCTACGTACTTAAATACCTATGTTTGTACATATGTACATATATAACTATGCTGGATAGCACACATCGTACAATGCTGTGTTATAAAATGTAGCTATAGCTACATAAAAGTAAACTTATTTCCTAGCAAAAGGTTGTGTGTCTATTTCAGCGTAAGGCACCGTGTGTGTAGACGTAGCAGACACATAGAAAAATACAAATAAAAATATCATCAACTTTGAAAGTTTCCGTGTGCCTGAGCATTTATTTATAGGTAAGTATTCATATTTTCAATTTACCAACGCTGTTGCTTTCAAGCAGACATCAGTTTCCGTTTCCGCACAGCCGCCTTAGGTACATAACGCAGTTTAATAATATATAGATGTACTTAACTCAAAATTTACGTTTTTGGAGATTTCATTATGCAATTAATAAGCTTGGTACGTAGAGTATGTTAAGCCTAACGGATGACTAAACTTCCCAAAAATGGCGAAAATATGTGTCTTTCCATCTGTCCTTTTGTATACCAACTGTTTGAATTGATAAAACTTTGATTGCGTTTGCCCACAAAATGGACATTTTGAGATACTTCGTTATATTAATAAACGTGCGTGCAAATGCAAACTTTTTTTTTTTTGATAATATATTTTTAGATAACTATTTTCCGCTAGCATCCGTACTTACCAATGTTCTTATATGCATAGGAAGTATGCAAATGCATGCACATTTGCATACATACATACATACATTCATACATATGTACAAACATAGAACATTTTTAATGTATGATCTCCGTGGTCAGTTATTTACAAATTTTTATTTGTATGGAAAGTACCAAGGATGTTTGCTCTTGCGACTCCTAGAAAGACGTTAAGAGGCGTTGTAGGTTCGATTTTCTTCAAACGGATGTACTTACATTGGAATATTAACATTTATTTAGTTTCAGTAGCGATAGGCTCTACTTTTTTCAATTCGCCACCAAACTTTTCCAGCTCTCGGAAATCGTGGCATTCGTGTATAAACGAATCTGAAATTTAATTTTCAAATTAGGGACCATTATATCCACTTTGATTCACCAATTTAAAACAAATGACTGCTATTCGACAGCCTTACTATAAACGTTTCTTTAGAAGCTCTTAAAAATTTTCGACCAAACTCTACTAAAGAAAATCGATCATAAACTCAAAAATAATTAGCTAATAATAAACAGTAATAAAGACAGATTAGTTTAAAAGAATCGTGAATTAGTAACATTCATTTGGAGTAAATCTCTCGTATTGTTTTTTTTAATTTTCCAATGGAGATAAATCCTTCGCACTGATTTTTGCAAAAACATATACCTTTTGAAGATGGTGTGCGATATGTGGCAATTAGCATAACTTGTGACAGATTCCGTTTGTTTTTGTGGTAATTTGCTTTTTCTATTACTCTTCTAACTACACACTTGCATTATTATGTACGTTCATAATATTCATCGATATATCATGGCGAGATCACAAAGGCTTCAGAAAAATTTCTATGTATTCCTTCCCTATTCGTTTAGAGAATTAAGTTTTTTTCGCCTCTCAAGAACATGGATAGCGATGTATGCAATTACTGGAAAATGCATATTTCCGCGTTTATTGCTATGATCTCCTTTCCATTGGTATGTTGTAAAAAAAAACAACGTCGCGTCAGTTAATCTCAGACTAACGAGTTGGATTAACAGCGAATAATGTTCATAAATATGTACATATGTTTGTTTGTGAGTATGCATATGCAAATGCATGCACTTGTATGTACATATGTATGTATGAATGTATGTATGTAGTTTTTACCGTTTATTAAAATTACTTTCAACGTCCAAGAGCCGCTCTAAGATATGCATTTATTGACGTCGTTGCACATACTTCTTCCTTCTTCGGAATATACCTACCCTGCAGGAAAAGACTAAGTTACGAGTGAGTAGTAAGATTGTGAGTTGTGTCGTTATTGCAGAGGACCTTCGATATGTTTAACCATATGAACTTATTTATGTACGTACATATATGTACATGCATATGTAGCATAACAAAATAAACCGTTGCGTATACGCGCAACCGCAGAGAGGTAAAAGGAAAAGCTTTCGCGTGGTTTACATACTACAGGCGATGTCAAATAAACCTCTAACCACACATTTCGCGCGCGCTGATAAGCCATGTTCTTGGCGCAAGGCCATTGCCGCGCATTCCATGGAAGATTTCAGTCGCAGCTGTATCGAGTGCAGCAGCGTCGTTGTACATACATAAGTGAAATTACATTTTAATGCATTTGTAAACATTTTCGCGCCTCCATGCGAATAACACGCTCTAGCGCCATTTACTATGCAACAGCAGCAAAAACAAACAGAATAAGGCGAAAGCTAACAAAAACAACCAATGCCGCCACACATATGTATGTATGTAAGTATTGCAGTTTTTTCTATATTCGCCATCCATTTATTTCATTCTTGTGTGTCTCTCAACGCCCAGCTCCCAGTCAAGCTTGCATTGCATAACACCGGAAATCCCTTCTTTTTTTTGTTTTTAAGTACAATCCCCATAGTCGTGTCGCTGCATTCATAAATCCTCATCTAGACACCGGAGCGTTAAGCACTCAACTAGAAAAGTGTAAAATGCTTTTCTCACGCGAACACACTTCTACTCACATACATATGTATGTATACTCATACATATACAAATATGTAAGTATCTACCTTTATTTACCTTTAAGTCTTCCACTTCCTTTGTATAGATACTTTGCCTCGGCTCGATTTGTGCACCTGCCATCCTTGGGCATAAGTATTCAGCTGTCTTGCACGTGTTTTCTTTTAGTCACAATTACTTACTTTCCAATTTCTGCTGTCATAATTTACAACTTTGTAGTTGACACTAAAATGCTTCGGGACGTTCTTTTGTTTATTACTTGCGTACATTGTACTGTTATTTACTTAGTTACTCACTCATGAATGTTGCAACTTATGCAACTGGACTTGCAAACGCAGTGCAACGAACTATTTTTGGGGCGTTAATTTTCTAGCTAGTTACCTTTTTGGCCTGCACCGAGAATCGATAAATTACCTCGATTACTATGCAAGATAAGAAAGTAATATTAGAATGAACGAAGCTCAGACCAATTTAAAAATAAATAAACGTCTAAGAGTAAAATGGTCTGTCGGTTTCTATTAGCCATCAAAATCGAATTTGAAAAATAGCAATATATTAAAAGTTTTTTACCTCAATAACCTAAAAAAACATCAATTACTGAGGTCTTCGTTTTTTTAATGGATATCATAATTTGTTTATCATTTATCATAAACAGTTGATAAATTTATTATTTTCCAAAACAATTTGCTCCCAATTATACATTTAAATAGGGTTTATTTTATCAATCTGCACAAACAATTGTTTTATTATTTTGAATTGCACTAAGCATCATGCCATCAGCTGTTTCTCTTACAGGCAAATAGGTACTAGCAAAAATTAGTAAAACTTGCAAATGTTATCTCTCGAGTTTTATCCTTCAATCTTTCGAGGAATGTCTACTGGGCAACTTAGGAATGGCTGATCTACAGGGATGATATACGGAATCTGCACTGCATGAGGTTGTTCCCAAGGTACAGAATCAACCACTTTACGTTGGCAGCTTTCTTGAACATACATACATACATAGCTAGTACATGCACCCTACCAATTCTTCAACGCCAGCATAGAATTGCTCAGCCGGTATACCGACGGCTCCACGGGCCTTATTGTCGCCTCCGTTTCTCTGGACGTCTGTTATCAGATTATCTTTATCTCGCCGTTCTGGAAACCATTAAATTTCTGCATCTCAAGCTCTTCGCACTCACGTATTTCTGCATCGCTTTTCTTCCTTTTGAATAGTCACCTCTCCTTCGTGGTCTTCACCCGGCAATACAAAAATTGTCTTAAATAGTTCTACTGGAAATCTCAAAATTCTTCCTTAGAAAAAGTTTATTGATTTTTAGAGAGCTTTACATGGCGACTGCTGAGACCTTTTCGATAGCAGATTTTTCAATTAGTCTTTGAGCTCTGGCTATTCATATGGCAAGACTAGGGCTGAAGCTCAATACTTATTGCCGTAGCTGTACTATACTTATCGGACGAAGAAGAAATAGTACACCTGTGTTCAATTCATAAGATTGCAGCAAAATGCTGAGTAGCTTGAAAGGATAGCTATAGCCTACATTGGCTTCTTAAAAATTTCTGTAATAATATGCTTGAGAGTCGTACTATATATAATATGTAAAAGTACCATCTGGTTATTATAATTCGAACCAGAAATGAGTTGCGCCGACACTAATAGCTTTAGCTCTGATTTTTAAATTACTTAAATTGCACAGACACATCTGATGATTGACGAGCTGTAGAGCTACAGACATATGTACATTAGGGTGGTCCAAACATGCATGTGAAAAAGTAAAGTCGGAATTTTTATGCTCTCACCCCCTACGATTGTTCAATACCGAAAAAAATATACCCCTATTTTTTATTTTGAAATCAAAAAATATTTAGGGGTCGCTCAAAGCGCTCATAGTTTCCCATGTTTTTTGTATGGGGAAAAAACAACTTTTCGTAGAAATGGTATAGAATTCCTTAAAATCAATATTTTTCTATCGGAAAACTCTGCTTATCTCCAAAAGATTCCCAGTAATAATATCCAATTGTTTATTTAACCATTTTTTTATCGCACCTATCTTTTATAGGTCCGCCAAAAACCCATAAAAACCCCGAAAAATGAAATGGGGCGAAAAATAAAAAATCGTTAGTATTAAAAAATGGTTAAATAAACAATTGGGTATTATTATTGAAAGTCTCCTGAAGAGAACCAGAGTTTTCCGATCGAAAAATATTGATTTTCAAGAATTCTATATCATTTCTACGAAACATTTTATTTTTCCCATATAAAAATACAAGGAGAACTTTGAGCGCTTTGAGCGAAAATAAAAAAATAGGGGTATACTTTTTTCCTAGGGGGTGAGAGCATTACAATTCCGACTTTACTGTTTTTGGACCACCCTAATGTGCATACTACTTGTACACATAAATGCAAGCCAATCGCTTACACATTTTCGCGCAAAGTCATCCTTTTGCTTGCCGGAAGGCGGCGCATTAACCACTCGCAGCTTTTTTCTTGCATATTCTTTCATAGAATAAAGGCGAAAAAAATATCCATTGCCGCTGCTATTTGTCTGCGTTCCTTTATGGCGCAATTACCACATAAAAAGCAAAAGAGAGGAAAAACGCACTGCTTTGTTGCGTGATTTCGGGTAGGCAAATTGACACACTTTCAGAAATATGATGAGCTACTAGCTACTTAAATATGCAACATTCGTACACACTTTGCTCGTCAAAAAGGTTTTAAGCGTTAAGAAAATTAAATTACAATTCATTATTGCTAATTAAGAGCAATGAACTAAAGTAATTTTAATATTATATTTAAGTGTCTTAAAGGAAAATACTTATAACATTAATAGGTACGTACATATGTAGATATTTTTAAATTAAATGTGTATGTATGTATGTGAATATCACGCACCTTTTTTAGTAAAAGTCTATAGGTTTCATTCTGCACGACAATTTTTGTTTCAAAAAAGTTGAGTCTAAGATATTTAGATTTACATTTCGATTTAGTGGAGGAGTAATTCACTTAGTTAACGGGTTATTTTGATAAATATGCGATTTTGCAACTTTCAAGTGTATTTTGTATACATTAAATAAATTTTATTTTAGTTTTTAACAATATAAAAGGCATTTGATAATTTCACTACTTTTCTTCAACAAAACAAGCAAATAAAACAAAATGGCTGCAATGGTGAATATAATACCAGATGTTCGAAAATTAAATAGGTACACTAAAATGAAGCAATATTCCACCATCCACTTCTGTTTCACAATGATCTCTATAACATTAGGGAATAAATGTCTGCGGCGCTTTAAAAAAAAAATCAATACTTCGATAAACTACGACAATTTTAATAAAAAATCGCGTGATTTTATTATTTTTATTTTGTATTTATAAAGTGTAAATCACTAAAAATTACCGTTGATTTTTTAGAATTTTTTTGTAGAGGGTGTTTCGAATTTGCTTCTTCTATATAAAAAAAAAAATTGCTCATGCGCGAAACCCTTTAAAAATAGAATTCTTAAAAATCAAAAGTAATTTGTAGCGACTTGAAACTTGCACTAACTAAAATTGAATGGGCTACAAAACTGCATACTCAAACTGTTTTAGAAAATCGAATTAAAAAATTAAAAAATTTGTATGAACATTTTTTTAAGTTGAATTAGTTTTTGTGAACTTTGTGTAAGCTTTGAAACTGTTATTTATGCGGTTGCTGATATATGTAGATAGACCCATATTTTAAATGGAAATTATCAACAATAAATAAATAAACATAAGTTACCAACAGCGGCATTGGGAATTTCGCTGCTATTATTTTACTCGCAACTGTATATGTATGTACATATACTAAAGTAATGTCTATTTTATTTATAGTTAGCCAGGCCCTTTCTGAGAGCAAGCAATGAGCTCGTGGGCATACATACATACAGACATATTTACATATGTAATGTTATGAATTTAATTTTTATCTTTTCTATACTGTATGGCGTTTATGTATATATATTTAATTTGTACATAATACGCTCATGTCACTAAATCGTACCCATGCATACTGCCTACTTTTTGAATCTTAGTAGGTTTACTACTTCATATGGAATATGTATGTATATATACAAGTACATACATACTACGTATTTCGCATGTTTTTTATAATTAATTATTATGACATTCATTTCCTTATCTGAAAACATTTTTTTTTAATTGATTAATAAGTCATATGAGTATTTTTAGCTGAGTTGAGCATTTTATCTCTTATTTTATGACATTTTTATAATAAAATAACATTCATGAAATATTTATTTATTTAATTTTGATAAAATTACGGTAACAAACAAAAAAATAAAACTCGACTGCCCTGTATATTTTTAGTCCGCTGTGAAATTGTAGTTCAACTACCCACCGACGTTACATATCATCGATGTCTTTGCAAAACCTTATAGCTTACGGTACTAAAATTTTAAAGGAGAGCGGAAAAACTTATTTTCTTTTTGGTTGGACTTCAGGGTTGCCAAATCTCATTTTTGCCACTACAGCCATTTAGGCGGTTTTGCAAAGGCAACGGCGATATCATTATTTTTTGTTTTACTTTTTTCTTTATCGTCTGATACATGAGACGCTCAATATATGTATATACGAGGGCTGCTCCGACACTTTTGCAATTAGTAAGAAAAACGCTGTCATTTTTCACTGAAATGGCTTTATTGTTTTCCCGTAAGCCCGAAAGTCGTACCTTCAAGACAAGTCTTTTAAACGTATGAACCGCTTCTTTTGACATCGAAAATCGTTCAACATGCGGTTCGTTTTTGATGTAAGGGAAGAAACAGAGATCAATGATCATTAATTCGATGTTGCCACCTGTCCAATAGGAGGTTTTTTAGTCGATGTGAAGAATATTTCGTAGTCTTGAGTTATTTTTCCATATCTGGCCAAATCTAAGGTCTCTGCTGTCGCGTGAATAGTTTTCTCGAAAACGATGGGGGGCTTTTGTTTCGAAGCACTTCGAATGCGAATAACTTTGATTGAATGAAGCTCTTATAAAGCAAGTACCTTTTAAAAATATAAATTTTGAAAATGTAAAATAATCCCTTATTTTGTTTTAAACTGCACAGTAATTGACCTAAGACTCAAACAAATGCACTGTTTGTTACACTTCACGTCTGTCGGGAACTTAAAATTCATTTGCGTCAATGTAAACAATTCAATCTGATTCATTGTTTCGTTTATTTTTTATTTTTATTTTTTATTTGTATATGAATATACAGTGACTCATACAAGTGGCCACGTGTTTATTTTTTTTTTAATGTTCACTATGTTTTCAAGTTACATTCTTTTGTTATTATTCTATAAAAATGTCATCCAAGCTTTTTTATATGAATTTTTAAAAACTTTTTTTTCATATAAGCAGGAATTTATCATGAAATAAAATGCGAAAGAGCGTTCGCAACAAAATTTCAAGAAATCAGTGCCGGTTTTTATAAATTGCACTTGTTATACAAAAAAAACGCCATCAACAAAAAAAAAAAAATAAAATAAAAATAAAAAAACAGTGCACTGAACTAAAATTTGATGGGCTATAAAACTGCAAAAGTACTCCGATTAAAAATTTTGATGAAAATTTTTTGAATTTTCTAAAAAAAAAAATATAAAAAAAAATAATTTTTATAGAAGAGTAACAAAAACAAATTTCACTTAAAAATCATTGTTAAGGTTTAAAAAAAAAATCAACACGTGCTGCCGATATGTATGTATGTACATATGTACATATTGATTTATTCATATTTAAAACAGCCATCGTTTTCGTTGCTTAAATTTTATTACTTACAATTTCATTCAATTTTTATTTATTTTTTATTTAATATTTCCATACATACATATACATATATGTACATATGCAGGTTTTTGCGTATTCAAATGGAATTCGTCACGTTTGGCTGACGTGAAATATTCTCTATGGTTGCATTCATAAAAAAAAAAAATCACTGCACTTCCCACAAAAAAAAAAAAATAAAACCAAATGAAATAGTAAAGCCGAAAGCACAATAAATGTCGGATGAAAAGAAAAAAAATACGTGTAAGCAAAACAAGAAACTATGGAAAGCGCGTCAACAACCTCAACTGCAACCTGATTGCACAAGCCACAACCATACATACTCGTATGTTGTTGTTGCAATTGTTGCATACGTTGTTATTGTTAACATCGTTGCTGCCACTATTGTTGTCTGTGTGCTTAATTGTAACATCAGCAATTCAAAGGACATTGCTTTCGCGCATTCACAGCCACCGACAGACATATTTACGCACTCAAACACACACACTCACAGAGTTTTGAACGCATAAATAACAACTGCCGATGTGTTTACAAGCTTTTATTTTTTGCTTTTGTTGTGTTGCTCTTTGCACTCTGTGCAGCTACTAACAGCAAATAAATACTTGTTTATTGTTGCAACATGATCCCATCCCCACAGGCCAGTTACTTAGTTAGTTGGTGCAGCTTAGTTTCTCTCACTTTAGCTGGAAATATTAGTTGTCTAGTGTAAACAAGTGTTTTTGTCTGTCTGTCGGCCTATGATTTATTAAGTCACAACAAATAAATTTTTGCAAATTGAATTGTTAGCAAAAGTGCTTGAAGCCATGAATTCCAGCTAAAATTAGCAAAAGTGGTGGGAAGTAAATTGGCAATTTATGGGGAGGAAAAATAAATATTTTTTAAATTAATTGCATGCTTTACGTAGTAGTTGGAAAATATAATCAAACGCATGCCTTCATGGTTGGATTGAGATTTATGATGTAAATATTTTGCTTGCTAACAATGCAGTTTCACGATGAAGAAGAGCGTGCATTCAAGTTAATCACACATACTGCTTGTCGAAATTTATTTGAATTGACAGCCGTGACGTAGGCTAGACGGACGCAACAGTGAACTTTACTTTCAAGATGACGTCGCGATGTCAAGGAAAAAAACTGAAACACATTTATAAAATCTTCGGGTATATCTTCCTAACTAAATCCTGGAATACTGGATTAGACTAACTGTTATCATCTCGGTGACTTGAATTGAATTGTCAGTGCATTGCTACTTGAAAGCAAGTTCTTGATCGTATAACGTCCAACGAAAATATAACCTCAATTCCGTCAACTTAATGGTATGAGAGGGAATATGGTATTGAAGGAGCCCTCATTAACCGCGAAAGAAATAGAAAAGAAACTCAAGAGTGGGTGGCTCAACATTTACATAGATGGTCCACCTTTTGGATAAGAAACATCTAAATGCTGCATCACTAACATACAATCAGCGTCAAAAATATGCAAACCCTGATGTCTTGACGATTTTATTTATCTATGTTTTCCATACCAAACTTTACCTATCCACAGGAATACATTTTTTTTTTCATTTCACACAGAAATCGGGAATATGCAAGAAATACTAAGAAATGTTCATCGATTTTCAGTATGCAGATTTGTAGCCAAATAAATTTTAGTATAATAAAGTGCACATGTTTTTGCCGAGGGTGTTTTTTATATGGAAAAAGATAAACACCCTTAGCTAGAAAGAAATCTCAAAAATTAACGGCGATTTTTAGCGACTTGAAACTTTATTATACTTAACTTTCTAAGAAATCAATTTGAAAAATTTTAAATTTTGATAAAAAGTTTTGCATTTTTCTGATTAAAAAGTTTAAAATGTTTGGGTGTAATTGTTAAAGTTTGTTGAATTTTCTAAATTTTTGTACGAAATTTGAAATGTGGACTTATGTGGCGCTGGTTAGGTAAAGGGATAGACTTTTATAAAAACAATATAAACATTAAATAAACAAAAGACAAATAGCTAAAACTAGTCAAAATGTTACTTGACTTAATCAGCTGACCACAAGGGCATGTATATATATGAACATCAGGGTGGTCCAAAAACAGTAAAGTCGGAATTTTAATGCTCCCACCCCCTAGGATTGTTCTATATCGAAAAAAGTATACCCCTATTTTTTATTTTGAAAGACGCTCAAAGTTTTCCATGTGTTTTTATATGAGGAAAAAACAAATTTTCGTAAAAATGGTATAGAACTCTTGAAAATAAATATTTTTCGATCGGAAAACTCTGGTTCTCTTCAGGAGACTTTCAATAATAATATCCAATTGTTTATTTAACCATTTATTAATACTAACGTCTTTTGATTGGTCCCCCATTGCATTTTTCGGGGTTTTTGTGGGTTTGTGGCGGACCTATAATATATACTATACTATGAAAAAATGGTTAAATAAACAACTCGGTATTATTATTGGGAATCTACTTGGACTTTTAAGTATTCTATATCATTTCTACGAAAAGTTGTTTTTCCCCCATATAAAATATATGGCAAACATTGGGCGCTTTGAGCGACCTCTGAATATTTTTTATTTCAAAATAAAAAAACCCGGTATGTTTATCCGGTATATAACCATCTTAGGGGGTGAGAGCATAAAAATTCCGACTTTACTTTTTCACATGCATTTTTTTTTTTGGACCACCCTAATGAACATACTTTAGTAGTTATCAAGAATAATGTCTAGTATTTTTTATTTATAAATAAGTAGGAAATTGCATTATTGATTAAAACGTTGCATAGGTGTCGATTTTTTTTAGGAAAAGATCCAACAAGTTGTTACGAAACTAAACCAATTAGCTATTTTTGTTTACTTTATTTGGAAGAAGAGCGAAATAATTACAAGTACAGGCACATATGTGTGTATTTACATGTTTACTATACATATAAACACCTACCCATGTTTAAAAGAATAAGAAAATTACGACAACTACTAGCTTACACTGAATTATTAACAAGCAAAAAGCTTTTGACACTACAACAGATTGGCATAAGCAGGTTGAACAAAAAAAATAAAAATAAAAAATTGAAAAGAAATAGCGGAAAATAGTTGAATGGCAGTTACAAAAGGGAAGGCGCAAATCAGCTTAGTAGCACAGCCCTTTACAAAAATAACAAATTTGAGGCGTTTCGAGTCGAGTAATTAGAAAGCGAATGTGAAGTGGAATGTAACACTTAAAATTAGTTCCGAGCAAAACATACTTTTGTGAGTACATACATACATACTTAAATGTTAACTAAATACTTAGATATATTTAAATACCGATGTAAAATGTCTCCCATTTCTGAATTTATCTGGTCGTAAGTCCCATTGAAGCTAGCCGAATTCTCATGAAGAGTATGAGTCGGGTATAAAACCTGAATGCATCCGACAAACTCTTCTGGCGAATATCATAGCTTTAAGGCTCTGTTATGCATACTTGGCATTGCATGCACTGCTATACCATTTTTACGTAGAAATCAAAAATCAACAGACTTCTACGTATGTAGTGCTGTGCGTTCGATAACCGATTACACGCGAGGCTCATTTAACAGATTTCTTATGTGACAGCTCTCAAGCCATGCCAAGTATGCATAACGGAG
>NW_023458566.1:13610795-13625287 GCF_013731165.1 Rhagoletis pomonella
TAATAAAAAAGTAAAAGCACCATCGACTATCGGGTTGGGGAGATGTATCAATTCGCTCAAACGCATCCAGCTTGTGTGTGTATAGCATGTGTAGAAATTTAAATTAGTATTTTTTTTTTTTTTTTTTGTAAGTCTTCGTTAGCAGTAAATTGTTTTCATCAACTTTTTATTAGTTCCAGCTCTTTCACCAGCACATCGCGATTCAAGGTTGATTTAGTTCTATGTTGTCCATGTTTTTCTACACATTTGCCATTTTTATGCAAAATTTTGCCGTCCACAAAGTAGCGAATTTTACTCGTGCCCAGTTAAGCGTATTTGCATGCAAACTTACATACATACATACATACATACATACATATGCGTGTATGTATATTTTGCTTGAATAGCTTTTTCCTTACTATGCAACATAAAAACTAAGAAAATCGATACTGTTTATGCAATGTCTTCTGACTGGCCCCCGCCCCACGCTTAAGTGACACCCTTTCATTTGTGTGCATAAAAAATGTTCGACATGTTAATGTTTGTAAACAACGCAGATAAAGTTTGCAAAATAAAAAACGTTTAAGGACGCCTGATGATGATGGGAAGTACACATAACATAAATCATAGGAAATAGGCATTGTACTGAAACCTCTTTGGATAAAAAAAAAAATTCTAAGATATTTATTACAACATTCAATACCCTCTACATATCTGCAATTTTCACAAAATTTATATTCTGATACGAGTATAAAAATGATTATTACTGTATCAGCCGTCGTCTTATTAGAGATAAGCCCATAGAAATATAGACAGAAGTCTCGTTGGAGTTATATTACCCAAATAGGTCCTCCACCAGAGTCCCGAAAAGAGCAAATTTAGCCGATCTAGCCCCAATGTCTTCTTCAGTGTCTTTAAACACTTCTGGATACATTGATTTAGGGACATTTTTTATGATAACTCTGCGCCATGCCATAAGGAAATGATCGTAAGAAGCATTTTTGGTGTTAAATAACAACATTACCAAGAATATTGAAGATTTTTTGTTCGCTCGGTTCAAAACTGGGGACGAAATATTTGAATCAAAAGGACATAACAACTCTGCACTAGGCCGGAAGTAGGCCAGATTTCAAGCTGATAGGGAACTATTGGACTATTCTTAAGAAACATGTGAGCAAAAAAGCACCACAAATAACACAGAATTGAAGGAGGTTACCTTAGGGATTTGGAAAAATTATGTAACGTTTCAATTCAGCTACGCTTTATAAACTCAAAACCGGTAGGGATTTCTGCTGTTATAAAGGCCGCTTGGGGGCACACTAAATACTGATTAATATTTTATTTATACAGTTTAGCATTTTGAATACTTTTGTTTTGCTTGAAGTCAGGCCTTGCGGAGTGGCGGCGCGCACTGCTAACCACAACACCACAGCGGCTAGCGGCATGAATAAAAAAAAAATGTGTCACTCATACGCCATGTTACACAAATATTCTTTTTGAGATTTTGTACTTGCTATTTCGAAATTTGTTTATAGAAACTATAGTGTATTGGGTTGCCTTTGCTATTTTGTATTTAATTTTCAGTTTTTTTTTTTGTTTTTATATACCAAATTCTATTTTACTCTCAGAAAACTTGTATAAGTGACTTTTATCTGGTCACTACTGTACTTACTTTCATAAAAAATTCAATTTTTTTAGAAATCTTCGGTGTCATAGAAAATCTTTTAGAAATCTTTTGCTCGCTTCTAAACAAGTGTTGGTTTGCTACCCCCAAACACTTGGTGTAAACACCGGAAATTGTGAGCTGCCTGTACCAAGTGCAAAAGCATCGTTTTTAGGTAGTTGTGAAAGACGATTAAAAAATTTCACTTCATGCGTGGAATTCTGTACCGGGAAATATCTTCCATAATTAGGTTATTCTCTTTTTGATAAGAGTTAAAGTTAAATAGGTCGACTCATTTTTAAATGTAAATGAATGATAAAAATTCCATTTGTAGACCGCTCACTCATGCATTACATATCTGCCTCTGTAAATATCAATTTCGTTTATCACAATATGTATGTATGTACATATGTATGTTAAAGATATATCGCACGTTTAATAATATAAATAGAGACTTATTTTAAGATTTCGATTTTGTGGAGAAACGCAAACAAATTCTGATCTGATTTATACGGCTAGTATGTAAAAAGACAGATGGAAAGACGCATATCTTAGTTATCTGTTACACTGAACATATTCCGAAATGTCCCAAGGGTAATTAAGTTTTTCGAATAATTAACTTTTCTATGCACTTTTCAAAATTGAAAAAAAAAATAATACTAAACATAGTTTTTAGGTGCTTATTCTATTTCAATTCAAGCAGGGTGAGTGGGTTCAAAATCAATTTTATTACGATTTTTCATGTTTTTTAGGACAAATAAAGATACACGTATTATTTTGTTTCGCGAAAAAAAACGCCAACTTACGAGCGACTTAAAAACGGCTGACATTTTTTTTTCAAATCTTTCGAGTTTTTTTTCAAAAATCAATATTTTTCAATTCGGTTTTTTAATGTAGAAGTGTTTTTGGTGCTCTATACTTGCATATCAGAAAATTTGAAAAATTTTGCAATGTCAACAAAATGGCGGAAAAATCAAAACACTCAATTTTTTCAAAAACATAATTTTTTTATTTTCTTGAAAATTTGTTTATGAAAATAAGAAAACTCAGTATTTTGGGTAATGTAGCGCCGTATATTATTCATACATATATATTTTGTTTTTTGATCTCAGGAGCATTTTTCATGATCTTTCCTTACAATTAAAAAAATTTTAAAAACTTTAAAAATTAACAAAATGGCAGAAATTTGTAAAAAAAAAAGCAAAAACTCGATTTTCTCAAAATCATCATTTACATTAAACACAAATCAATGGTTGGTTTGAAAAATGTATAAGCTCAGAAAAGTTATCTTTTTAAAGCGGTACGTGAGCACGAAAATTCGGTTAACTTAGCCGAGCGATTAACTTTTTCGCGAGTTAACTTTTCCGGGATTCTACTGTAATTATATGGTGAAATCTCCAAAAACGTAAATTTTTAGTTATCTACTTCTCTATATAATTAAATGTGCGATATGCTTATAAATATATATGCACCAAATTGAAAAGCATCAAAACGAACAATTTATTTTATTTGCTTCATGGCATTGGAGGAATTCGCATTCACATATGTATATTAGACTGCATCACCAAAAAAAGTTGCGGTTTTTCCGCCGGGATTACAAAATCTATTATATCTTAAGACGTCCACCAAAATATTTCGGAAAAATATTAATATTTAAGTGAGCTGGACCGATTTTAAAATACCTCTAAAAATGGAGTTTTTTTTATGAATAAAAATAGTTTCTTAAAGAACTTTTTGAAAAAAGTCCCCTCAAATGACAAGACAGATTAAGCTTAAAAAATCTGCATGAAAATATTTAAAAATCTTTTCAACGGAATCGTAAGAATGAAATTTTTGATGCTATTTTTTTACTTTTTTCAAAGATTGATTTACGAAACACTTGAATAACTGTCCCAAAACTATTCTGATTTAGACTTATGGGATCTCAGTAGAAAGGTATTTCCATACTGTTTTTATTTCTGTCAAAACAAAAAATCATTCATGTTCCAATTTTTTTATTTTCAAAACCCACACATCTTAATTCAACTTTGAATGACGTTCGTTCATCCTACCTTTCTCTTTCATCCTTTGAACTTGTTTATTAGCAAAGAAATAAAAAGGGTGAGAAAATACCTTTCCGCCGACACCTCTTAAGGCTAAATCAGAAGAGCTTAGGCTCAGTTATTCAAGTTTTTCTTATAGCAGTCTTTGAAAAAAAGTTAAAAAACAGCTTCAAAAATCTCATCATTACGATTCCGCTCAAATTGTTTTTTAATTTTTTTTAATATTTTTATGCAAATTTTTTAAGCTTAACCCGTTTTGTCATTTAAGGGGATATAAAAAAAAAATTTTAAGAAACTATTTTTATTCATAAAAAGCTCCATTTTTGGAGGTATTTTGAAATTGATCCAGCTCACTTAAATCTTAATATTTTTTCGAAATATTTTGGTGGACGTCTTAAAATATAATGGATTTTATAATTCCAATGGAAAAATAGTACCGATTTTTTTTTGTATGGGGAGTGATGCAGTCTAATGTATATACATATGTATGTACATCTGCGCATATAAAACCGCAGACTTGTAATATGTGCAAAAAATCGTAAAAATAGGTCACTGGAGAAAAACGTTTCCCGCAAGAAAAAATCAATGAAGGGTAGTTTATTCGATTGATTTTCAATTGCGTAACATATACACATGTACATATGCATGTACGTACATACATATAACAAGACGTATAAAACTGGACACAATTGTATCGACATGCAGAACAAAAATGTCAACAACTGCCAGTTGTAGTTTATTGTATTAATGTTTTGCATTTATATACATACATATATTTTTTTGTTCATACATACATATGTGCTTAGGAAAGCTAACATATGTATGTACATGTGTATTGACAATTAATTTCATTATTTACTTGCAGTCGCACAAACAAACGAAATGGTCTTAATTGACATTATTAATAAAAGAAAGAGTACATAAAACTCGTTTGATAGGCGTATCCAATTGAAAATATGATTTTGGTTCGTTTAGAATTCAACTACTTAAAAGTATTTTTCATACACCGAGGCGATTTCGACTAAACAACTGCTAAATTACGTGGGAGCAAAAGCAAGGATTTTTTGTGTTATATTTTTAGGCAATACAGACTTAACTGAACATATCTGGGTTAATATATTATGACTTAAGACAAAATTTTTATTTTTGTTGCAAATTATTGAAGACATCTTATTTCACAAATATTTAGTTCATAAATGTCAAAGCTCTTTAAAATTAATAGTCCATAGTTCCATTACTTTCAACAGCGTGGGCGAAAATTCGATTTCAATGGAATCTCATAGCAACAGATGCACTCAAGCCTATTGTTTGCGCAAATTTATTTAATACTCTTTCTAAATATAATTATGTACATATACGCATACGCATACATACGTACGCATGTACAACCGTATTGCAAAAAACCCCCTGGAAGTAAATTTTATTGATTGAGTACATACAATTGACATACATATGTATATAAGTATGTGTTGAACATTTTATCGGTTTATATATGTATGTATATGTATTTAAATAAATATATTTTACTCGCTAAAATAAAGCGTCAAATCATTTATTCCCATTCATAATAAAATCTACTTAGTACATTCTTTTGTATGTATGTACCTATGTGTATTTATATATATCTATCAGCTATGCCAGTAATGTATCTATTCTTTGCATACACACGTACCTGAATATTTATTATAGGTTGTTCACGTGATTATGATAAAAAAAAATGCTACCTTTATTTTTAAACACTTCGCATTTTGGCGGTGCTTTTTGAGATGTTATGCTAATTTGAATGTGTACTCTTAGAAGCTTATATTAACAGTAGTTTGGTATGATTTATTCAAATTTTTTGTTATCTTGCGATTAGCGTTGATATTTATGAGGCAAATTTTGCAAAATGTCGACCGACAATTTTTGCAAAATTTTGTTGGTCTGTTCCATCTTTTGATTTTGAATAATTAAATTCAATTTGGCTAGCTGTTATGACTTTCACAAGACGAGAAAATTTTTCTATTTTAAAATTGCATAAACGAAAACTTTGAACATTCTTCTCGATTTGGTGGCGATAGACTTTTTCTTTTTTTTTAAACTTAGCAGCTGAAAACAGATTGTGGACCTTAGGATACTTCAAAGGAAGCCCGTTCGGGCAACCTAAATAGACTCCGGTGCTACCCATCGACTTTATTAAACCAAATACCTAGACCAATCACAAATCCGGTACAAAAACTCAATCATCAGTGACTGGATGTACGGCACAGTGCTTTGAGGGCATGGCTGTCTTTACAGGCGGATCGAAGATGGCATGCGGTATAGGTACGGTGACCAGATTTCTGTGGTCAAAAATCGGGACGTTTCCAAAGCATTGAATCCGAATATACAATTTTGTTTTTAGAATAAAAAGACATAACATCTTTTAATACAGTTTTATTTAAAACTAAACAAGGGGAAAAAACTTGAAAAATGATCGCAAAAATGGATTATGGCTCACTTATATACTATGTTCTTTGTGATAACGAAGACGCTGCCACGTTTGTCCGGAAAATGGTTTTTGGGCCAGAGTACAGGGCCTCTTGTTAATTTAATAAAGAAAAAACTGAAACTCGGATTTTAACCGGAACAAATATGAAAAATTATACGTCCCGAATTTTAAAAAATATTCCGCGGGATAATTTTCTCAAAATCGGTACTGTTTCGCCAAAATCGGTACGAATGGTCACCGTAGATATACATACATAGGTGCTGGGGGATTTGTATTGAGCAATTAAATTTTAAGCTAACCATACATCTACCGGACTAGGCAGGTGGAAAATACCTACAGACCCACTAAAAGACACCTAATTCCTCGATAATTTTTATAGATTTTTGGCGACCTGGGTCAGCTAGGTTTACGGACGTACATAAATATAACCAATCGGAAAAAATTGTCGCAGACATTCGTCAAAACTTAAGTCTGACAGTTCTGGAAATATCGTCGTTTAAGTTTGCCTGCGGCTGTGCAATAGCAGTGGAAGTGTTCGACGCTCGCGTTTTCCTCATAATTCCTACAGCTGCGGCAGCAGTCGTTTGCTGGTAATCCCATTCTGGCTGGCATATATCCCCATTAAACAGTAGCCAGTTATGATCCCCACAACTAGCCGAAGTTAAGCACGTTCCAAAAGATAAAGGACCCTGGAGCTCTTCTTATACAACCTGAACTGCATGTGTCTAGCCACTCAAAAAGTTGGTTCTTCTGTACATCCTTTATTTGTCAGTTCAACGTAGTCCTTACGCACTGGGGTATGTTTTCGTAAGTTCTGTTATATGTTAGTTTCTTTCTCCCAAACTTCGTTGAAATATTTCAGTTTTTCATATGTAAATATGTTTCATATGAAAGTGGTCGATAATATTTTCAAGATCTTGTCTAGTTAGTGGACGAGCAGGGTCTATAACTTTGTTCAACAAAAACTATTCTATTTCTTGTTTAAAGCAAGACTTTAGATATGCATTTGTGAATACTGTAAAATATAAAATTGTCGGGTTTCTATTTGCCTAAACAATTAGCAGCAATCTTATAATAATTCGATAATAAGAAACTTTTTTTTAACAATGGATCATTTTATACAATTCCAATTAATAGCTCTCGTTGGTTATGACGCCAGTCATACAATAAAGCATCAGCAGCAATATGCGACTTTTGTATTTACGTAAGTATTAGGGTGATCAACTTGGTTTTTTTAAACGGGTTTCGGCCGGTTTTTTTAAATATTTTTAGGTGTTTTTTTTAACCTTTCTTTCCGAATACCAAGAAAACACGTTTTATATAATCAAATAAACCGGGTTTTCACCTCAATATTTATTTTATTGGAAATTAAACTACATACAACATTTTTATTAGTTTTATATGTATGTGAATACTGGAAAATTTTTTACCACAAAAAAAGCCTAAAAAAAAAAATAAAAGTAAAACCGAAGGAGAGTCTTTCACTGTTTTTTTTTTCGTACTCTGTATAAATCAGTGACTCATCTAACGGCAAGCTCAGTAAAAGGCCAAATCTGACGAGTATGGGGGAGACGGATGTTAGATGAGGTGGTGTGATTATGCATATTAAGAGGTGGCTGGTGTCAAAACGGACTAAAGAGTTTAACCTGGTACACTATTCAGAATGGAGTTGTATCAAAGTATCGCGAGCTCTACGAAGCATAGTCGTTCTGGTTCTGGTTCAGCGGATTGTGTATTCTTCTTCCCAAGGCAGTCGGTGCTACATGCTCGAGCTTTTCACGACAAAGGCAAGTTAGGATCGGTAAAGCCTATTAAGTTGCAGTTTTTCACAAATTTTTTCTGTTTTACTTGTAATCCAAAATGCTTCGAACTTATTTTGCTTTACTGATTTTTAATTGAACCTATACCTACTTTTAGCGGTCATATTGTAATTTTGGTCGTGATTTGTGACTAACAGTAAGTGTTATTGTAGAGAAAATATGTAAAATCAAACCGTTTTTTCCAATTGCGGATTTTCGGAAAAGGGCGAATAATCGAACACCCTATAATATACCTTTTTAATAATAATATACCTTTTTATTACCGATGCTCATTTGCAATGCTAGTCGGCACGCGTCATATTTTCACTGGACTGAATTTGCGACACCCTAATGGATACATTACTAAGGTCTTATAAAATGCTTTGCAACGCGTCAATCTCATTCTATGATGCAATTATGAAGCGTGTCATTTTGTAAGCGTTCGGCCAGCTCAAGTATCAAGTTTCCGCCGTATGTGTTTTGTCCACATGTGCATTGACGCCCATTAAGTATGCGCTAATTTAATAATTTATGTGCATGCAAATCTGTGTTTTTTTGTGTTATTAATTTACTCTTAATGCACATAGCGACATTGTATGTACTTAGGATAATAAATTACTCACTTCCATTTTTAATATTCACTTCATCCTCTTTTTTTATGATGACTTCCCTTTTGTTCAACAGCTACTCTTTTATTAGATATAATTTGCTCTAAATGCGCTTAACTGCAATTTAGTTGCATTGCGTTGGTTTGGGATGCACAAATGCATATTTATACAGTGTTTATACATATGTATGCACAATTTATTTGCCTAGACTGTATGTAATTTGTGGTGGGCAGATTTGGTGTTTATTGTTGCAAAGTTCATAAATAAATAAGTAAAATTCCGCGCTTGTGTGTGTGTGTGTGGCTACCCACAACCACAAAGCTTCGCCAAATTACACAGACGTTTTAGATGTCAATTAACGTAATCCGACGCTGATAAGTGTTTAGATAAGTGGCATAATGCCATCCTACTTAAATCTATGCCGCTGTATAGATTAGTGTGATTTAAATCGCAGCGTGTTTACAGCCTGAATGCGATATGAATTTTACAATTGCCCATGCACGCTGGGCTGCTCGGCCAAACACTTAGCGAAAGTGGTAAGCGACAAAATATTATTATTACTATACTACCGGCGTATCCGGCGAACTTCGTCTCGTCCAACATTTATACAATACTTTAACCAACTTCCGGTGACATTTATCTGCTGGGATTATGGTTTGGCAAAAGAAGACACTAAAAAAAGACAAAATAATCAAAAAATAAATTTATTTTAGAAATGCATAATTTAACAAGTAAAATTTAATTTTTAAGCAACTCTCATATGATCCAATGATCGGATCTAAACCAGCTTAGTATCCACCTCTGAGATACCATCTTTCCGATACAAAAAGAATTATCGAAATCGGTTGACGTGGTCGGTTAAAAAGAGAAAAACTACGAACCAGTTTCATGATATGAAAAATGTGTGTTTTGAGTCTTTGACTATTTTCTCCTTTCGAGTTTTTATCTCACAAAACTTTAATCTTTATAGTTGTAGCAAGTAACATTGAATCACAAGATGCATTTTTTTTTGGCAGCATTTTCATTCGATTTTCGCGAGCCTTGAATATAGTAAACGTGCGCTGGACGTGAGTTGATATAAGTGGTGTCCAATTTAAATATGGAACGATTAAAACTTTCATATTATCAGGAATAAGGGCTTTTTCCTTGCTCTTTACAATTAAAGGTAGAAAAGGCAAAAAAAAAGGCAACATCAAATGTGTATATATGTGGAATCAGGGAAAGCTAAATAGTGGACATTCTGAATCGAATATACTCTATCTCTTAAGCAGAAAAAAAGCAATTTCCATAAAATCCGTTCCCTGCTAATTACATACGTAAAAAACATTCGGCGTTTAATCGCTCTATTTCATATGTATTAACCGGCAGTTTACAGAAAAAAAAATTAAACACTTTGCGTGTTGTTCTGTTCTTAATTTCTAACAAATTACTCAAAAATCGTTGCTTCTTCAACTTACATATGTATAATTAACAAATACAACATTTTACTATCACTACTACAGTACCAGACTATCGCCCAGTTGTGTGTCTGGACTATATACATATTTACATATGTACATATGTATGTATGTATTTATGAATGCAAATACAACACCTGGAACTTTAGAAGATATTAAAAAATTAACTAGACTTTAACTATTAAAGTGGCACGCAAGATTTTTTTCCCAGATTTTTTTTTTACAAAGCAAAAACAATTGCAGTAGTAGCAAACATGAACTTTGATTGTTTATTTTCACTTTTCATTGTTTATTTTAGTCAGCAACTTGGGCATGCCGCTTGCATATGTACATCCATATACTTGGTATAGTTTATTATACGTACTAAATATATTGAAAAGTGTGAATATTCTTGAACGTCACTCAGGGTATGAAAGATAGGTGTGAATTGGTACTAATTAAATTTTCACCCACAGTATGTACATATGAGTGATAACCAATTTAGTTTCTTTGATGTTCAGATGTGCTTTATCTAGTAGGATAGTTTACAGTAAAAATAAGCTTTTATTCAATGGAAATATTTTGAGGATCATAGACAGTGCGACTCTTGCGTATAAATATAAAATACTTTATATGTAGTAGAAATATGTAGTTAAGTTATTTTTTACATCACATCGGCATCTATGTGGCTTCCGGTCCCACTTTGTTGTTACTTGTTTGAACTTTTTTTCCCCCAACAATGATGCCAAATATTTGCCGGCTTATTTGAGAAAATAATTAGTAGTGCAGCCCTGCTGGAAATCGGATTATGATTTTACGGTCACATATTTGGAATTAGTTTTTGCTTTGCTATTGCGAAAGCCCTAAGGTTGGAGTTCCTACTACCTTAATGTCGTTTATGAGATTTCAGCTTCGATTCTTCATAAAAGCAGGCTTTTTTCTTAATTTCTTTCTCAAAATCTTGGCTTCTGGAGAAAGTATCGAGTCGTCAATTTAAAAAGTAGCTGATCTTTGTTTGAATTCGTACTCATTCCACCAGCGTACGTAAAAAAAGAAGGCTCATTCCGCAAATTTTAAGAAAACAAAATTATGCCCGATTTCCACTAGGCAAAAAATGTTTGTGACAAATCTGGGCATTAAGTCTGCGTCATTACGTTAAAAATAAAAGTCTATTTTCCCACGCCATTAGTTTAATGATATAAAATTATTCGTAATTTTTGTAATTTCAATGCCTAGTGCAAATTCGGCATTAGTTTTGGCGTTTTGTGATGGCACTTTTAAAAGATATAGCAAATGTATATATCTTTTAAACCGGTTGTTCGGCAGGCAAAACATCCGACGTTCAATTGCTCCCCTTGGCTTTAATTTTTTAACCAGATAAATATTTGTTTGTTATTTTAGCGATGTAATTAATCTGTTTGCATTTATTTTATTTATGAAAACCTATACATGCATATGTTTTTTTTTCGTATGTATTTTTGCATTGATAATCGTAAAATTGCAAATTGAAAAAGTAAATTAATTTGCTGTGCAGTATGTATGTACGTGCTATAAAAGGATTTGGTAATAGATTTTTTTAATTTTATTTCGAATGTGTATGTATATTTGTATATCGAAGTATATATGTGTAATCTTACAGGTAGGTCAGCCGAGCTCATCTAACCCATAATAGATATTGCAATATTTTATATAATTTTTTTCCACATAATTACTTAATTGGTATACCTACTCCATTTTATACCACATTTTAAGATGAGATCATTCACTTGCCAATTGTAACGCTAAATTAGAAGAGGGTTAAGATTTGGTTGTTACTCAATTTTTCATGTCTGTACTTTTTGGCAATATTTATGGCCAGTCTTAATGAATTGGAAACGTAAATAGGTGAGTGTAGAGAAGAGTCACTGGTAGCGACTGTTTTTCAATAGCGCTTGCGACACTAAGCAGAGATCACTTTGAGTTTGTTGACCTAGTCCCGTAATATACATATGTAGGTACATATCGTCGTTTAAAGTGCAAAACCGCGTATGTGAAGTTGTAGAAATTATTTTCTAGAGCATAAAAACACTCATATTTCAAAGTGGTTTTCTTTTTTTTATAAAGCAATCGCATTTCTGGCTAGTATATTTCAGGACGAATGGATAAGATTGAGCCAATCCAATTTTTGGCAGCCAATGTCAGTTACGCGGTTTTGCAGAATGACGATACGCGGTTTTGTACTTTAAACGACGATATGTACATATGTAAGTATTTAAGCGATGAATGAAATGTGTTCCTCAAAATAATTTAAATATAGAATCCTGTGACCAGATATAACAAACTCGAAATCTTCCTTGAAAAGGAATACCGAAGGCAGGCTGTTGTCACCAAATTCTAGGTACTTCAAACTTTTTAGAAAAATTGGAAGATTTTACGACAACAAACTTTTTATCAGATAAGAATTTCTATAAAAATTCCAAGTATGCAATTTTTGGCCCATTAAATTTTAGCTTAATAAGTGAAAGTTTCAAGTGGTAATAACACCATCCGCAAAAAAACTATCAAAAATCTATGCGAATTCCTAGCCACTTGAAACTTACTTTTTCTTAGGCTAGAATGTAATGGATTATAAAACTGCTTGCTTGGAATTTTTATAGGTATTGTTAATAAAAAGTTTGTTGTTGTTGTAAAATTATATTGAATTTTTCTATCTTGTTTGAAATTTGGACTTATATGATTTTTGTTAGATAATAAGCTGCATTTTTTATACAAAATATAATAATAAACATTAAACAAACAGGAGAAAATAGCCAAAAATGGTCAAAATTTCGTTTCCGTATTATTTTTCACATGACTGTATGTAAACGTGAAAAGTGCCGCATCTAAAAATGCTCTACGACTTAAGGTGTCTCACAGACCAAGAACAACTTGCAAAGGTACGCTACCATCCTGGACAGAGTTAAGAAATTAGTTTCTAATGCAACTTCGAAATCTATTGTTTCAACAGAAGTGGCTGGGAACTGTATATCGTTCTCAACGATAACGAAATCTCGATGTTCACATATGGCTTTAAAATGGACAGAAATTATCTTTGAGAACATGTGGGTTCAAATCACGTCAGAGGCAACGTGTTAAAAGTGATAATAACAATTTTTGTTTTGTATCTCCGAATTATGAAAAAGCAGCTGTGAAGTGCAGAACATAAGGCGTATTGAAGCGAAAAATCGACAACCAAAATTGTTTTTAATGTAAACAAAAGTGTAGTTAATATTACCAAATCATTGTTGAAAATATCAATCAAGGCATTGTTAATATTAACCAAAAATCACATTGATTCCTTGTCAAGTTTGAATTTGGTAATATTTACCAATATTTGGTTGATTTTTTTCTCAGTGTAATCAATCTTTGCTGATCCAGACGCAGTGGTGTGAGAAAGCGGACAAGTGTACTGGGATAGGATTTAAAAGAAACGGTTCAGATCATAAAACCACCCAAAGTTATGGATATGAAGAGTATCTCTCGATGTCTGACGCCATCTCAACCTCGTCTCCCCTATGCGGAAGCCCTCAGCCTTTCAGCTTTGTTTATCTTAATACTAAAATTTAAAATTTTTTGGTATGCAAATCAAAATGAATGGACCAAACCTTGAGTTTCAGCAGCAGGTCCTACTAGAATCCTCGAGCAGAAAAGATCAAAATATTGTTAATGCTTAAAGTTCTACTATTATACATATACACGATCGCTTTTAATTTTTCAATAATAATCAGTTGCCTTCTCTTGTCATTATTTCAGATCACCATGTGCACTTTGACACCACCAATCTGAAGGACGATTTCGAATCGGACAGCTGTGTCACCTACCAACGTTCCGGCGACACAATTGTCATCAGTTTGGGTTTCCTGCAAGTCAATCACCGATATCTGATCGATCTTAAACTGCCCGTGACATTATTCGACAATCTCGGCACAACATCTGTCAGTCAATTTGAGCCCGCAGTTACCACAGTTCCTAACTTACATTGCCGCATTACAGAATTTTCCGGCTTAAAGCATGACGAACATGATTTCTATGAAATGAAAATCGAATTTTTCGCCTACAAAGAGAAACTGCTACGCGAAGTGATACACATTGTCAACTCGAACAATTCGCAGGAGGTGCTTAAGTTGATGATAGCAGCACGTGTGCTGGGCAAAGGCAAGGGTACACCGATGCTGCGCAGCGGTATACATTGCATAGGCATTGAAAGGGATGACGGGGATGAGTCGGAGGCGTCAGATTTTCCCGGCTTTGGCAAGGGCACCTAAGGGGAAGCAACAGAGTGCCAAAAACATAAATAAATTAAAATAAACCAAAAAAAAAAAAAAAAAACACAATTAAAACTGTATTATATAAGAAATTCTAAAATAAATACATATGTAAATTTATGACATTCTCCACTCACGATTTAATGAATATTACTACAGCACTTGACTGCAGTAAAGATGAATATTGTCCATGTGTGAATATATTTAGTATG
>NW_023458566.1:13625387-13650849 GCF_013731165.1 Rhagoletis pomonella
TGGTCAAAATATCGCACTCCTATTATTTTGTGGACAACTGTATGTATGTAGATGCATACATACATTTATTAAGTTTTTAATGCGCCTTTAAATTATTTGTTCTATTTATAAATGACGTTTATCAATCTAAATGTTTCTAGCGATTCTAAATAAAATATGCCAAAAATTTGTAAACAAACTTTCCAAACTGATAAGGTTGAACGCTGATTATTATAAAAATTAAAGACCTTCACCAAAGTCAATAGTTAGTTAAAATGTTTTGTTCACAATTTAAATCTAATGTCCAGCCCATTTTTATACCCAACGCATGTTTGCATATGGCCATTTTAATGACGTTTTGGAGGCATTTCTGGCCACGTAAAAAATGTTCGTTGCAAAGCAAATCATATATGCGCGTTTCGCACGATGTAGAGAGTAAAGGTGGCGCCCATCAGTGTTGCCGTTGAGAATTTTCAGAAAGTCGTAAACAAGGGTTCATTGACGATAAAAAGGGTCAACATATTATTTTTGCTTTTCTTTACTAGTAAAAGGATAAGTCCGTTGAATTTAAAAAGAAAATAGTTTTAAGTGATGCATTTTTTCGTACTTTAAAGAGGAAATATCTTTTATTAGCATGGTTCTGTTAACATTTCCTAAAAAAATCTCTGAAAAGGGGCAAAAGTCGCACATAATTTTGGAAAAGTATAAAAAAAATCAAATGTTTCAAAAAGTCGGTTCAAAGCGCATTGGCGCTTAAAAAGGGTCAAATTGCGCCTTTAGTCGCACAACGGCAACACTGGCGCCCATCTCCGTACCGCTATTCCACTCTCAGTGAACTTCACAGAACCACTGTTTGTGGTATGACGTCACACTTGTCAACTTTTTTCATACAAAATTTCTTCTTCCGTTCTTGCTCGCGTTTTGGCATTTCTCTAATGGGCGCAATCTTGTATTCTATCATTCTTAGGTGTTTCCAGTAGAAAGTCTACCGCGAGAAAAAAATTAAATTCATATATCTAATTTATTTATGGGCCAATCTTCTTTTTATAATATACACTGGTTATTTAAGCAGAAACATTTTTGCGAAAAATGATGTGGCTAGGTGGCGCCAGGGTCGAGATATTTTGAAAAGCCGTATTTATGCTTTGATTTGTTTTAACAAAACTTTTTCAATGAATATTTCAGTAATGTATCGTAAGGTAACGTCACGTCAGATAGCTCAGCTGATTAAACAAAAAGCAGAAAAGATTCTTACATTTAAAAACGTGGAAAACTAACTTTAAATATTTAAAATATTACAAAAATAAAAAAAATTGCCTCCCGATTCGCAGAGTTTTGCAATTTTGTAACCCAAGTCAAAATCTATTTCTGTTCTTTGTAACGTCACGCCGGCGCATATCTTTACTAATATCTTTAAATCACTACTACCAACAGTTGTAATATTTTTATTGAATAAAGAGCCATTTAATTACTATGTAAATACAGAAAAAACCCTTTTAAAATTCTGACTTTTATTTTATTTTATTTATTTTTTTTTTACATTTTAGCATACAAATGTCACGTAACGCCACATATACTATTAGTACCTATATAATTCATATATGCACACAATAACCTCTGTGAAAGTCGAAGTAAAAAAGTGTGCAATAGTCTATAAATTTAATAATAAAACAATAGGCAAATATTTAATAATTTGCAATAAGTAAATACTGAAGCAAACATTAACTGAGAGGTATCTTATCGTTTGGTATGTATATGAACGAGCCACTGGCATTAAAATATTTACAATAAGAATCCTATTTGCACAAGTAAAGTTTATTAAATAAATCAAAGAAAGTTAAAAACAAATAATAGCCGCTGTGGTGTAGTGGTAAGCAGTGCGCGCTTTCACTCACCAGCACCTGGGTTCAAGCCCTGGTCAAAGCAACATCGGAAAAAATTTAGAAAAAGGTTTTTCTTAACAGCGGTCGTCCCTCGGCAGGCAATGGCAAACCTCCGAGTGTATTTCTGCCATGAAAAACAGCTTCTCATAAAAATACAATCGCCGTTCGGAGTCGGCGTAAAACTGTAGGGCTCTCCGCTTTGTGTGACAACATCAAGGCGCACGCCACAAACCGGAGAAGAAGCTCGGCCAAACACTAACATATGTGTAAGCGCCAATCTATTATTATTATTAATAGCACTATGCATATAACCTAAAGATGTGCCAAACTGAGCTCCTCCCCTGAGTATATAAGTTGTACGTCCTATTATTTCTCACAAATTTGTGACGCTATCTCTGAAGTTCTTATCTTATTTAATCAAAAAATTACGCCTATCAGTCTAAAGATCAATAGTTCTCTGAGCAATATTTGTTAGTTTGACCTTTTCACTTTGAATTTCTAAAATATTTTTTATCTGAAAAGAGGTTGTAAATATATATATTTTTTTATCTCTCAAGCACTAAAAGCTTTAACTACTTTATCAATTAAGTGCTGAGAAAACAAAGGTCTAAAACTATAAACTCTTTGCCGTAGGCAATGTGGGTACTTTTAAAGCATTAATTTTAACATGTTTGCCCTTGCTGTGAGAACTAAGGTTTCTTCTAGGGTTGTTACGAATATTCGCTTTCGCAACCGCGGAGCTTCCGCATTTATTTTAAAGAGTAATATTCTTCAATAGATGCACTAGATGCATCTCTAGTTTTAATTTTACTTTTGATACCTTTCATGAGCATGAAATGGTATTATAACTTTGGTCCGATGTTTGTAAGTACCAGAACAAAAAGAGATAGACCCATTAAAATGTATACTTATCAGAACGTCGAGCTGAGTTGATTTAGCCATGTCCGTCTGTCCGTCTGTTTGTATGCAATCTAGTCTCTCAGTTTTCGAGATATCCGGATCAAATTTGGTAGGTGGGTGTATTTTTATAATGTATTAATCATTTGTCGGAACCGGAAGAATCGGACCACTATAACATATAGCTCCCATACAACTGATTGTTCAGATATGAGGTTTTCCTTATAACTTCTCCATTTATGCAGCTACGAACATGAAATTTTGCAGCACTTGCACCCATTATCAACAGAATACTTACAGTGAAAATTACAAAGATCGGTTCACTATAACATATAGCTCCCATACAACTGATTGTTCAGATATAAAATTTTTCGTTATAACTCCTCCATTTATATAGCTGGGAACAGGAAATTCCGCACTATTTTCAATAATTATCAACAGAAAACTTACAGTGAAAATTAAAAAGATCGGATAACTATAACCTATAGCTCCCATACAACTGATTGTTCAGATATGAGGTCTTTTATCATGTCTCCTCCATTTATGCAGCTAGGAACATGAAATTTCGCACCATTTTCACTCATTATTAGCAGAATACTTACAGTGAAAATAACAAGGATCGGGTGACTACAATATATATCTTCCATACATCTGATTGTTCAGATATGGGACTTTACTGTAAAACTTCTTTATTTGAACAGCTAAAACCGATAAATTTCGTAAGATATTTTATAAATAATAATACAAAGTCTACTGAGAAAATTGTCAAAATCTATGCTGTATAAGTTTTATCTCCTATAGCACTGATTGTTCAGATACCAGTATTTGCGATATATCTCCTTTATGTAGGAAACTAAACCCAATAAATTGTGTTACCGGTTTACATACCGATCACATAGCAGTGAAAATCACTTAGATTGATGCCTTATAAAGAATATCTTCCATACCTCTGATTGTTTAGATGCGATTTTTTATATAAGTATGTAGCTCCTCTATCGATGTATGCAGATGTATTCAAAAGCAGTAATCTGTCAAACTAAAATTTGCAGACGTTCATGAAAGATATGAAGCCTTCGGCATAGCCGAAGACAGCGCTGCTCTTACTTGTTCTTATTATGATTAAGTTCCGTGTTTTCTTGTATTACTTAGCAGAAAAACACACCAAATAATTTTTTACCGGCTTTTCTATGCAAATACTCCTCTGTGCGGTCGAAAACAACAACATTTATTTTAATTTTGTGATAAATGTGAAAATTTGCACGCAGCGAAATAAAAACAAAATGGAATGTGAAAAATTTGAGTTAAAAATTATTAAATTTTGCCCCCCGTCTATTTACCTAAACCACATAATTTACTCACCTAAATTATTTATTAAAAATACTTGATATTCGCATTCGCGTCCACATCCGCGGATGTTAGCTTTTAAACATCCGCATCCCCATTCACATCCGCGGATGTGTAAAATTCCACATTCGCAACATCCCTAATATATACATAGATACTTATTTTATTGTCCCTTTATTTGAGTAATTTCACGTGCCTTAGTTTCAGAATGAGAAGTCGAAAGTAAATGTTAACATTCAGGATTGAATTAATTTTAATTATGTATACATTTTATATAAGAAGATTTAAGCACTTGTGTGTCTTTTATCAGATAAGACAAACAATTAGGGCTTGAAAAATGGCACGTTGTCTAAATGAATAAGCATACATTATTATATGATTTGTAGTTTGCTTTTAACTTACTATTCCTCTCTTGCATATATTTTATTCGAATGTGTGAATTTCTTTTGTTTTTTTTTTGTCAGAAAAACTACACTACTTTATATTACATCACTACAACTGCTTGTGGGTTTTTAAGTTAAACTAAAACACTATGCTATGAGTAACGAGTCGATAGACCATTACGGTAGCATCATCTATATGTATGTATATGCGATATGTTCAAACCAGGAAATCGTTGCCCTTTTATGCTCTCTACTAGTATACATATTTATCCAGCAGCGCCATAGATTTCGCATAATATAGTTTCCTCAAAGCCGTATTATTTTTACGGGAGTTATGCATATCTAGTGCCTTCCACAGGTTTTAACATGCAGCGAAAATCTGGACGATGGATAAGTTCCAATCAGTTGGTTCATGAAGGATGACAGTATTTCCTTATAACCAAAGTTAAAAAGACTTATCCCGCTGTAGTTGGGGCAAAAATGGAAGGATCTCCGTTTTTGGGGGTTAGCCATAGGAGGCTGAGATTGCAATCTTCGTATGTGTATTCTCAGACCAAATTGCGCTTAACAGCTGGTACATGCTTCCAGCCGAGGGCTTCAAGAACTTAGAGACAGTGTTACCAACCACTTAAAAACTTTTCCCTTAAAAATTACCCTAAAACAATCTCCCTCCAAAAGTTCCCTATTTAAATACTTTTTGTGTGCGGCGTTCCATTGTTTTTTTTTACGCTTAAGTGGCCAATTTTCCTTGGTCAAATCTTTTGTTGACGTTTTTAAGGCGGAGCTAAAAAAAACTCGATTTCGCTGACCGTGCGTGCATGCCTACCACGCTGACTTCTCTACACTTTGAGTGAAACAGCGTCTAAGTTAGTTATCGTTATCGATATTGTTATTGTTATCGATATTGTTATCGTTATCGATATTGATATCGCTATCGATATTGTAATTGCCGTTATACATATAGTTATCGTTCTAGATTTTGTTATCGTTATCGGTATTGATATTGTTACCTCTATCTTCAATGCGCTGTGCAATACTCTATAATGTAGATTACCAGCCAATAAAACCGCTTCTACATACAGTATCGGTCATATCTATAGCACGCCATTTCAAAGTGATATTGTGTGCAACTTATGTTTATTTATTTGTTTTTGAGAATTTTCAATTAAAATACAGTTCTTTCTCTAACAATCCCCAGATAAACTCAAGTTTAACAATTTGTAGAAAACTTCGAAAAAGTGCAACAAATTTTCACCTAAATTTCAAACTTTTCTCTCGGAAGTGTTTGAATTTTTCTGAATACACAGTTTTATAGCCCAATCAATTTTAGTCTGATAATGTGCAAGTTTCATGTGACTGAAAGTTACCGTTGATTTATTAGAATTTTTTCGCCAAAGGCGTTGCGGTTTTCATCCATATACAAATAAATTGAGTTTATTCATTATATGAAAGCCAATGCGACAAAAAAAAATTCTAAAAAATTGACGGTAATTCGTAGCCACTTTAAATTTGCACATTATCAGACTAAAATTGCAGTGGCTAAAAAACTGTGTACTCAAAAAAATTCTAACACTTCCGAGAAAAAAGTTTGAAACTTAGGTGAAAATTTGTTGCCATTTTTTTAAGTTTTGTACAAATTGTTAAACTTGGGTTTATATGGGGTTTGTTAGAGAAAGAACTGTATTTTAATTGAAAATTCTTAAAAATAAATAAGTAAGCATAAGTGGCGCACAATATCACTTTGAAATGGCGTGCTATAGATATGACCGATACTGTATGTTATCACCGAACCCCAAAGGCTTGTCAATCTTATGGATCTCTCGCACTTCTTTTAATAAAATCTACAGCATGTCTTCATAAATAACCAGAAATCGTCCAAATTTGCAACACAAAAGTTCTGAGGAAAAATCACATAAATAAGCAATTTTATTTATTTTTGTTGAGTTTCTTAGTATTTACATTGCAGAATACCACTTTTTCGCGTCGGCTCTTTTACTCTACAGACAAGCTTTAATTTTTCTTAAACTTTCGAGTACTACACACTCATTACTACTTTGGGTTTGTTTCTTTTGTCTCCGCTGCTTTTGTATCATCATTCTCGTCGACATTGCATTGCTTGCCGAAGCGTTCCTCACAGATAGCGCCATGCTCACGAAACTCCTCAAGTGTGGGAAAATGCGCAAAAAACACGTCAGTGGAAAATAGTTTTTTCGGTTTCGTCTTCTTCTTCTTCCCCTCCGCATTATCTTCCACTGTGTTGTTCGTCGTCGCCTTGCCCGTTACGCGTTCACTCACCGAACGTTGCATGCCCCAAATAATTGGCGAACTCTTACACATCAACAACTTAATGCAACCAGCCTGTCGACCCTCTTGCTGTTCCACATTCTCAATCATTTCAGTGATGCGCTCTGTTAGTTGCGTATCCAATGCATCGTTCAAGGTGCGACGCATACCCTCATTCGGATTCTCTAGATACCAATCGATTGGCGTACCCTCACGTAAGGCACGCGGTTGATGTCCATCCTGCTCCCCATTCCGTTGGGCTTCTGGGCGTACGCCTTCGTCCTCGTCATCGTACGGTGTCGTCGGGGATGGTGTGTAGCCAGCGCTGGTATGTGTTGGCGCCGTAAATGCATTACCAATCTAAGCTCATTAAGAACGAATAGAAGACAGTATGTATGGTGAAGTATAATTTAAGGGAGCGATGGCTACTTACCGCCTGCGCAATCATAATTAATGCATTTATTGCCAGTGCACCCAATTTGGTAGCGTCGAAGCCAATCATGCGCAATACGCCTGTAACGAATCGACTGGTGCTGAATTCTGAATTACTGAGCGGTTCTCTTGACTGCTCGTCACTCTCATCCGTCTCTTGTTGTTGCTGCTGCTGCTGCTGCTGCTGCTGTTGTTTGTAACGATGCCTGTGCTTTACATTCGATGGCTGCTGCTCCTGCGAGCCTGTGTCCTGTTGCGATGCATCCGATTCACTATCGGCCTCAGCAGCGTTGGTTTGCTTCTGTTGAAATAGTGACATCAAGTCTGGCTTTTTATTGCCAAATGCCATCGCCACTAGATTTGCCACATCGGCGGCTGTGTTGATGCCTGCGTGTAGAATTTTTTTTTTTTTTTAAGAAAATTGCTTACTTTTATTACCAAGTAGATTTACCAAACATTTGACCTGCGAACTTTAAACCCTGGCCAAGATTTTCTGCAACGCCGCGTTTGTTAAGCTGCTTCGTCGGTTCGTTGTGCTCGCTTGCACGGACAAGAAGTATAAGGCAAAGGATTTGCAAGCAACCAATTTTTTTACAGCGCATTTTTAAATTTTCTTCTACAGTCCTCCGGCTGCTAGCCTAGTATATGAAATCCAAAAATTTCACGATCTAACCGCAATCGCTCCACATGCAAGACTGAATTTCTTATGGTTACTTGGATGCGCGGGCTTCAATTATTGAAGAAAATTACTTTTGCCACGCAATGTTGCACGCAGTAAATGTTTAAATGATTGCTGTGGTCGCTTTTGCAATGCTTTTGCTGTTTTGTCACCAATTTATTTTCTTTTCTTAAAACGCATGCATTTGCAAGGTTTATTGGGGTGTTGTTGCTGGTGACTGACTTGGTGTCACTTGAGCGCACTTCGTTGTCATTTTCGTGTCTTTTTGTAAGTTTTTTAATTATTTCAAAGAGACATTTTCGTTTATGCATAGCGAGTTTTACTGTTATTCCTCATCATAAATGCTATTTCACATATATTTGGACGCATAATTCCGCCACACAGAAGAGATTACATATATATCATAATAAACCTTAAAACATCGTTAATAGGAGTCCTTTTAGCATTTGACTTACACGCTTGGCTAATTTGGTTAAAAAAAAATGCTGAGATCAAATAAAACCTAAAAAAAGGTTTCTCTTTGGATTTTTTTTTTTTAGTTTTGAGCGGTGCCGTTATTGGAGAGGACCATCGATATGTAGGATGGTAATTAACTTCCAAGTCTCGGATAAAGATTGTATTCCGAAACTTGTCTTTTATTTTGAAGCCAGAGTAGGTGAAGATTTCTAATTCCCGCAACCTATGTAGCTCTCTTGTGGGGTTTAACAATAAGATCTGGATGTTTAATATGCTCAGAATATGTGCATCCAAATGCTTTCAGTCAGAGCTCTTTTAGGAACACCTTCCCATTAAAAGCTTTATCAGAAAATCTACTTACAGCCATACCATTCGAAAGTATACGGGAATATGTGTTTCCAAAGCAAGGGAAACGTGTTGGTGCTTGTCTTTAGTTGTAACTGCGTCATTATTAGTTAATTTTAATTTTCTCCTTTTAAGAGAAGTTCAATCAAAAAACCTCTAGCTCTGTATATTTCATACAAAAAGGCTATACGAAATTGGAGAATATGGCTTCAAAAATTCTGAAATAAGGGGTCCTAGAAACTTTTCTTTATAATTCTGAGAGACAACACATACTACTCATAACTCCAATGTAAGTAGTTGTCTATCTAAGTCTTTCTTGATTTCTTCATGATCCACCTTGACACCACCTTTCCGATAGAAAAAGAATTATCGAAATCGGTTCAAGTGGTTCAAAGGTATGGTAACATACATAAAAAAAATATTCCGACGAATTGATAACCTCCTCCTCTTTTTGAAGTCGGTTAAAAAAAGCTCGGAGCGAAATAAAATTGCAGAAGTTAAGAGCGGAGCGATGAACAGAAAACCTTTGCTCCGAAGCACTGGTGTTTATAATCCTTCGTAGCACGGTTTTGCATTAGTTATTGTCAACTTACGGTAAGCTGAAGAAACTTAAATTCTTATTTATTCTATTGTGGTTTTGATTACTGTAAGAAGCTAATCACATACTCGGGCATACAGGGAGCTGCCGTATGCTTATGGACAGAAGTAATAGGATGCAATAATATCTACAGTTTCACATACAGCCCAGCGGATTTAAAAGCTCTGAATTCTGTCACACACAACTCGGGAACTGTAGTGAGTTGCCGCAAATCTCCTTAACGTGATGGCAGAGCAGTTCACCTGCCAGGTAATGAAATGACGGATGAGCTTACAAGGAAGAGCACTTCCCTTTCACTTTAACCGTCATAGAAGAGGCAGGGCATGTGGCTCGCTACCTGCAAGTTCAATATTCAGGTATTCTTCTTCTTCGAAGCAGGCGAAAGGCGGAGACAACTGCAAACATGCGAAATGGCAAAGCTTATTTGGCCGCAATGGGATGAGAAGAGATCGAGGCAGCACCTCATGCTGAGCAGACGATAGGTCTGTTTCGGTACAGGACGTACGACCGATTAAATCACTCTAGGTAGGCACGCGTAATAACTTGGGGTGCCGTTTAACGACTTTTGCAGCAGCTGCAGAGACGATTAGGAGCCTGAATCAGTAAGAGTAAGGCACATACTTTGCAAAGTTCCTGCACTGGGAAGGATTAAACTAAGGCTCATAGATGCTGAAACCATTGGAGATCCTAGCGATTTAGCGGGCTTAAAGATGCGGCGATTGCTCAAATTTGCCAACTGCACACACGAGATCCCTAGTGGTACCTGAACGTGCCCTATCGTGGGCCTAAGTGTGCTGGTGACCCCACCGGCAGCCACTTCAACCTAATTAACTCACAGTTAAATGAAGAAGAGTTGAGAAGTAAAGCAAGTTGTAGAAAGTGTTCTCTAAAATGTTCATCCTATTAACCGTATTCAGCGGGGTGTATCCACTGCCGATCGCCATTTTCGTCGAAATACGAACACTGAACTTTCCGTGGCTTTCAGGACGGTCACGTTATCCCAGAGAGATTAATTGGTCAATAGAATTCTCCTGCATATGGATGTATGTGTAACACCCTTACATTACTTATTTGCCAAACACAGTCGCTCTATCTGCTCCGAAATTTCAAGGACCTGCGATCCAAACACAAAAACGCCTTTCAAAGTTTCGAAAATTTCAAAATGTAATTATGGCTGTGTTCAGAAATGCATGAAGCTTTTTTATTTCTAAACTATAATTGCGCAACTAAGTTCCAATTCGGCATTTAAACGTGGTTGCGCATACTAGACATTATAGTTTAGATATAAAATCTGCTGATGCTTTCACTTGATGCATTTCCGAACACAGGGTAATACAAGCACACCTAGGCTGGGGGCTGTACACCACCAGGTCATAGATATCGTCGGTGATACTGCAAAACGACAAATGACAAAACTGTCTACCTTTGGCTGATGAAGATGAACGATTGCCAGAAGCGATCAGATACAGATAACAGATCTATTAAGCAACAGAGGTAAATAGTGACATAGTTAGAACGTTTTGCAGTATCATCGACGATATATTCCGAAGCTAAGAAATTTTTGCTGAGGTCACTTCGTTGTATGCATCACCAATTTTGCGATAAGAATGATCAGGGGAAACGAAGAATCTTTGCGCACCCACCAATAATTTCAGCAAGTGCAAATATCTGAAAATTTTGTGTTGCCATGATAACGCATGCTCATTTCATTAATTGATTAGCTTTGTTTAATTTTAATATGCACAACATTATTTCCTTGAACGGCACGTGCATATAAATACATATTTGATAACAAATGCAGACTCAATCATTTATTTGTATATTTAATGGAATATTTTTTTTTTTCTTTGGTTTCTTTAAGGTACGTGGCCACCAAAGAGCGCCATCTGACTCAAAAGAATTCCATGAGGTGACCAAGCGCGATGCACTCAAATCGCTCGAAAATGATTTGGATCGGTTGTTGCGCACTGCGCCAGCGGAAAAGCGCCCCGAGTTGCAAAAGGAAATGGTGCGATTCGCCGATTTGTTTGGACGCTTTCTGCAAGAAGGTAAGTAAGTGGTATGGAGTTGCGATTGCTATAACACATACTTACATTTAAATAACTATGATCCCCTTTTTCCACTAAAACAGAGGGTCCTTCTATTGATTGGGACAAAATTCAGAAGTTGCCTGCGAACGCCGTCATGGATTACTCCAATCTGAGTTCGCCTAAAAATGAGCAGGTAACATGCCGACTTGATTTTATTTTTGCGTATACATATTTTTAATTTCATATTCTTGTATTATTTCCATTTATTAAATATATATGCCTGTTTCTATTCAAACTCTCATTTTTTGTATGTGAATTGGTGAACCATTTTGATTCTGGTGTTTAATAGAACGAGGTAACAAATTGTAATTAATGTTTGCGATATTGAAAATGCCAAACCTAAATACTTAAATTATTTCTATAAATCTGCTAGTATAGCAAATGCTTTTACTTGAATTTCGACTGGCTTTTGTAATGTAATCTACATACATATACATAGCAACTATAACCACTTTCCACTTTCCTCGTATTTTAAATACATACTTTTCATTATCGAATTTTCTATTAACTGTACATATTTTTAAATATTAACTTTTCACTTTTACTATTCTGCGTACTAATTGCTTCTTTCGAATACTTTCCACCAGCGCTGGTTTATGGTTGTAAGTGTTTTATACATTTTATCTAAACTTCTACGAGATATCTAGCGTTGTCTAATGTTGGCCGATATTAAAAATTTGGAAAAGAAATGCATTGGTTTGTAGTGAGCTTGAGATTCCAGCAAGCAAAGAGAAAAATGCAAAATTTATACAAAATACGACTCTTAGGAAATTAAATTGTTAGGCTATTCAACATAGAAACGCTGGTTATTTTTACAATATTTCGAAACACCATTGCCACATTTTAGTAGCTTTTAATTTTCTTAGCACTTTGTATAACCAATTGGCATTCGAAAGTAAACAAAAAAAAACATAAAAATTTGGTAAAAATAATCAAAAAAAAAAAAAATGCAACTTAAACCCAGATTTTTAATCTTACTACTTCATATTTAGCTAAAATAAGAAGAAAAACCAGTGAGTGAATTGAAAATGATTTTAAGGAGTATTTTTAAAAAAGTATACGAATTTTTGAGGTATTTATAAAAGTTTACCACCAATAAGTATGCAATGCTAAAACTAGAACTTGCTTTAAAAAAAATTTAAAGGGACATTTTACCAATTTAAAAACCTCCTTTAAGCAGACCTTGTCCATGTATAGTATGCCCATGTATAGCAAACATTTTAGTTAATTTATCACTTCGGGTTTTTATAGCCAAAAATTAGTTTTTGAAAAGAAAATAACATACAATTTTTGATTTAAATTTTTAGGCACTCATAAAAAGGAAAGTTAATAGTTTCTTTTGGAACTAAAAATTCCCGCTATGACGCTATCTCTGCCGCAAGGTTCGGTAAATTCTTAAATGTGCCCAAAATCCCAAAAGGCCAACGAAAGCTATCCAAATATAAAATACTAAAAAGTTCTGAGAATACTAAAAGTTTCCGAAATTTGAAAAAAATTTTCGAAAACTCTCGAAAAATTACGCAGGAAGAATCTCAAGGGCTCCAAAAAAGTCTCGAACGAATTCTGAATGGTCCCGGGAAAATCTTGGAAGTTCCTTGAAGGTTATCTAAAAGTGTCGAATAAGTCCCAAGTAATTCCGAACTACCCGAAGTGTTCGGACAAACTCCCGAAAAATTTACTTAGAATCACTGAAATTCTGAAAAAAAAACTTAAAGCTTCTGAAAGTTAAACAGGAGGAAGCCCAAAGAGCGCCTAAAAAAACCGCAAATGATTTCTGAATAGTCCCGAGAAAATCTTGAAGGTATCGAAAAAGGTATCCCAAAAATAATTTTAAAAGGTCCGAAATATCCTGGAAGAATACTTGAAAAATTCTGAAAGATCTCGATAAGTTAATTATGTTGGTACTAAGAATCTCCGAAGTTCAAAAAACTCCCAAAGTCGAAGACGCAGAATCCCGAATGACCCGAGTAAAATTTTGAATGGTCCCTACAAAATCTTGAAGTTTTCGAAAAATTCGGAAAGGTTCAAAATGTCTGGAAAGTCCAGGAAAAATTCCAAAAGGTAAAGTACAAGAATTTCCGATGTTCAGAAAAAATGCATGGAAAGTTAAACTCGAAAAATCCCGAAGCCCGAAAAGTTCCGAGAAAGCTCTGAATAGTCCGAGAAAAACTTGAAATTATGGAAAAAATCGACAGGTCGCGAAATAACTCCAAGTGTCCTGGTAAATTCCCAAAACAGTTCTGGAAGGCCCACAAAAAAGTCACAAAAAATTAGAGTGGTTCTGACAAAACCTTGATTAGTATCGATAAACCCCGTTTTCTGGATCAAGAAAAATTTCAAAAAACCGAAAAATTGTAATAATTTTCTGTCCTAACAATTATCTTTCAAACTTTGGGCCGTTTTCTCAAGTAGCTTTTAAAATTTATCTGCCCTTCAAACAAATATTTTGGATTTTTTTTTTCCATATTCCTTGATCAAAGTAATGGATCTACTGAAGAAATCACTTATATTGAGGGTATGTTAAAGGGTATATTAATGCGGTTTTGATTTCAAAATCTAAGCGTAATTTTCATTAACAATTATTTAAAATCGTGATTTGAATTTTTCTCTAACTTCAGGACATCTTTGACTACATGCAATAAAGCTAGAGCGGTATACATATATATGCATACGTATGTATGTATATCAAAATGTCACTTTAGGCATTAATACTAGCTTCTAATTTACATACCTTCATATAAGTACGGGCCTTAAAATTCTCCTTTCTCAATTTTCTTCTTTTTTCGCTTCTATGCATTTGAATTATTATTGGCTTACTTTCATTCTGTTGTTCTTTTGTTATTCGTCTCTTCAATCACTCCAACAATAATTTACTGATTCACGATACTTAAATGTTTTCTTTATCTTCAAAGCAGATTCGCACAATGTTAGACAAATTGGTTGTCGTAAAGCTGAATGGTGGTCTGGGTACATCTATGGGTTGCCATGGTCCTAAGAGTGTCATACCCGTGCGCTCCGATCTAACGTTCCTCGATTTAACTGTGCAACAAATTGAGGTAAGTATTGAATATAAAATTTTCACATAACCAAATTTTACCAGCATCCATCGTAGCATTTGAATAAAACATATGATGCCAATGTACCGCTGGTGCTTATGAATTCATTCAACACCGATGAAGATACACAAAAAATCATTCGTAAATATACCGGTTTTCGTGTTCAAATTCACACATTTAATCAGAGCTGTTTTCCGCGCATCAGCCGTGAATCCTTCTTGCCAGTTGCCAAAGATTTGGATGTGGAGAAAGATATTGATGCGTATGTTGTTTGAAACCCCGTATTTATTTAAGTATATAAATGTTCAGAGAATACATTTCAAATATTTCCTTACAGCTGGTATCCACCCGGTCACGGCGACTTCTACGATACCTTCCGCAATTCTGGTCTGCTAAAGAAGTTTATCGACGAGGGCCGTGAATATTGTTTCCTTTCCAATATTGATAACCTGGGCGCTACCGTGGACTTGGCCATACTCAATAAATTGCTGGGTGAGGAACGTTCTGCACAACCTGTCGAATTTGTGATGGAAGTCACTGACAAAACACGTGCTGACGTCAAGGTAGGTTTGCTAGAAATAACTTTTTTATTTTAACTTTTAAAACGTATAAAAATTGGTTTCTTCTACTTCTTCAGGGTGGTACTCTCATTAACTTGGAAAACAAACTACGTTTGCTGGAAATCGCACAAGTGCCAAAAGAACATGTCGACGACTTCAAATCAGTAAAAACATTTAAATTCTTCAACACCAATAACATCTGGGCGAAATTGGATGGTAAGCAGGAGAAGAGTGTCTTGCATAGAGTTCTAGTGAGCTTTCAGTTTAGCGCAAATATGTACTCACCGTTTTATACATTCTTTTCATACAACAAAATAAAAACAATTGATATCAGAAATATGACACTTACTAGGGCTGTTCAGGATCAATGTGCATATTTGCATATTTCGGCGCATTTGTAAATGTACAACCATAAAATGCAAACGGTTGCCATGGTAGCAAGCAAAAAATTCGTAAATGCAAATGCAAATGCAACTCCAAGACCATTTGCACAATATCCTGAACAGCCCTACTATGCACATACATATATGCATATGTACATATTTGCTAAAACTCAATAACATCACGCCTAAAATACTGCAATATTTTTACACATGCCATCTAATTTTTCACAGCTATCGATCGTGTACTCCGCGAGCGCACGCTCAAAATGGAGATCATTGTCAACAACAAAACAATGGAGAACGGTGTACGCGTAGTGCAACTGGAAACAGCCGTTGGTGCTGCGATGAAGTGTTTTGATGGCGCCATCGGCATCAATGTGCCACGTTCACGTTTCTTGCCAGTGAAAAAGACTTCGGATTTGTTGTTAGTCATGTCAAATCTGTATCACCTGAAAAACGGCAGTCTCGCCATGTCACCACAACGCATGTTCCCCACCACACCGCTTGTTAAGTTGGGCGAAAATCACTTCTCAAAGGTGAAAGAGTTCCTCGGTCGCTTCGCCAACATACCCGATATTATTGAGCTTGATCATTTGACGGTGTCCGGCGATGTCACATTTGGACGCGGTGTGTCGCTTAGGGTATGTTTTTTTTTTTTTAAATATTATTTCAATTGATTTATTTTTTCGTAACTTAAAATTCGTTTTCCTTTGCAGGGTACTGTTATTATTATTGCTAATCATGGTGATCGTATTGATATACCAGCTGGTGCCATTCTGGACAATAAGATCGTCTCCGGTAATATGCGTATTTTGGATCATTAAAAAAGTTGCAGATCGCCGATGCTGTCCAAAAAACGCAAAGACTTCCTTATGAAATAAATCAGGAATTATTACGTAGAGTAGTCAGTTGCATATTTTTATAAGTGAAAAAGTTCAGGTGAAAACAAATAAAAAAAAAAATAATATATTCATAAAAATGTCGCGCGGGAAAAAGTTTTATAAATCAATTTCGCAGGCATACATAAGCAATCCTGTAGATAATCGTGTATTGTTTTAAAATTTCCAATCGTTACAGGTAGTTTTTAAAGCAAAAATGTGAAAATTATTATATTTTAAGTGCAATTAAGAATTAAAAATTCCCAAATTGTTTTTATTTCGTTTGTTTTGTGTATCAGTAGGCGTTTTGTTTTTTAAATGCGCCTGCATCATGCCAAATTGTAGACGATATTTTTGCCAAATTATATTTTGTAAAGTTTAACTGTTTTCTAATAGTTATTGTGTTACTTATTTGTAGGTTTAGCTTGCAAAATACCCTTTAATTGAAGCCACATACTTACATTATATACTATGTATGCATACCCACAGCCAGATTGTTAAACAATTTGTAGAATAAAATTCGAAAACTTTAAATTTATACTTATTTTATCTTTGTTAGTAATTTATTTAAGGGTTTTGGTGCCACATCCCTTAGCAGAAGTACAGGAAAGAAGAAAACAAACCAGAGAAAACTTCATTCACTCCACATCCAATAACGTTCGACTCGAACTGCAGCCATCCATATATTCTTCTTCTTCGCTGAATAGCTGCTCTGCGAACGGCCCAAACTCCATGTGCTGCGACTTGGAGCAGCCCCATTTCATTGCTTCCTTGCAAGTAATATCCAAATTGACGCTGAATTGGTCGCGTGGCCATTTCGTTGGCCATACAAAGTCATTGGCGTCAACCTCAAGACAAGAACGAAATAGTGAACAAATTTTCTTCGAACCATGCATGGTGAATGTGAAGAGTGTTTTGGGCACACGCTTGGTATTGCTTATATCGTTGCCGTATACATAGATCTCGCTGAGGCACTCCCAAACGCGTCTAATTGGGGGAAAAAAATATTCAGTTATCTTTTAGTTTTCGGCAAGTAATAGAAATTGAGTTATTTACTTGAAAGCTTTTCCTGTAATATTGGCCATTAACATTTCGGAGAGTATGAGGAGCAAGTTGCAGCGCTTTTCTGGTTGATCGCGGGATCGACTTTTCGATGTCCATAGCATGCCCAGCCAAGGGCCTCTCAACTCCACGACGATGCGGCTGTGCAATGGCATTGCGGCGGAAGAGATTATGGTAGACTTGTCGAATTTCTGGAAATTTTGAAGAATTAAGATTTGGAAGATGTGCATTACTGCAAAAGACCATAAGTAAAACTACTTTTGGAAGGGTCTTTTTTTTATTTTTAATAGATGACTCGTGCTCGAAAGTAAAAGGTTATCCCTCAGAACTTTGTCGCTTCTTCACTATAAGGAATCCCCTACGATCCTCGGCAGTCCAGAGGTTCATAAACACAACCGGCAAGCCATGAACTGCATTCACAGGGAGTTAGTCTCGACTTACACCGACTTCCGACCTGTGAATAGCTTTTTGGGAACACAGCCACCAGACGTGGACCGGACAGAACTTCGTCTTCCATAGCCCAGCTTCGTACTGGATAATGCAGCAGGCTAAACTCTTACCTGAGTAGGATAAATGCAGATGTGCCCAATGAGCGCCTGGCATGCGGAGAGTTAATTCACGACTCGCGGTACCTCTTCACATGCCCCGTAAATCCCCCTCAACTAACGCCTCTCTCCCTATGGACCAACCCAGCTGGAGTGGCACGAGCCGATCTAGGCAAGGCTAAGTAGCCGCTAAAACAATAACAACAACGCCAAAATCCTGTGAGGAGGATAGCCTTCGCCGGTAAGTGTTTGATTTTCGTACCGGTCAACGACATTCATGACTCGTGTTTCAAAGAGAATAGTTTCTCTAGGCCAATTAAAATCTTCGTCATCTCTCGCGCCGTGAATGCCGTCATCGGAGACCTACCACCATCTAACACAGATGAACAGCTCGAGTTGCTCGCATGGGACCCGCGTTAATTTGGCACAACCCCTTACTGAATATTGAAGGAGTTTAAACTGCTATCACGTTACTAACCACATAAATCAGTCATGGGCCAGCCCCAACAGTACTTCCATTTACCTTAAAAAACCGCATTAACGTCAAATTGTGCAGCAACCTCGCATGCTGCGAACGTCGATCTCCAATCAATTCATCGACCATGTCATAAAAATGCAGCAGAAAAGTATTGATCTGCAACACTTGCGGGCAAAAGGGATCATTGTATGAGCTGCGTAGCATAGGCAAAATGCAACCACAGAAAGTGGACTCATAACCCGACTTCACATAGACCTCGGTCGCTTGTTCGATCGTTTGTAAGGCTGCGCACTCGTAACTACTCGCATTGGTGAGCTTGGATTTATGCAATGCCTTCTTGAATTCGTGCATTACGAAGGCATCGTTGGCGTCACGCAGCCGCTTCGAAGTGCCGCGTATACGATTGTGATGCCAAATATTTATATAGCCGATGATCTTCTCGAGCAACTCGATTGGCAGATCGCAAAGATTGAGCGGTGGATTTGAGTTGTCCACGCGATGGCGTACTTTGAGCTGACGTCGTGGTACCTTGGCGATGGGTTCATCGTTGGATTGATCGCTACCCGATGTGCACTTCAATTTTGGCATACCGAAACGGTAATATTCACAGAAAAGTGTTATGTAAATAAAATAATTTATTTTCTAGTTGATTGGAATTTGTCGATGCAGCGAAAAGCGTGAATCACTAGACACACAATGAACTAACAAACAAAACACAAAAACTACACAAATTTAACCGTTCCCTCTTCGATATTTTCTTAAGAATTATGACAAATTTTGAAATTCAATTAACAATAGTTTTCAAATACTGCTGAATAATATTTACATAAACAGAAATACAGCAACAAACGGTAACAGTATTTTTTATAACTACAACATAACTCACACACGAAATTTTCAGTTCGAAAGTTTGCATAGAAATTAAAAATTATGAAAATACGAATTGAATCATAAATTTTGAAGCGAACTCGCTTTTCAAATTTATAAATGCATTTTTCCGTTGTCAATTTTGACAAGTATACTACTCATTTTGTAGCGAGTGTTACAAATAATTAGAAAATAATTATAAGTTCAAACAACTAAATAAAATTACTGTAAATTAAACTCATTATCCAGCTTTTAGTTAAAGATTTATTAATTAAAAATGTTATATGAATCTTATACGAAAATATTTAGAGTATAATGGGCCAATTTTAACAGTTCAAACTTTTGGTTATATTTTGAAATAAACTAATTTTACAAAGGAATTCAACAAATTGAATTGCTTAAGTTTTAATAATTTTTAAAATAAACTACATATAGCTAATATTTTGTGTATAAGAATATATACTAGGTGTGTATGTATTTATATATAATTCGGTTAAATTAAAGCTTTAGGTATATATGTCTGTATGTATTTTAGTTAATTTAATAATTATTATAAATAGTACTCAAGTTTAAGTGTAAGACTAAATACACATACATTTATACATGTAATTTTTAATTGAAATATCTTTGTTTGCTATTATTTTCTTAGTTTTACTTCTTCTTCTTCTTCTTCTATAGACCTTGTACATAAGCATTGCTTTCGATTTCGTTAAGTAGTTTTTTGTAAGCCTTTCCCTTGAAAACTTGGTGCTGTATTTTGGATGATTTTTGAATTGATTTATTAGGAAATTTGCTTTATTGCATATAAATATTTGCATTTGTATGACCGAAGCACTTAGGTTAGGTTAGGCTGGCTGATTTGAAAGACAAGTTAGACAAGTATAGACAAGTTGTCGTAATGTCTCCACGCTTATGCAGAATGTGGGCAGATATACGTATGGCCGACGGCTAAAAGTTAATTAGGCTCTGCCCAATGCACAAGAAAGGCGACCCTGCCATATGCACGAATTACCGCGAGACCGACCTCCTAACCACCATAAACCAAGGGGTCTACTCTGTATTGCGCTTCGAAAAGCAAATCATTCGGATTCGAATACTCGGCACTATGAGCTTGTATTAGTAATTGCCGAATCTTCGAACAAGCCCGTGTGAGAAGGATTGATTATATTAATTAGGAGATCGGTCAGTATTGGGAAAGTCCTCTTCGAGTTACAGTCGGTGTCAAATGTATGTGTACACCTTGTCGTAATATAAAATTCACACTTATTTTAATGCAAAATTGTTTTGATTAATATTTATGAAAATATAGTTCATTCTATAACATAAACCACAAAAGCAAAGTTTCACACTTTATATAAAGTTCAAAAAAATTCAAACAATTTTCATCAAAATTTCAAAATTTTTATACAGAATTTCTAGAAAATTTTCGAGTTTGCAGTTTTATAGCCCGTTCAATTTTAGTAAAATAGAGTGCAAGCTTCAAGGCGCTGCAAATTACCTTTGATTTTTTATATATATATATTTTTTTTGAGGGTGTCGCGCGTTTTCTTCCATATAACGCGTGATCAAAATCTATTTTTATATGAAAGAAAATGCCCAACACCCTCCACAAAAAAAATTTAAAAAATCAACTATAATTTCTAGCGACTTCAACGGGCTACAAAATAGCATACTCGAAAATTGTGTAGAAACTCTGAATAAAAATTTTGAAGTTTTGATGAAAATTGTTTGAATTTTTAATGAAAAAATTTTTCATCAAAATAATTGTGAATTTTATATCACAGCAAGGTGTACACCAAGGTACATTCAACAGGTAGTGTCAGTAGAGCAGCTGATTTGATTTATTTTCAAATTATTTGGTCTCGAAAATGTCCAATATTTTTAATTTTTTCTCACAAAAATTCTGAATTGTTAAAATCCATTTGCATGTGAAACCTTTTTCCATACAAAACATGCGATTGAATAGCAGCTTTTGGAACGTTCGCACAACTCAGCAGCACAACCGCTGATTACTGGCCCTTGTAAAGGATGGATCAATGCTTCGAGAAGCAAACAAATTTGCTAGGAAAGAAAGTTGCAACAATTTTTATTTTTTCCAATTTAATTTTTTTATTATTTATGTATTTCACATGGCATCCTTTGATTTAGAAGAAAAAATTCAGAACAGTTGTTGACACTTTCGATACCAGACGCAACAACAAAATACACGCAAATGTTGTTTTTGCTCTACTGATACTACCTGTTTAATGTGCCTTGGTGTACACTTACATTTGACAGCGACCAAAAAATCCCTCTCAAACTTGTTTCGATACGTTATAAATGTACCGTAAATGGTGTGTATGTACCGAGTGTACCTTCAAAGTAGAAAGCGCAATTGTACCTACTTTCCCATTACCGGGAAGCACTGAACAGTGAACTGCTGTGGTAGGTAATCGGACTTTCAGGCTACATACTTGTGGGCGGATTTAACGGAAGTTGTGGGTAGGCGGGTTTCATTTACAAAAAAAAAAAAAAAAGTTAATGACATTGCAAACAATCGCATGCTCACATTTCAAAAATCCACTTACATGTATTCGTGACTCATATAATTATTTCGATAAAGCCATTTTCTCCCATATCTACATACATATGTCCATACATATATTCATATGTATGTATATTAGTTTCCTATTTATTCTCCATACATATATTTAATCTATGTTCATAACTATATCTACCTTTCCCTTATGATAGCTACTTATATGGACCTTTATTTTGGCGTAGAATAGTCGGCAGTTAAGGCAAAATTCAATGTTACAAAGGGTCTAGGGACTTTCTAAAAAGTTAATATAAAATGGTATTAGGAGTATAAACGATGTATAGTATATAGAGAAATGCAGCACGAGGGATAATAAAACTACAAAAATATTAGATAAAATTTGTAAGAAGTACTTTTTATGAAGGTATGTGCTTACTAAGTATTACTTTAGCAAAAATGTGTATTTGTATCTATATAGGATTTGGTACGTTTTTTTTTCTTCTTGTGTATACATCTTAGAGTAAATCAGCTTAGCAAAAGTGTTGCTTCGCGTATGTATTGCGTCGTCAGTTCTTTTTTTTTCGAATTTTGTATATTTATTATTTTTGTGAATGTGGTGCAAAAGGTAAAAGTGCATTGCATTTATTGAAAAAAAAAAACAAAAAAAATGAATGGCTGAGGGTTTGGTTTGCTTAAAAAGGGTTCAGTTACACATTTCTCCTTAATTTTTTGTTATAAAGCTAAGAAAGATCTGAAGACAATTAATTTTGACATCAATATAATTTGCTATTTGAGTGTCTACACAATTTATATTGCACATAATTACACCGTGCATTAAAAAACAAAGAAAAAAAAAAAACGAAACTAGGGACGAAATATAGTAAAAGTACGTTACAGTCTTTAAAAAATCCAGTGCAATGTAGAGTAACAATATGGGTAGCAAAAGAAAAAGAAAACTCTGTAGATTAAAAAAATTAGAAATTTTTGGTTCTCAAGGACGAATGGGTATTGAAAATTTCCTTTAACTATTTATATATATATTTTTTGTTTTAACTAATAAAGTTATTATTAAAGGGTTCAACAAAATTCGGTCGTATTTTATTTCATAAAAAGGGGATGACCTAATCTTATAGATCTTTTTAAGCAGATTTGAGTTGCATTTACAAAATTTTTCTAGCGCGTCTAGTTTTTGAAAAACAAAAATTTAGTTTTCCGTAGAAAAAACGCGTATTAATGAAAATCCAATTCGTCTGATGGATTCATGTTGATGAGTTGATTAAAAATTAGTGAAAAAATAAAAAAAACTCAGTTCTTGTTTTCCTACAAATACGAAAATCTGAATCTATGAATTGAAGCCATGACTTCTTAAAATACTTTTAAATATAATACACCTTAAAGTAAAGATCGATTATTCCTTATTTTAATGATACATTATGCAGATCTGTAGCTTAAAATTAAAAAATAAGCGACTTCCATTTTAAAATTTAAGAAGGGAACCACATAAAAAATAAAAAAAAATTGGGTTAGGCCACTTGTGCTCTCATGGCCTCAATTTATTTCTAAAACAAAGTGATTTCATAAACGAATCAACACTAAAAAATCAATATCCCAGATTCATTTAGCCAGTTTCTGGAATGAAATACTCAAACATTTTCTTGTTTGGATCGCAATAGAAGTGCAAAAGATACATTTTAAGAGACATATTGACACCCATCTCTTTGAAATTAGTAAGCATATCTTCGATAAGTTCCTCTTGGTTAGGCGCACGAGTACTCTCGAGAAACACTGAAATTACATTTTTCAGAGAAATATTTGGAGTCAAAATCAGAGTACGAAAATAAACTGTACAAAACAATTCCCATTTGCTTATCGATCATCATATCATTTGTGGTTTTGTACAGTTTTGTACATAGTCAGAAACAAATTGTAAGATTCACTGTCATTTTCCCCAACTAGAAACGTTTGCTTTTCGTTTGTGACAATTGTGCCATAGGATGATATCACAAACGTTTCAATTACGTGAAAAATATTTTTTCTGTAAATTTTCATATCCAATTCAATTAAAAAACATTTTTATTTTTTTATTCATTGCAGCTATTCGTTTTGTGTTTAGTTATTGCATATGTGTACATACTTACATATATTTTTCTCTGCACGATTCATTTCGTTTGTTGTTTCGTCTGTAACTACTAAACTACTGTAGTGTACTATCGCCAAAGTGAACTCAGCCGTTTTGTTTTCGTATTGTACCGAACTGTTGAAGTAATAAATGAAATGAAATAGTAACGTACAATATAGTTTATTTTCGTACCCTGGTCAAAATCATGTTGAGTTAGTTTACGGATTAGGCAGCCAACGAAAATACCTTCTTTGTTCTTTGCAAAACTTAGTTCTGGAAAAAAATTCTTCCAAATAAGCGAAAGCGTTTCCATTCTTCTGGAGTTTCGTAATGAAATTCTTTTTCAAACCAAACTAAATGTGCAGAATTAGAAGACAAATACGGTCAGGTTGAGCAAGTTGAACAATCAACACATTTTTTCTCCAGATGTGAGAGAGTTACGGGTCGGCCCATCTTTGCGATTATAATGCGTAGAATAAGCGATGGGGACGAATGGATGTTTGTTTAGGGCCTTTGTGAATTAATGGCAAATAGCGCATATTCAAAGTCAAAATAAGGTCGACTCTTAAGATAGTTGCAGCTTTTTGACATACTTTTCAATTGAAGATTTGTAAAAAAAATCCATTTTCAAGAATAAAATTTCAAAGAGCATTTTCAATACAATTCGTCCTTGTGCGCCAAAATTTTTTTACCTTTTTAATCTCTTTCATTTGATACCCATTATACATTGCACTGAATTTTTAAAAATCTTTCTCGAATTAAGCATATCAAAGTCCTCTAAAAAATCCTGACGTCTGAGGAAAAAACTAAAGTCGCAGTTTTACTACATTCGGCACCTAGTTTCGCGAGTAAATATATCGATTTTTTTCGAAGTAAAATTGACTGTCGCGCGGTGTCATCCTTTGGTAACGAGACAGAAGTGAGAAATAAATTATCAACTGAATAGGAAAAATAGTACAAACCAGATTGTATACAAGTTAAAAGTAGATAATAAATAAAGAAAAAGCGCGAAAATGTGTTTAACCTAAAATTTTTATTAAAGAAAAATTAGCATAAATTTACAATTACAAATAGTTTTGGTAGAGTCAAAATGCCACGGCGCCGTTCTTTTATGGAACTACATATACATACAACAAATTTAAATCGTGTACAAATTTCATAACGGCGCATAAGAATAAGTTTCAGAATACACTAGAGGGTACAGTGATTTTACACTTTTTCGTTTCTTCTTTTTTGTTTTGTTTTTTTTTTTAGTTAAAGTTTAAGTATTGCTATGCATGACTGTTTTTTTTTTTTAAGCAGTAGTAATTACTTCCAATTTGCATGTTACGTTTGCCTCCTCTTAAAGTAAGTCAGTTTGTATAAGTGTACATACATAATTACATAGATACATACATACATCGTATTGCATTCAATAAAGTAAAAGTCGCATTACAAGGCTGTCTGTCGGCGCATTTCCTTTTCTAATAACATCTTAAATAAAATGTCGCCGATGATAGATAAAACATGCTGTACTTTACTATATACATACATACAAATCTAACGCTTAAGTACAGCTCCATTATGCACGTTCTTTGATGCATACTAAATATATTCACACATGGACAATATTCATCTTTACTGCAGT
>NW_023458566.1:13650949-13687901 GCF_013731165.1 Rhagoletis pomonella
ACTGCAGTAAAGATGAATATTGTCCATGTGTGAATATATTTAGTATGTAACAAAGAACGTGCATAATGAAGCTGTACTTAAGCGTTAGATTTGTATGTATGTATATAGTAAAGTACAGCATGTTTTATCTATCATCGGCGACATTTTACTAAAAATACATAAACAAGTATAAATATGTAATGCTATTTGTAGAGATGTTATTAAAAAGGAAATGCGCCGACAGACAGCCTTGTAATGCGACTTTTACTTTATTGAATGCAATACGATGTATGTATGTATCTATGTAATTATGTATGTACACTTATACAAACTGACTTACTTTAAGAAGAGGCAAACGTAACGTGCAAATTGGAAGTAATTACTAGGTGCAATTCTGTATTCCTCGGATTCGGACTAGTAAAACTGTCAAAAAATAAAAATTCGCTCAGAGCGAGAGAGTAACATTGATCGCTTTCTAGTAAAAAATAGTAACTTCTGTCAACTTCAACATAACCTCCAAATTTTGTTTGTAAATTTTTGCTTATTTTGTATGTAAAGACACTCAGCTCACACATTTAAATAACCAAAAATACTTTCAAATTCATTAGAATCCACTTAAACAAGTAATTAAATACTTTTCAACATGAATTAGCAGAGTGAACTTTTCTTTTGTTTACAATTTGGTTGCCAAACACACTACAGCTGATCGTTTGACACTTTTACCAGAATTTACCAGCAAAAAATTCTCGGACTAAAACTGGTAACTTCTGACAGAGAGAGAACCGAATTTACTCTCTTTTTTGTCCTCTCAATAGTCAGAGAACCGAGTACGGGATCGATTTCCAGTAAAATCTGACTGATTCTGACTGTTTCTGACTAGTCCGGACTCGTACGGGATCGCAACTAATACTGCTTAAACAAAAAAACAGTCATGCATAGCAATACTTAAACTTTAACTAAAAAAAAAAAAAAAAAAAAAAAGAAGAAACGAAAAAGTGTAAAATCACTGTACCCTCTAGTGTATTCTGAAACTTATTCTAATGCGCCGTTATGAAATTTGTACACGATTTAAATTTGTTGTATGTATAGTTCCATAAAAGAACGGCGCCGTGGCATTTTGACTCGTATCAAAACTATTTGTAATTGTAAATTTATGCTAATTTTTCTTTAATAAACATTTTAAGTTAAACACATTTTCGCGCTTTTTCTTTATTTATTACTTTTAACTTGTATACAATCTGGTTTGTACCATTTTTCCTATTCAGTGGATAATTTGTTTCTCACTTCTGTCACGTTACTTCTGTTTTAGTATTTTAGATGTTTGCCCAAGGATGACACCGCGCAACAGTCAATTTTACTTCGAAGAAAATCGATATATTTACTCGCGAAGCTAGGTGCCAAATGTAGTAAAACTGCGAATTTAGTTTTTTCTTCAGACGTCAGGATTTTTTAGAGGACTTTGATATGCTTAATTGGAGAAATCATTTTTAAAATTCCGTGCAATGTAGCATAACAATATGAGTATCAAATGTAAAAGGATTACATTTTTCGGTGCTTAAGGACGAATAGTTATTGAAAATGTCCTTTGAAATTATATCCTTAAAAATGGGATTTTTTTACAGATCTTCAATTGAAAAGTATGTCAAAAAGCTGCAACTATCTATCTATGCGCTATTTGCCATTAATTCACAAAGGCCCTAAACAAACATCCATTCGTCCCCATCGCTTATTCTATTTACTATACCCTCAAGGACAAACACGATACCAATGGCGAATTTGGCGATTCACTGGCGCGAATGGGATAGTCGAGATCGCGCAGCGCATTATAATCGCTCTCATCTTGAGAAAAAAAATTTGTTGATTGCTCCACTTGCACAACTTGACCGTATTTGTCTTCCAATTCTGCATATTTAGCTGGATTTGAAAAAGAATTTCATTACGAAACTGCAGAAGAATGGAATTAAGTTTTGCAAAGAACAAAAAGGGTATTTTCGTTGGCGCCCTAATCCGTGAACTAACTCAACATGATTTTGACTCCATTAAGAACCGGAACGCAAGTGAAAAAAAAAAAACTAATATTTCTCTGAAAAATGTAATTTCAGTGTTTCTCGGGAGTATTCGTGCGCCTAACCAAAAGGAACTTATCGAGGATATGCTTACAAATTTCAAAGAGATGGGTGTCAATATGTCTCTTAAAATGTATCTTTTGTACTTCTAATGCGATCAAAAAAAGAAAATGTTTGAGTATTTCATTCCAGAACGCAGAAAGTGTTAAGAGGCAAAAAACTGGCTAAATGAATCTGGGATATTGATTTTTTAATGTTGAATTCGTTTATGAAATTACTTTGTTTTTGAAATAAATTGACGCCATGAGAGCACAAGTGGCCTAACCCATATTTTTTTATGTGGTTCCCTACTTAAAATTGTCTCTAATGAAATAAATTTTAAAATGGAAGCCGCTTATTCTTTAATTTTAAGGTACAGATCTGCATAAAGTATGATCAAAATAAGGAATAATCGACCTTTACTTTAAGATGTATTACATTTGAAACTATTTTAAGAATTTAAGTACAAGAAAAAAATGTGGGTTAGGCCACTTCTGCTCTCTTGGCCTCAATTCATAGATTCAGATTTTCGTATTTGTAGAAAACAAGGAACTGAGTTTTTTTATTTTTTCACTCATTTCTAATCAACTCATCAACATGAATCCATGATAAAAACATAGCAAGGTAGAACCGTTCTCTCAATTTGTCGGTCATGATTTTTTTTTTAAGTTTGCCAACATTTTAAAATCATATAAAAGTGAAAATAAAAAAATGAAATTGTTCGAAATTGTTGTTGCTTGAGATTGAAAATGAAAATGTGTGTGTGAGTTTGTGAGTAAATTTAAAAATTAAATTGTTTGGAAACGTCAAGAATTTTAAAAGTGACTCTCAGCAGTTCTACCTTACTATATTTTTATCATGCATGAATCCATCAGACGAGTTGGATTTTCATTAACACGCCTTTTTTCTACGGAAAAACTAAATTTTTGTTTTTCAAAAACTAGACGCGCTAGAAAAATTTTGTAAATGCAACTCAAATCAGCATCATAACATCTATAAGATTAGGTCAGCCCGGTTTTTTGAGATAAAATACGACCAAATTTTGTTGAACCCGTTAATTATAACTTTATTAGTTAAAACAAAAAAGAAAAATATATAAATAGTTAAAGGAAATTTTCAATACCCATTCGTCCTTGAGAACCAAAAATTTCTAATTTTTTTAATCTACAGAGTTTTCTTTTTCTTTTGCTACCCATATTGTTACTCTACATTGCACTGGATTTTTTAAACATTTTAACGCACTTTTACTATATTTCGTTTCTAGTTTCGTTTGTTTGGTTTTTAATAATTATGTAATTATGTACAATATAAATTGTGTAGACACTCAAATAGCAAATTATATTGATGTCAAAATTAATTGCTTTCAGATTTTTCTTAGCTTTATAACACAAAATTAAGGAGAAATATGTAACTGAACCCTTTTTAAGCAAACCAAACCCTCAGCCATTCATTTTTTTTGTTTTTTTTTTCAATAAATGCAATGCACTTTTACCTTTTGCACCACATTCACAAAAATAATAAATATACAAAATTCGAAAAAAAAAGAACTGACGACGCAATACATACGCGAAGCAACACTTTTGCTAAGCTGATTTACTCTAAGATGTATACACAAGAAGAAAAAAAAACGTACCAAATCCTATATAGATACATATACACATTTTTGCTAAAGTAATACTTAGTAAGCACATACCTTCATAAAAAGTACTTCTTACAAATTTTATCTAATATTTTTGTAGTTTTATTATCCCTCGTGCTGCATTTCTCTATATACTATACATCGTTTATAGTTATGAACATAGATTAAATATATGTATGTATGGAGAATAAATAGGAAACTAATATACATACATATGCACATATGCACATATGCACATATGTATGTAGATATGGGAGAAAATGGCTTTATCGAAATAATTATAAGAGTCACGAATACATGTAAATGGATTTTTGGAATGTGAGCATGCGATTGTTTGCAATGTCATAATTTTTTTTTTGTAAATGAAACCCGCCTACCCACAACTTCCGTCAAATCCGACCACAAATATGTAGACTGAAAGTCCGATTACCTACCACAGCAGTTCACTGTTCAGTGCTTCCCGGTAATGGGAAAGTAGGTACAAAATTGCACTTTCTACTTTGAAGGTACACTCGGTACATACACACCATTTACGGTACATTTATAACGTATCGAAACAAGTTTGCGAGGGATTTTTTGGTCGCTGTCAAATGTAAGTGTACACCTTGTTGTAATATAAAATTCACAATTATTTTCATGAACAATTTTTTCATTAAAAACTCAAACAATTTTCATCGAAATTTCAAAATTTTTGTTCAGAATTTCTACACAATTTTCGAGTATGCTATTTGTAGCCCGTTCAAGTCGCTAGAAATTATCGTTGATTTTTTATATTTTTTTTTTTGTGAAGAGTGTTGGGCATTTTCTTTAATTTAAAATAGATTTTGATCACGCGTTATGTGGAAGAAAATGCGCGACACCCTCAAAAAAAAAATATATATATAAAAAATCAAAGGTAATTTGCAGCGCCTTGAAGCTTGCACTCTATTTTACTAAAATTGAACGGACTATAAAACTGCAAACTCGAAAATTTTCTAGAAATTCTGTATAAAAATTTTGAAATTTTGATGAAAATTGTTTGAATTTTTTTGAACTTTATATAAAGTGTGAAACTTTGCTTTTGTGGTTTATGTTATAGAATGAACTATATTTTCATAAATAATTAATCAAAACAATTTTGCATTAAAATAAGTGTGAATTTTATATTACGACAAGGTGTACACATACATTTGACACCGACTGTACCTCGAAAAGGACTTTCCCAATACTGACCGATCTCCTAGTATTACTCAACAACATTTTAATAACAATAATAAAATTAATATAATCACTCCTTCTCACACGGACCTTTTCGAAGATTCGACAATTACTAATACAAGCTCATAGTGCCGAGTATTCTAATCCGAATGATTTGCTTTTCGAAGCGCAATACAGAGTAGACCCCTTGGTTTATGGTGGTTAGGAGGTCGGTCTCGCAGTAATTCGTGCAGATGGCAGGGTCGCCTTTCTTGTGCATTGGGCAGAGCCTACTTAACCTTTAGCCGTCGGCCATACGTATGTACATCTGCCCACATTCTGCATAAGCATGGGGACATTACGACAACTTGTCTATATGAGGATGCCTTTCTTTCAAATCAGCTAGCCTAACCTAACCTAAGTGCTTCGGTCATAAAAAATGCAAATATTTATACGCAATAAAGCAAATTTCCTAATAAATCAATTAAAAAATCATCCAAAATACAGCACCAAGTTTTCAAGGGCAAGGCTTACAAAAAACTACTTAACGAAATCGAAAGCAATGCTTATGTACAAGGTCTATAGAAGAAGAAGAAGAAGAAGAGGTAAAACTAAGAAAATAATAACAAACCCAAAAAAAGATATTTCAATTAAAAATTACATGTATAAATGTATGTGTATTTAGTCTTACACTTAAACTTGAGTACTATTTATAATAATTATTAAATGAACTAAAATACATACAGACATATATACCTAAAGCTTTAATTTAACCGAATTATATATAAATACATACACACCTAGTATATATTCTTATACACAAAATATTAGCTATATGTAGTTTTTTTTTAAACAATTATTAAAACTTAAGCAATGAAATTTGTTGAATTCCTTTGTAAAAATAGTTTATTTCAAAATATAACCAAAAGTTTGAACTGTTAAAATTGGCCCATTATACTCTAAATATTTTCGTATAATATTCATATAACATTTTTAATTAATAAATCTTTAACTAAAAGCTAGATAATGAGTTTAATTTACAGTAATTATATTTAGTTGTTTGAACTTATAATTATTTTCTAATTATTTGTAACACTCGCTGCAAAATGAGTAGTATACTTGTCAAAATTGACAACGGAAAAATGCATTTATAAATTTGAAAAGCGAGTTCGCTTCAAAATTTGTGAATCAATTCGTATTTTCATAATTTTTAATTTCTATGCAAACTTTCGAACTGAAAATTTCGTGTTTGAGTTATGTTATAGTTATAAAAAATACTGTTACCGCTTGTTGCTGTATTTCTGTTTATGTAAATATTATTCAGCAGTATTTGAAAACTATTGTTAATTGAATTTCAAAACTTGTCATAATTCTTAAGAAAATATCGAAGAGAGAACGGTTAAATTTGCGTATTTGTTTATTTTAGTTTTTGTGTTTTTTTTGTTAGTTCATTGTGTGTCTAGTGATTCACGCTTTTCGCATGCATCGACAAATTCCAATCAACTAGAAAATAAATTATTTTATTTACATAACACTTTTCTGTGAATATTACCGTTTCGGTATGCCAAAATTGAAGTGCACATCGGGTAGCGATCAATCCAACGATGAACCCATCGCCAAGGTACCACGACGTCAGCTCAAAGTACGCCATCGCGTGGACAACTCAAATCCACCGCTCAATCTTTGCGATCTGCCAATCGAGTTGCTCGAGAAGATCATCGGCTATATAAATATTTGGCATCACAATCGTATACGCGGCACTTCGAAGCGACTGCGTGACGCCAACGATGCCTTCGTAATGCACGAATTCAAGAAGGCATTGCATAAATCCAAGCTCACCAATGCGAGTAGTTACGAGTGCGCAGCCTTACAAACGATCGAACAAGCGACAGAGGTCTATGTGAAGTCGGGTTATGAGTCCACTTTCTGTGGTTGCATCTTGCCTATGCTACGCAGCTCATACAAGGATCCCTTCTGCCCGCAAGTGTTGCAGATCAACACTTTTCTATTGCATTTTTATGACATGGTCGATGAATTGATTGGAGATCGACGTTCGCAGCATGCGAGGTTGCTGCACAATTTGACGTTAATGCGGTTTTTTAAGGTAAATGGAAGTACTGTTAGGGCGGCCCATGACTGATTTATGTGGTTACTAACGTGATAGTAGTTTAAACTCCTTCAACATTCAGTAAGAGGTTGTGTCAAATTAACGCGGGTTCCATGCGAGCAACTCGAGCTGTTCATCTGTGTTAGATGGTGGTAGGTCTCCGATGACGGCATTCACGGGGCGAGAGATTACGAAGGTTTTAATTGGCCTTTGTATAGTCCGTCTGGTTCGGCGGGTAACTAAACTTAGTCTTTGAGGTCCATGAAATGGCTTTTGAAGTTCCAAGCGACATCAGTAAGCATCTTATGGCAGTCCCACGTGCGGCGTTGTGATAAGTCTGGAGCTACGTGCACTACGTCCTACTAGTCATCGGTGACCATACACGCGTTTTGATGTAAGTTCAGTTAGACCTTCTTAGATCAGGTAGTAAAACGAGTTGCTGTTGACTTCGCTGGGAAAGGGTAAAGTTGGATACCATGCAGTGCTGAAGATGGAAAGGTCTGAGAGAAACTATTCTCTTTGAAACAGTAGTCATGAATGTCGTTGCCCTGCACGAAAATCAAACACTTATCGGCGAAAGGCCTCTGAAGAGGATCTCGATATATAGAATTAAACACTAGTGGTGAAAAGGCCTCGCCATTAGGGTTTTCCTGTTTTATGCTTCTTAATTTGGACGAAATGACACAACTTTAATCCAGGTGAAAGGCAACTTTTTTCAATATCTTCAAGAAGCACTCCGTGAAATACCGTATGAAATGCTTTCATTAGCTCTAATGCTACTAAGGCTACCCTCCTTACAGCATTTTGTCGTTGTTGTTATTGTTTTAGCGGCTACTTCGCCCTGTCTAGATCGGCTCGTGCCACTCCAACTGGGTTAGTCCATAGGGAGAGAGGCGTCAATTGAGTGGGGTTTAGGGGGCATGTGAAGAGGTACCGCGAGTCGGGAGTTGACCCTTCGCTTGCCAGGCGCTTATTGGGCACATCTGCATTTATCCTACTCAGGTAAGAGTTTAGCCTGCTGCATTATCCAGTACGAAGCTGGGCTATGGAAAAAGTTCTGTCTGGTCCACGTCAGGTGGCTGTGTTCCCAAAAAGCCATTCACAGGTCGGGGTAAATCGAGACTAACTCCCTGTGAATGCAGTTCATGGCTTGTCGACTGCGTTCATCAACCTCTGGACTTCGTCCGCTTGTTCGTATAGATGCCGTCTAACGTCCATTGGCGAGGGCTCTTCGGAATTTAGGAATTGCTTGCAAGGCATTGTATTGTGCGCCTTGACAGGTGGTGCTGTGGCGACAGAGGAAGGAATCCGATGGCCTTCCGGAGTGCCGTGTTTTGCCAAGTCTGTACCTTCGTCCACTGCGTTCTACTAATCCCCGCCCACCACACGGGCGCCGCATAGTTTAGTACCGGCCAACCCATTTGCTGTAAGTTGCCAACAACGTTTCATTGTCTTTGCCCCAGGTGCTGCCAGCTAGCGCCTTGAGTAGCTTGTTGCGGCTCTGTACTCTGTTGACAATTTAGATTGTGCGCTGAGAAAAATAGCGAACTTCCGAAGGTAACTCTCAGTATTTATGGATTGCTCACAGTCATAATTGGTTCGCCATCGATGTGAATTCCTAGATTTAGTCTGACCTGCACGTCCAGGTGATGAAAAGGGTTGCCGAGGATTTCATAGGGGATTCCTTATAGTGAAGAAGCGAGAAAGTTCTGAGGGGGTAACCTTTTACTTTCGAGCACAGTCATCTATTAAAAAAAAGACCCTTCCAAAAGTAGTTTTACTTATGGTCTTTTGCAGTAATGCACATCTTCCAAATCTTAATTCTTCAAAATTTCCAGAAATTCGACAAGTCCACCATAATCTCTTCCGCCGCAATGCCATTGCACAGCCGCATCGTCGTGGAGTTGAGAGGCCCCTGGCTGGGCATGCTATGGACATCGAAAAGTCGATCCCGTGATCAACCAGAAAAGCGCTGCAACTTGCTCCTCATACTCTCCGAAATGTTAATGGCCAATATTACAGGAAAAGCTTTCAAGTAAATAACTCAATTTCTATTACTTGCCGAAAACTAAAAGATAACTGAATTTTTTTCCCCCCCAATTAGACGCGTTTGGGAGTGCCTCAGCGAGATCTATGTATACGGCAACGATATAAGCAATACCAAGCGTGTGCCGAAAACACTCTTCACATTCACCATGCATGGTTCGAAGAAAATTTGTTCACTATTTCGTTCTTGTCTTGAGGTTGACGCTAATGACTTTGTATGGCCAACGAAATGGCCACGCGACCAATTCAGCGTCAATTTGGATATCACTTGCAAGGAAGCAATGAAATGGGGCTGCTCCAAGTCGCAGCACATGGAGTTTGGGCCGTTCGCAGAGCAGCTATTCAGCGAAGAAGAAGAATATATGGATGGCTGCAGTTCGAGTCGAACGTTATTGGATGTGGAGTGAATGAAGTTTTCTCTGGTTTGTTTTCTTCTTTCCTGTACTTCTGCTAAGGGATGTGGCACCAAAACCCTTAAATAAATTACTAACAAAGATAAAATAAGTATAAATTTAAAGTTTTCGAATTTTATTCTACAAATTGTTTAACAATCTGGCTGTGGGTATGCATACATAGTATATAATGTAAGTATGTGGCTTCAATTAAAGGGTATTTTGCAAGCTAAACCTACAAATAAGTAACACAATAACTATTAGAAAACAGTTAAACTTTACAAAATATAATTTGGCAAAAATATCGTCTACAATCTGGCATGATGCAGGCGCATTTAAAAAACAAAACCGCCTACTGATACACAAAACAAACGAAATAAAAACAATTTGGGAATTTTTAATTCTTAATTGCACTTAAAATATAATAATTTTCACATTTTTGCTTTAAAAACTACCTGTAACGTTTGGAAATTTTAAAACAATACACGATTATCTACAGGATTGCTTATGTATGCCTGCGAAATTGATTTATAAAACTTTTTCCCGCGCGACATTTTTATGAATATTTTTTTTTTTTTTTGTTTTGTTTTCACCTGAACTTTTTCACTTATAAAAATATGCAACTGACTACTCTACGTAATAATTCCTGATTTATTTCATAAGGAAGTCTTTGCGTTTTTTGGACAGCATCGGCGATCTGCAACTTTTTTTTAATGATCCAAAATACGCATATTACCGGAGACGATCTTATTGTCCAGAATGGCACCAGCTGGTATATCAATACGATCACCATGATTAGCAATAATAATAACAGTACCCTGCAAAGGAAAACGAATTTTAAGTTACGAAAAAATAAATCAATTGAAATAATATTTAAAAAAAAAAAAAAACACACCCTAAGCGACACACCGCGACCAAATGTCACATCGCCGGACACCGTCAAATGATCAAGCTCAATAATATCGGGTATGTTGGCGAAGCGGCCAAGGAACTCTTTCACCTTTGAGAAGTGATTTTCGCCCAACTTAACAAGCGGTGTGGTGGGGAACATGCGTTGTGGTGACATGGCGAGACTGCCGTTTTTCAGGTGATACAGATTTGACATGACTAACAACAAATCCGAAGTCTTTTTCACTGGCAAGAAACGTGAACGTGGCACATTGATGCCGATGGCGCCATCAAAACACTTCATGGCAGCACCAACGGCTGTTTCCAGTTGCACTACGCGTACACCATTCTCCATTGTTTTGTTGTTGACAATGATCTCCATTTTGAGCGTGCGCTCGCGGAGTACACGATCGATAGCTGTGAAAAATTAGATGGCAGGTGTAAAAATATTTCAGTATTTTAGGCATGATGCTATTGAGTTTTAGCAAATATGTATGTACATATGCATATATGTATGTGCATAGTAGGGCTGTTCAGGATATTGTGCAAATGGTCTTGGATTTGCATTTGTATTTGCATTTACGAATTTTATGCTTGCTACCATGGCAACCGTTTGCATTTTACGGTTGTACATTTACAAATGCGCCGAAATATGCAAATGCGAGATCATATGCACCTTGATCCTGAACAGCCCTAGTAAGTGGCATATTTCTGGTTTCAATTGTTTTTATTTTGTTGTATGAAAAGAATGTATAAAACGGTGAGTACATATTTGCACTAAACTGAACGCTCACTAGAACTCTATGCAAGACACTCTTCTCCTGCTTACCATCCAATTTCGCCCAGATGTTATTGGTGTTGAAGAATTTAAATGTTTTTACTGATTTGAAGTCGTCGACATGTTCTTTTGGCACTTGTGCGATTTCCAGCAAACGTAGTTTGTTTTCCAAGTTAATGAGAGTACCACCCTGAAGAAGTAGAAGAAACCAATTTTTATGAGTTTTAAAAGTTAAAATAACATAGTTATTTCTAGCAAACCTACCTTGACATCAGCACGTGTTTTGTCAGTGACTTCCATCACAAATTCGACAGGTTGTGCGGAACGTTCCTCACCCAGCAATTTATTGAGTATGGCCAAGTCCACGGTAGCGCCCAGGTTATCAATATTGGAAAGGAAACAATATTCACGGCCTTCGTCGATAAACTTCTTTAGCAGACCAGAATTGCGGAAGGTATCGTAGAAGTCACCGTGACCGGGTGGATACCAGCTGTAAGGAAATATTTCAAATGTATTCTCTAAACATTTATATACTTAAATAAATACGGGGTTTTCAAACAACATACGCATCAATATCTTTCTCCACCTCGAGATCTTTGGCAACTGGCAAGAAGGATTCACGGCTGATGCGCGGAAAACAGCTCTGATTAAATGTGTGAATTTGAACACGAAAGCCGGTATATTTGCGAATGATTTTTTGTGTATCTTCATCGGTGTTGAATGAATTCATAAGCACCAGCGGTACATTGGCATCGTATGTTTTATTCAAATGCTACGATGGATGATGGTAAAATTTGGTTATGTGAAAATTTTATATTCAATACTTACCTCAATTTGTTGCACAGTTAAATCGAGGAACGTTAGATCGGAGCGCACGGGTATGACACTCTTAGGACCATGGCAACCCATAGATGTACCCAGACCACCATTCAGCTTTACGACAACCAATTTGTCTAACATTGTGCGAATCTGCTTTGAAGATAAAGAAAACATTTAAGTATCGTGAATCAGTTAATTATTGTAGGAGTGATTGAAGAGACGAATAACAAAAGAACAACAGAATGAAAGTAAGCCAATAATAATTCAAATGCATAGAAGCGAAAAAAGAAGAAAATCGAGAAAGGAGGATTTTAAGGCCCGTACTTATATGAAGGTATGTAAATTAGAAGCTAGTATTAATGCCTAAAGTGACATTTTCATATACATACATACGTATGTCCTGAAGTTAGAGAAAAATTAAAATCACGATTTTAGATAATTGTAAATAAAAATTGCGCTTAGATTTTGAGATCAAAACCGCATTAATATACCCTCATTACTTTGATCAAGGAATATCGAAAAAAAAAATTCTAAAATATTTGTTTGAAGGGCAGATAAATTTTAAAGGCTACTTGAGAAAACGGCCCAAAGTTTGGAAGATAATTGTTAGGACAGAAAATGATTACAATTTTTCGATTTTTTGAAATTTTGTTGATCCAGAAAACGGGGTTTATCGATACTAATCAAGGTTTTGTCAGAACCATTCCAATTTTTTATGACTTTTTTGCGGGCCTTCCAGAACTTTTTTGGGACCTTACCAGGACACTTGAAGTTATTTCGCGACCTGCCAATGTTTTCGATAATTTCAAATTTTGCTCGGACTATTCAGAGTTTTCTCGGGACTTTTCAGGCTTCGGGATTTTTCGAGTTTAACTTTCCATGCATTTTTTCTGAACTTCGGAAATTCTTGTACTTTACCTTTTGGAATTTTTCCTGAACCTTCTAGACATTTTGAACCTTTCCGAATTTTTCGAGAACTTCAAGATTTTGTAGGGACCATTCAAAATTTGACTGGGGCCATTCGGGATTCTGCGTCTTTGACTTTGGCAGTTTTTTGAACTTCGGAGATTCTTAGTACCTACATAATTAACTTATGGAGATCTTTCAGAAATTTTCAAGTATTCTTCCTGGATATTTCGGACCTTTTAAAATTATTTTTGGACATTTTTTCGATAGCTTCAAGATTTTCTCGGGACTATTCCGAAATCATTTGCGGTTTTTTTAGGCGCTCTTTGGGCTTCCTCCTGTTTAACTTTCAGAAGCTTTAAGTGTTTTTTCAGAATTTCAGTGATTCTAAGTAAATTTTTCGGGAGTTTGTCCGGACACTTCGGGTAGTTCGGAATTACATGGGACTTATTCGACACTTTTAGATACATTTCGAGATTTTTTCGGGAACTTCAAGATTTTCCCGGGATCATTCAGAATTCGTTCGGGACTTTCTTGGAGCCCTTGAGTATCTTCCTGCGTAATTTTTCGAGTTTTCGAATTTTTTTTTTTCAAATTTCGGAAACTTTTAGTATTCTCAGAACTTCTTAGTATTTTATGTTTGGAATGCTTTCGTTGGCCTTTTGGGATTTTGGGCACATTTAAGAATTTACCGAACCTTGCGGCAGAAATAGCGTCATAGCGGGAATTTTTAGTTCCAAAAGAAACTAATAACTTTCCTTTTTATGAACGCCTAAAAATTTTAATCAAAAATGATATGTTATTTTCTTTTCAAAAACTGTTAAGCAAACCTATTTTTGGCCATAAACCCCCAAATTGAAAAATTAACTAAAATTTTTGCTATACATGGGCATACTATACATGGGTAAGGTCTGCTTAGAGGAGGTTTTTAAATTGGTAAAATGTGCTTTTAAATTGCATACTTATTGGTGGTAAACTTTTAGAAATACCTCAAAAAATCGTATACTTTTTTAAAAATACTCCTTAAAATCATTTTCATTTCACTCAATGGTTTTTCTTCTTATTTTAGCTAAATATGAAGTAGTAAGATTAAAAATCTGGCGTTTTGAGTTGCATTTTTTTGGGGTCCAATTTTACCTCTTTTTTATGTTTTTTTTTGTTTACTTTCGAATGCCAATTGTTTATACAAAGTGCTAAGAAAATTAAAAGCTACTAAAATGTGGCAATGCTGTTTCGAAATATAGTACAAATAACCAGCGTTTCTATGTTGAATAGCCTAACAATTTAATTTCCTATGAAGCGTATTTTGTAAAAATTTTGCATTTTTCTCTTTGCTTGCTGGAATCTCAAGCTCACTACAAACCAATGCATTTCTTTTCCAAATTTAATATCGGCCAACATTAGCGAAACGCTAGATATCTCGTAGAAGTTTAGATAAAAAGTATAAAACACTTACAACCATAAACCAGCGCTGGTGGAAAGTATTCGAAAGAAGCAATTAGTACGCAAAATAGTAAAAGTGAAAAGTTAATATTTAAAAATATGTACAGTTAATAGAAAATTCGATAGTGAAAAGTATGTATTTAAAATACGGGGAGAGTAGAAAGTGGTTATAGTTGGTATGTAGATTACATTACAAAAGCCAGTCGAAATTCAAGTAAAAGCATTTGCTATACTAGCAGATTTATAGAAATAATTTAAGTATTTCGGTTTGGCATTTTCAATATCGCAAACATTAATTACAATTTGTTACCTCGTTCTATTACACACCAGAATCAAAATGGTTCACCAATTCACATACAAAAAATGAGAGTTTGAATAGAAACAGGCATATATATTTAATAAATGGAAATAATACAAGAATATGAAATTAAAAATATGTATACGCAAAAATAAAATCAAGTCGGCATGTTACCTGCTCATTTTTAGGCGAACTCAGATTGGAGTAATCCATGACGGCGTTCGCAGGCAACTTCTGAATTTTGTCCCAATCAATAGAAGGACCCTCTGTTTTAGTGGAAAAAACGGGATCATAGTTATTTAAATGTAAGTATGTGTTATAGCAATCGCAACTCCATACACACACTTACCTTCTTGCAGAAAGCGTCCAAACAAATCGGCGAAACGCACCATTTCCTTTTGCAACTCGGGGCGCTTTTCCGCTGGCGCAGTGCGCAACAACCGATCCAAATCATTTTCGAGCGATTTGAGTGCATCGCGCTTGGTCACCTCATGGAATTCTTTTGAGTCAGATGGCGCTCTTTGGTGGCCACGTACCTTAAAGAAACCAATGAAAAAAATATTCCATTAAATATACAAATAAATGATTGATTCTGCATTTGTTATCAAATATGTATTTATATGCACGTGCCGTTCAAGGAAATAATGCTATGCATATTAAAATTAAACAAAGCTGATCAATTAATGAAATGAGCATGCGTTATCATGGCAACACAAAGTTTTCAGATATTTGCACTTGCTAAAATTATTGGTGGGTGCGCAAAGACTTTTTGATTTCTATATGAGCTCTGATCATTCTTATCGCAAACTTGGTGATGCATACAACGAAGTGACCTCAGCAAAAATTTCTTAGCTTCGGAATATATCGTCGATGATACTGCAAAACGTTCTATGTCACTAATTACCTCTGTTGCTTAATAGATCTGTTATCTGTATCTGATCGCTTCTGGCAATCGTTCATCTTCATCAGCCAAAGGTAGACAGTTTTGTCATTCTAGACTATTAAAGTGTCAAGGGTAATAATAGACGTATATCGTTTTGCAGTATCACCGACGATATTTATGACCTGGTGGTGCACTGCCACCAGCCTAGGTGTGCTTGTATTACCCTGTGTTCGGAAATGCATCAAGTGAAAGCATCAGCAGATTTTATATCTAAACTATAATTGATGGAAATGTCTAGTATGCGCAACCACGGTTAAATGCCGAATTGGAACTTAGTTGCGCAATTATAGTTTAGAAATAAAAAAGCTTCATGCATTTCTGAACACAGCCATAATTAAATTTTGAAATTTTCGAAACTTTGAAAGGCGTTTTTGTGTTAGGATCGCAGGTCCTTGAAATTTCGGAGCAGATAGAGCGACTGTGTTTGGCAAATAAGTATTATAAGGGTGTTACATATACATACATAGTAGGAGAATTCTATTGACCAGTTAATTCATCCCTCTGGGATACCGTGACCGTCCTGAAATCCACGGAAAGTTCAGTGTTCGTATTTCGACGAAAATGGCGATCGGCAATGGATATACCCCGCTGAATACCATTAATAGGACGAACATTTTATAGAACACTTTCTACAATTTGCTTTACTTCTCAACACTTCTTCATTTAACTGTATGTAAGTTAATTATGTTGAAGTGGCTGCCGGTGGGCTCACCAGCACACTTAGGCTCACCATAGGGCCCGCTCAGGTACCACTAGGGATCTCGCGTGTGGAGTTGGCAAATTTGAGCAATCACCGCATCTTTAAGCCCGCTAAATCGCTAGGATCTCCAATTGTTCCAGCACCTATGAGCCTTAGTCTAATCCTTTCCAGTGCAGGAACTTCGCAAAGTAGGTGCCTTACTCTTACTGATTCAGGCTCCTAATCGTCTCTGTGGTTAAACGGCACCCCAAGTCTTTCCGCGTGCCTATCTAGAGTGATTTAATCGGTCATAAGTCCTGTACCGAAAGAGATCTATCGCCTGCTCAGCATGAGGTGCTGTCTCGATCTCTTCTCATCCCATTCCGGTCACCTAAGCTTTGCCATTTCGCATGTTTGCAGTTGTCTCCGCCTTTCGCCTGCTTCGAAGAAGAAGAATACCTGAATATTGAACTTGCAGGTAGCGAGCCACATGCCCTGCCTCTTATATGACGGTTAAAGTGCAAGGGAAGTGCTCTTCCTTGTAAGCTCATCCGTCATTTCATTACCTGGTATACTTCTGTGTCCCGGTAGCCATAGCAGGTGAACTGCTCTGCCATCACGTTAAGTGATCTGCGGCAACTCACTACAGCTCCCGAGTTGTATGTGACAGAATCCAGAGCTTTTAAACCCACTCGGCTGTCTGTGAAACTGGAGATATTATTGCATCCTATTACTTCTGTCCATAAGCATACGGCAGCTCCCTGTATGCCCGAGTATGTACAGTAATCAAAACCACAATAGAATAAATAAGAATTTAAGTTTCTTCAGCTTACCGTAAGTTGACAATAACTAATGCAAAACCGTGTTACGAAGGATTATAAAAACTAGTGCCTCGGAGCAAAGGTTTTCTGTTCATCGCTCCGCTGTTAACTTCTGCAATTTTACTTCGCTCCGAGCTTTTTTTAACCGACTTCAAAAAAAGGAGGAGGTTATCAATTCGTCGAAATATTTTTTTTATGTATGTTACCATAAATTTTGAACAACTTGAACCGATTTCGATAATTCTTTTTTTATCGGAAAGGTGGTGTACCTCAAGGTGGATCATGAAGAAATCAAGAAAGACTTAGATAGACAACTACATACATTGGAGTTATGAGTAGTATGTATTGCCTCCCAGAACTATAAAGAAAAGTTTCTAGGACCCCTTATTTCAAAATTTTTGAAGCCATATTCTCCAATTGAACTTCTCTTAAAAGGGGAACATTAAAATTAACTAAGAATGACGCAGTTATAGCTTAATTTCGCTTAAGACAAGCACCAACACGTTCCCTTGCTTTGGAAACACATATTCCCGTATACTTTCGAATGGTAAGACTATAAGTAGATTTTCTGATAAAGCTTTTAATGGGAAGGTGTTCTTAAAAGAGCTTTGCCTGAAAGCATTTGGATGCACATATTTCTGAGCATATTAAACATCCAGATCTTACTGTTGAACTCCACAAGATAGCTACATAGGTTGCGGGAATTAGAAATCTCAATCTACTCTGGCTTCAAAATAAAAGACAAGTTTAGGAATACGACCTTTATCCGAGACTGGGAAGCTAATTGCCATCTCACAACATATCGATGGTCCTCTCCAATAACGGTACCGCTCAAAACTAATAAAAAAATCCAAAGAGAAATCATTATTTTGCGATTTACATTTTATTTGATCTGAGCATTTTTTTTTAACCAAACTAGCCAAGCGTGTAAGTCAAATGCTAAAAGGACTCCTATTAACGTTGTTTTTAGGTTTATTACAATGTGTGTTGGTGTTGGTTGATTTTTCCGACAGGGTGGTAAGATAATTTATTTTGGAACGAATTTTCGTCATCCCTTGTGAAGCTTGGTTTGCAGACAAACCGGTTTCGGCGTTGTGCCATTTTCAGTGTCATTTTTCGTTTATTTTATTATAATATCTAATCTCTTCTGTGTGGCGGCATTATGCGTTCATACATCCAAATATATGTGAAATGGCATTTATGATGAGGAATAACAGTAAAACTCGCTATGCATAAACGAAAATGTCTCTTTAAAATAATTAAAAAGCTTTAAAAAAGACACGAAAATGACAACGAAGTGCGCTCAAGTGACACCAAGTCAGTCACCAGCAACAACACCCCAATAAACCTTGCAAATGCATGCGTTTGAAGAAAAGAAAATAAAATGGTGACAAAACAGCAAAAGCATTGCAACAGCGACAACAGCAATCATTTAAACATTTACTGCGTGCAACATTGCGTGGCAAAAGTAATTTTCTTCAGTAATTGAAGCCCGCGCAACCAAGTAACCATAAGAAATTCAGTCTTGCATGTGGAGCGATTGCGGTTAGATCGTGAAATTTTTGGCTTTCATATACTAGGCTAGCAGCTGGAGGACTGTAGAAGAAAATTTAAAAATGCGCTGTACAAAAATTGGTTGCTTGCAAATCCTTTGCCTTGCACTCCTTGTCCGTGCAAGCGAGCACAACGAACCGACGAAGCAGCTTAACAAACGCGGCGTTGCAGAAAATCTTGGCCAGGGTTTAAAGTTCGCAGGTCAAATGTTTGGTAAATCTATTTGGTAATAAAAGTAAGCAATTTTCTTAAAAAAAAAAAATTCTACACGTAGGCATCAACACAGCCGCCGATGTGGCAAATCTAGTGGCGATGGCATTTGGCAATAAAAAGCCAGACTTGATGTCACTATTTCAGCAGAAGCAAACCAACGCTGCTGAGGCTGATAGTGAATCGGATGCATCGCAACAGGACACAGGCTCGCAGGAGCAGCAGCCATCGAATGTAAAGCACAGGCATCGTTACAAACAACAACAGCAGCAGCAGCAGCAGCAACAACAACAAGAGACGGATGAGAGTGACGAGCAGTCAAGAGAACCGCTCAGTAATTCAGAATTCAGCACCAGTCGATTCGTTACAGGCGTATTGCGCATGATTGGCTTCGACGCTACCAAATTGGGTGCACTGGCAATAAATGCATTAATTATGATTGCGCAGGCGGTAAGTAGCCATCGCTCCCTTAAATTATACTTCACCATACATACTGCCTTCTATTCGTTCTTAATGAGCTTAGATTGGTAATGCATTTACGGCGCCAACACATACCAGCGCTGGCTACACACCATCCCCGACGACACCGTACGATGACGAGGACGAAGGCGTACGTCCAGAAGCCCAACGGAATGGGGAGCAGGATGGACATCAACCGCGTGCCTTACGTGAGGGTACACCAATCGATTGGTATCTAGAGAATCCGAATGAGGGTATGCGTCGCACCTTGAACGATGCATTGGATACGCAACTAACAGAGCGCATCACTGAAATGATTGAGAATGTGGAGCAGCAAGAGGGTCGACAGGCTGGTTGCATTAAGTTGTTGATGTGTAAGAGTTCGCCAATTATTTGGGGCATGCAACGTTCGGTGAGTGAACGCGTAACGGGCAAGGCGACGACGAACAACACAGTGGAAGATAATGCGGAGGGGAAGAAGAAGAAGGCGAAACCGAAAAAACTATTTTCCACTGATGTGTTTTTTTGCGCATTTTCCCACACTTGAGGAGTTTCGTGAGCATGGCGCTATCTGTGAGGAACGCTTCGGCAAACAATGCAATGTCGACGAGAATGATGATACAAAAGCTGCGGAGACAAAACAAAAGAACCCAAAGTAGTAATGAGTGTGTAGTACTCGAAAGTTTCAGAAAAATTAAAGCTTGTCTGTAGAGTAAAAGAGCCGACGCGAAAAAGTGGTATTCTGCAATGTAAATACCAAGAAACTCAACAGAAAATAAATAAAATTGCTTATTTATGTGATTTTTCCATAGAACTTTTGTGTCGCAAATTTAGACGATTTCTGGTTATTTATGAAGACATTCTGTAGATTTTATTAAAAGAAGTGCGAGAGATCTATAAGATTGACAAGCCTTTTGGGTTCGGCGATAACATATGTAGAAGCGGTTTTATTGGCTGTTAATCTACATTATAGAGTATTGCACAGCCCATTGAAGATAGCTGTAACAATATAAATACCGATAACGATAACAAAATCTAGAACGATAATTATATGTATAACAGCAATTACAACGATTACAATATCGATAACGACAACAATATCGATAACGACAACAATATCGATAACGATAACAATATCGATAACGATAACAATACCGATAACGATAACTAACTTAGACGCTGTTTCACTCAAAGTGTAGAGAAGTCAGCGTGGCACGCAAAGTTTTTTTTTTAGCTCCGCCTTAAAAATGTCAACAAAAGATTTGGCCAAGGAAAATTGGCCACTTAAGCGTAAAAAATAATAAAGGAACGCCGCACACAAAAAGTACTTAAATAGGGAATTTTTGGAGGGAGATTGTTTTAGGGAAATTTTTAAGGGAAAAGATTTTAAGTGGTTGGTAACACTGTCTCTAAGTTCTTGAAGCCCTTGGCTGGGCGCATGTACCAGCTGTTAAGCGCAATTTGGTCTGAGAATACACATACGAAGATTGAAATCTCAGCCTCCTATGGCTAACCCCCAAAAACGGAGATCCTTCCATTTTTGCCCCAACTACAGCGGGATAAGTCCTTTTAACTTTGGTTATAAGGAAATACTGTCATTCTTCATGAACCAACTGATTGGAACTTATCATCGTCCAGATTTTCGCAGCATGTTAAAACCTGTGGAAGGCACTAGATATGCATAACTCCCGTAAAAATAATACGGCTTTGAGGAAACTATATTATGCGAAATCTATGGCGCTGCTGGATAAATATGTATACTAGTAGAGAGCATAAAAGGGCAACGATTTCCTGGTTTGAACATATGGCATATACATACATACATATAAATGATGCTACCGTAATGGTCTATCGACTCGTTACTCATAGCGTAGTTTTTTTAGTTTAGATTAAAACCAACAAGCAGTTGTAGTGTTGTAATATAAAGTATTGTAGTTTTTCTGACAATAAAAACAAAAGAAATTCGCACATTCGAATAAAATAAATGCAACAGTGGAATAGTAAGTTAAAAGCAACTACAAATCATATAATCATGTATGCTTATTCATTTAGACAACGTGCCATTTTTCAAGCCCTAATTGTTTGTCTTAACTGATAAAAGACACAAAAGTGCTTAAATCCTCTTATATAAAATGTATACATAATTAAAATTAATTCAATCCTGAATGTTAACATTAACTTTCGACTTCTCATTCTAAAACTAAGGCACGTGAAAGTACTCAAATAAAGGGACAATAAAATAAGTATGTATGTAGATATGTATAAACATTAGGGTAGTCCAAAAAGTAAAGTCCGAAATTTTAATGTTCTCACCCCCTAGGATTGTTCTATATCGAAAAAAATATACCCGTATTTTTTTATTTTGAAATCAAAAAATATTTAGAGGTCGCTCAAAGTTTTCCATGCATTTTGCATATGGGGAAAAAACAACTTTTCGTAGAAATGGTATAGAATTCTTGAAAATAATATTTTTCGATCGGAAAACTCAGGTTCTCTTCAGGAGACTTCCAATAACAATACCCGATTGTTTATTTAACCCGTTTTTAATACTACTACTTTTTTATTTGTTCCCCCCATTGCATTTTTCTGGCATTTTCTGGGAGTTTTGGCGGACCTGTACAATATAATTAATATTCAAAAATGGTTAAATAAACAACTGAGTATTATAAATGGGAAACTTCTGCCGAGAAATAGAGTTTTCTGATCGAATAATATTGATTTTTAAGAATTCTATAGCATTTTTACGAAAAGTTGCTTTACCCATATAGAATAAATGGAAAACTTTGAGCGCTTTGAGCGACCTATAAATATTTTTTTATTTCAAAACAAAAAACTAGGGGTATATTTTTTCGGTATAGAACAACCCTAGGGGCCGAGAGCATAAAATTTCCGACTTTACTTTTCACATGGATTTTTCGACCACCCTAATAAACATACATACATATGTAGTGTTAGAAGAAACCTTAGTTCTCACACCAAGGGCAAACATGTTAAAATTAATGCTTTAAAAGTACCCACATTGCCTACGGCAAAGAGTTTATAGTTTTAGACCTTTGTTTTCTCAGCACTTAATTGATAAAGTAGTTAAAGCTTTTAAGTGCTTGAAGATAAAAAAAATATATATATTTACAACCTCTTTTCAGATAAAAAATATTTTAGAAATTCAAAGTGAAAAGGTCAAACTAACAAATATTGCTCGGAGAACTATTGATCTTTAGACTGTTAGGCGAAATTTTTGTGATTAAATAAGATAAGAACTTCAGAGATAGCGTCACAAATTTGTGAGATAAAATAGGACCATTTATGTACATACGTACAACTTATATACTCAAGGGAGGAGCTCAGTTTGGCACATCTTTAGGTTATATGCATAGCGCTATTATTTGTTTTTAACTTTCTTTGATTTATTTAATAAACATATACTTGTGCAAATAGGATTCTTATTGTAAATATTTTAATGCCAGTGGCTCGATCATATACATAACAAACGATAAGATACGTCTGCTAATGTTTGCTTCAGTATTTACTTATTGCAAATTATTAAATATTTGCCTATTGTTTTATTATTAAATTTATAGACTATTGCACACTTTTTTACTTCGACTTTCACAGAGGTTATTGTGTGCATATGTATATGAATTATATACCTACTAATAGTATATGGGCATTACCAATCTGGCGTTACGTGACATTTGTATGCTAAAATGTAAAAAAAAAAAAACATTTGAAAGTCAAAATTTAAAAAAGGTTTTTCTGTATTTACATACTAATGGCTCTTTATTCAGTAAAAATATTACAACTGTTGGTAGTAGTGATTTAAAGATATTAGTAAAGATATGCGCCGGCGTGACGTTACAAAAAACAGAAATAGATTTTGACTTGGGTTACAAAATTGCAAAACTCTACGAATCGGGAGACAATTTTTTTTTTTATTTTTGTAATATTTTAAATATTTAAAGTTAATTTTCCACGTTTTAAGAATTTTTTTCTGCTTTTTGTTTAATCAGCTGAGCTATCTGACGGGACCCTACCTGACGTTACGTTACAAAAACATTCATCGAAAAAGTTTTGTTAATATTGTTTTTGAACGAATTTTCAACGCGAAAAACATGCATTTTATGCCGAATATACTTTTTATTTTGACATCAGCGCCACCTAGTGGGTCCATTTTTTTCAAATCTACGTCTTACTACGTTTCAACTAAACATGCCAAGTTTAAAACAAATCAGAGCATAAATACGGATTTTTAAAATATCTCGACCCTGGCGCCACCTAGCCGGATCATTTTTCGAAAAAATGTTTCTGCTTAATAACCAAAATAACTATATTATAAAAAAAAGCCGAATCGGCCCATAAATAAATTGGATATATGAATTTTAATTTTTTTTTCGCGGTGGATTTTCCACTGGAAATACCCAAGAATGATAGAATACAAGATTGCGCCCATTAGAGAAATGCCAAAACGCGAGCACGAATGGAAGAAGAGGAAATTTTGCATGAAAAATGTAAACAAGTTGCACAAGTGGGACGTCATACAAACAGTGATTCTGTCAAGGGCAAAAGGGGCAATTTGACCCTTTTTAAGCGCCAATACCCTTTGACCCGACTTTTTGAAAAATTTTATTTTTTTATCCTTTTCCAAAATTATGTGCGACTTTTGCCCCTTTTCAGACAGAACCATGCTACTAGAAAGTATTTCCTCTTGTAAGTACGTAAAAATGCATCACTTACTGCGACTTTCTGAAAATTCTCAACGGCAACACTGATGGGCGCCACCTACATCGTGCGAAACGCCCATATATGATTTGCTTTGCAACGAACATTTTTTACGTGGCCAGAAATGCCTCCAAAACGTCATTAAAATGGCCATATGCAAACATGCGTTGGATATAAATATGGGCTGGACATTAGATTTAAATTGTGAACAAAACATTTTCACTAACTATTGACTTTGGTGAAGGTCTTTGATTTTTATAATAATCAGCGTTCAACCTTATCAGTTTGAAAAGTTTGTTTACAAATTTTTGGCATATTTTATTTAGAATCGCTAGAAACATTTAGATTGATAAACATCATTTATAAATAGAACAAATGATTTAAAGGCGCATTAAAAACTTAATAAATGTATGTATGCATCTACATACATATGTACATATATACGTAATTACATATGCATGTTCGTCGACAATTGTTATTATATTACAAAATAATGGTTTCTCTAAAAAAGCCACATCAAATCGCTGCTATTTACCATAACACTTACTGTCTCTCACAACGACACGCTTGAGTTGAACAGTAATTTTTCTTAAAGTGCTGTCAGACGTGGCAATTCAAGTAATTTCGAAAAGCCTTTCAATTTTAAGAATTTCAGAAAATAATTGCAGGAGATGTAATAATAACTATACATATGTATATGTAAAGTGACTCTCGAAAGTAGTGTTAAAAGTTTCGAAAAGCGATAATAAAAGAAGAAATCTGCCTTAAAATTGTATTATTTCACAGAAATTTTAGTTTGCGAGCACATTTGGCAGAAATTAAAAATGCTAGTGCTACAAGCGCAAGTTTAAATTAGTTTTCCGTTACAATATGTTTTTACTAGTTTTATTTTTGAAAAGTTTTGCTGAAAAGTAGCAAAAAGTACTTTTCGAGTGTTTATCCGCGAAAGCGGGTAAGTACTAGAAGGGGGTGCTTGAGGCGTATGAATTTTGGAACAAAAGAATACCTTCTCGCGACAAAAACATCGATACATCATACCTTAAGATCCGAATGCAAATTCCGAAAATATGACGAAAAATGTAAAAGGCGTCGTTCGGCAAAAAACAAGTTCCAAAGTGCCTTGCAAAAAAAATTTCTACTTACCTGTATACGGGAAAAATATTCCAACTAAAAACTGTATGAACGAAAAAAATATTATGAAAATTTATAAATCACTAGAGGAAGCACAACACTTTTTTGTGAGGCATTCGCACTTCAAAAAAAAAAGGAGAAGGTTATCAATTCGTCGGAATATTTTTTTATATTTATTTATTATTTTTTTATGTATGTTACCGCATAACTGGGACCACTTCAACCGATTTCGATAATTCTTTTTCTATCGGAAAGGTGGTACCTCAATTTTGCATGATGAAGAAGTTAACGGTACTCCTAAATTTTTATATGGAAATTGAAGTCGGTTGTGTTTTTTTTTTTGCTTAAAAAATACTTGTTTAAATATGCCGTTAGTTTGAAGTCAAACGAGCAAACGAGGCCTTAATTTCAGGCGATATCCAGAAAAATGTGAATGTAAATTTAAAAAAGTTTTGCGCTTCTGTTATGAAATTTCAAATTTGTCATTTAGAGTATTTTGCACTGAGGATGCCGATATATATGTATGTATGTATGTATGTATATATGTATGTAATCTAACCACACTGCATTGCTGGGCCAACATTTGCCGGTAAAACAAAGCCACGCAATTACGGCTACGACAATGCGACGTAAGTTTGTGACACATATTTAACTACGTATGTACGTTGGGGTGATCTAAAAATGCATGCGAAAAAGTAAAGTCGGAATTTTTATGCTGTTACGAACTAGGATTGTTCTATACCGAAAAAAATAACCAAATTTTTTTTTATTTTGAAGTCAAAAAATATTTAGCGATAGCTCAAAGCGCTCAAAGTTTTCCATGCATTTTATATGGGAAAAAAACAACTTTTCGTAGAAATGTTATGGAATTTTTGAAAATCAATATTTTTCGATCGGAAAACTCTATTCTTCTTCAGGAGACTCCCAGTAGTAATACCCAATTGTTTATTTACCCTTTTTTTTTATAGTAACTATATTTTATATGTCCGCCAAAAACCACAGAAAATGCAATGGGGGAAGCAATAAAAAATCTTTATGGGGTGAGAGCATAAAAATTCTGACATAACTTTTTTTTTTTACCACCCTAATGTGCATACACATATACAAACACCCATATATATTCGTACATATATGAATTTTCTGCGCATATGAAAATATTTCAATACTTGGCGCGATTAGCGCACACAAGGGTTAGATTTTGAGGTTCAAAGCCCCCCTAAAGTTAATAACCTCAAATACAAACTGTATCTCAAAGCTTAAAGGCTGTTTCCAGCTCTCAAGAAAAAACGAAAAATTCATATAAAATGACGCACAAGAAATGGAAAAGAAGTTGTCTTCTATCAAACTTTCTTAAATTAAGAAAATTTGCAGCAAAAGGAAAATGCTTTTTCAAGCCACAGAAGTAATGAAAAATATTTCTTGTGATTTTGTATTATTTCTGTGGCTTGAAAAAGCATTTTACTTTTGCTTTAAATTTTCTTGGTTGCGCCCCTGCTTGGCGCTATATTATTTCTTGGCGCCTACTAAGCACGCTTTGGCGGTTGCATTATGCAATTCATTAATTAATGCACTATATACATATATGTACGTACGTATGTATGAGTACGAGTGCTTTATAAAGACGTTTATGAATTTTCGTAACAAATTGTTATACGTGCCAATTAATTGACGAATTGAGAGGAATAATGACAGGCAATAAAGACAGCGGAAATGAGCAAAATTCTTAAATAATTCGATGCAGTTGAGTGCTATTCGACGTTCATAATTTTGGAAAGTATTTATGCCATTTGAATTCCAAGACATGTACGATTAATTGATTTTAAATGGGCTCAGACTAACTTGAATAGTCATGGAAGTTGTTATGATCCGCAGAAGAAAAGTACATAATTTGGCCATTAAACAAATGAGTGCAAAATTTAGAAGAAAAAAAAATATTTTTGAATATTTAATTAAAAATATCCTGGCTAAGATTTTTTCAGCCTCGCGGAATGCCAATTTATTAACAAGTGAAATTTCATACAAAATAGATTTCATCCATTAAACCAAATGGGTGAAGGTCATGCCCTATTCGGATCCTCTACTATAAACAAATACAAACAAAAACTTAAAGTAAATAAATTAAAAAAGTAAATATGCACCAATATAAATTTCTGCTGACCATGGGCCTCGGCGAAGCCACAGCTTATCAGTTCTACATTTGTATGTACAAATGTACATGTGAAAAAAATCTTTCCCTCAACTCGCGTTTTACCAGCGAAACCACAACAAAACACCTTTAACATTTCTCAAAACGCAGCTTCATTATCTGCTGCAAGCCTTTAGCGCTATTTATACCCATACATTCATATGTACTTACACTGGTGGCAGAAATAATAGACTCATTAGTACTTTTAAGAATTTTAGCTATATTTCTTTAGTTTATTTTATGTTTAATATTTTTTTATAAAAGCCTAGGTAGTTATACAACAAACATCATATAAATCCGCCATTCAAACTTTGTATGAAAATTATAAAAATTCGACAAATTTTCAAACTCTTTATTCAGAATTTTTAGAAAAATTACTGGTACGCAGTTTTGTAGCCCATTCAATTGTAGTATAATAAAGTGCAAGTTTCAATTGGCTGCAAAATACCGTTGATTTTTAAGATTTTTTTTTTTTGCTGACGGTGTCACGAATTTTTTCCCATACAAAGTGTGATCGACAATTTTTTTTTATATGGAAGAGAATGCCTAGAGCAAAAAAAATTGTCGAAAAACCAGGAATTTTTCTAAAAATTCTGAATAAAAAGTTTGAAAATTTGGTGAAAATTTGTCGAATTTTTATAATTTTTGTATAAAGTTTGAAAAGGGTATTTGTATGGTGATTATTGTATAACTAGCCAGGCTTTTATAAAAAAATATTAAATATAAAATAAACCATGGAAAAATAGCCAAAACTCTTCAAAGTAAGGCGGGTCTGTTATTTCTGCCGCCAGTGTATGTATATTTGTTTACGCCTTCATTCGGCTTTGTCTCATCAAAGCTGCAATTAAAACGAGTCGAATGGCGATTATAACAATTGAGTGGCAAATCGAGTGGAATAGAAATTAGTTTTTTTTCTCGAGATTGTTTTAATCAATTTAATCAACTTCAAATTCTGCTAACTCATTTTAGAACCCAAAATTTTCACAAGTTAATAACTTTCATTTAATTCACGCATTTAAGTTATGCAAAGTCATCATTTGATAAAGATTTTAATGAGAACGACAAATACAAAACACAAGTTTTTTGATAGCGGTGGTGATAAAAAATATTACGTGCGTTATCTTACGAGAATCTTCCTGGCTCCCTTCTTCTTTCATTTTCTATTAAATAGCAAAAAAGTCGTTTTACGAATAAACTTTTTGCCCTTGGTATTTGATAAAGAAAACTTAAATCAAATAACGGTTTATTTTGTTTTTGTAAAAAATAAACCGAAAGTGCTTAGTAAATACGTGGTCAAAGAGTCGTTGTCTGTCAGTGCAATATTGGAATACATTTCAAGGTAGGTTGGTATTGAAAACGGGCAAAATAGGACAATAACCACGCCTACCTCCCATATAACGGTAATTTTCAGAAATACGAAAACTGCGATATTTTACTAACTACTGAAGATTATTCACTCAAAATTGATATTTACAATAAATTTTAGACGAAAAATCAGAATATTATACATTTTTGGAAAATGGGCCTCGCCTACTTATGGTTACATGTGTATATCTTGGTAACCCCTGTACCAATTTCTTCCAAACTTGGCTTAGTTGTTGGACTTGGTATAAAATACGAAATTGCCGAAAATTTTTAAAATCGGACAATAACCACGCCCACATCCCATATAACGGTAATTTGGAAAAATACGAAATCTTCGATAAATCAGTAAATATTAAAGCTAATTTATTCCAAATTGATGCTTGCAACAATTCTTTACCAAGAAATACGTTTATGATAAAATTTTGGAAAATGGGCGTGGCACCGCCCACTTATGATCACATAAATGTATCTCGCTAACCGTTCTAGCAATTTGTACCAAACTCGGTATGGTTATTGTGCTTGTCACATAAAAAAGCAAAACGTTGAAAATTATTGAAATCGGACTAAAATTGAGGCCGCTTTTCATATAACGGTAAATTTCAGAAATGCTTGAAACTTCAATAATTCGAAATTTAAGGACGCTAATTTACTCAAAATTGCTACACCCCGGCTTAAAATGTATCGGTAGCTTTCGGAAAGGTGAAAATCATCTATTTAATACTTGCGCCGGGTATTTAATGTTCGGCTCCGCCCGAAATTAATCTTTCTTACTTGTTTTTGTTAAAATCTTTTTCAAATGTATGAGGGTACCTGCAAACTTTATTTTCGCGACCTGTCTAACGTACATACATATTTTTAAGAAACAAACATTATAAGTATTTTGGTATATTAAACAAAAAATCATAAAATATACGCAAATAAAAGACAAATACATATTTTCTTTTTGCATACAAAACACTTTACACCTCATTAAGAGGCCAAATTGCGCCAAGTGCTTTTTCGTTTTGCCGGCAGTTACATATGCACGTCCATATATATGTAAATATGTATTCACGCACCACACTTGCAAGCAGTGTTGCCGCGGCGTTCAGAAGAAATGTATCACCAAAATTCCCTAAAATGGATCAAAAATATGAATAAAAAAATTTAAGTATCAAAGTATCAATCTTCAATAAAACTGCTAATTCTTAAATTAAAATGGTAGTTTAAATTTTTAATTTTGATCGTTGACAGTTTTTATTAATATTTTTTGGTTTTTATATAAAATACAGAGTGAAAATAAAGCTTTTATACTCGGTAACGGTTGAATTCATTTGCATACTTAGCTAAAATCACATATCAAATTGGTGTTTAACACTTTAAAGACATAAAAGTAATTTTCACAATACTTATTGGCTTACTCTAGATACAAATTCTTAAGGCAGTGTTACACAATTGGTACATTTGTACATTTTGGCAGTTACAGAGTAGTGTTGTTGGGAAATTCTTTCATTGAGCTGAACTCACATTTCTCAAGAACACTGGGACTGCCAAAATGTACAAATCTGTACAAATGTACCAGTCGTGTGACACTGCCTTTAACCCAGTACCACATCTGACAGCTTCAACAATATTAGCCTCTTCCCGCACTCCATGATTTTTAATGAGAAATTGTTCGCAAAATATATGATAAATGTGTGAAAGGAAACGACTTCGGACTAAATCCTGGAGTACGGGAACATGCTAGTTGTGTGTAGCCAACAGTGATGTCAAAATCATAAAAGTCCTAAGATGGGAAGAGTTAACCTCGACTTGTGAATTAAAATGTATCACAATTTATACTAAGCTAAAAAAAAGTATCTTTTAAAAATTCGATGAAAAACGTATCATTTTGATCCGCTTGTATCAAAACGGCAACACTGCTTGCAAGCACAATTGTTTTGTGGCTCTTCGGCGTATGTTACTGAAGCTAGATGCTCGACCGCTACATAGACCGTGTCATTACCATTAACAGAGGTGTTTTTAATAGACGTTATTTATTTAATAAAACAAACGCATATTTATACATAACATAAATGTATGTAAGTACATATACTAATATAGATAAACGCACAAACAGATATTTAAAAACAAACAAACACACTAATAATAGTTAGGTACACTCAATAGAAGAACTTACGCGATCTAAAAGAATATCGATGGCATTCATTGCGTTTCAATTGTTGGTATTTAACTACTTATGTTTGCAAAAAGGCAAATATATTTATAGTATTGTGAAAACAATTAAACGGGCTATTGATTTTGGTATTTTATTTATTTATTTTTTTTTATTTTAAGCCGCCAAATTTACTTATGCATGCTTCTAGCTCGAACGCCAAATAATTGGGGAAGCCTATGGAAATTCGCTGCTCACTTAAAAAACTAGCAGAAATTATTATTTTAATTTACATTAATTTACTTTTAATTGTCACCGCACTTTAATGGTTTTTAAAGTTAATATATATATATATATATATTTTATTTTTTTATTGAGAAGCGCGAATTATTTGGGTGACAAACGCTTTGATGAACGATCGCGACGAGACTGTGCAATTGAAAACAACGATATTTTCAAACTTAATTTTATATTTGTGCCTTGGAGCGAACTGAACGTTGACTGGAGACGAATACGCACTCAGCCACACAATTATATGGCCATACAGACATACATACATAAATACATACATACATACATGCTGAAGAGTACATATAGCATGTGTTTTTTTTTTTTAATAGACTTACTCATTTAAGTACTGAGGGCGACTAGTAACTAACTAGCGTAAAAGCATAGGCAATCAACGAGAGATGAAGTTAATAACTAAATAACAAGTTAGTAGTTGCACCTATGTGTATGTGCATATGTAAATACATACATACATACATACATTTGATAGTGGCATGTAGAGATAGTGCTTATAGCCTGCCATTAGTTTTGTCAAAGCGATATTGGCAGTGAGGTGCGATGGAAAACATGGCAGAGAGTTTGATTGCAAATTGTTGATCAGCGGTACTGAAAGTGTCAACGATGTCAAGCGTTTCAAATACTAGCATTCTTTGTTTTGGAAGGTATTCTTATCAATTTCGTCCTGATACAAAAGTCATTTAGTAATGCATATGTATGTATGTTTGAATAATTCGAAGCAGACCCTTGGCCAGGGACTGCTACTCTAACTTTGTGCAAAAATATGTGATGTGATAGGATATATACAGCGGTAAAGATTAGTACACTTATGTAAATATGTATGTATATGTAGGTATCTATGTATTTACATATGTATAAGTATGTACATGCATGTATAAAATATGTACATCAATATCTGCATAGTTAAGTGTTCATTTTAGTAACGCAAGATAAGATAAGGCAATGAGCACAGATTGTTCTTATCAACCGTCCGCAAAAATATTAAGCTACTCAAACCATAAAAAAATATGAGAGCGAACAGAACAAGGGAACACACATTGTGCACACTTCAATGGGATTATTCCAGCCTCCCAAAAGGAGAAGCGTTCATGAAGCTGAACTCATACATGTACATTAGACTGCATCGCCAAAAAAAGTTGCGGTTTTTCCGCCGGGATTACAAAATTTATAATATTTTAAGACGTCCACTAAAATATTTCGGAAAAATATTAAGATTTACGTGAGCTGGACCGATTTGAAAATACTTACCTCCAAAAATGGATTTTTTTATGAATAAAAAAAGTTTCTTAAAGATAAAAAAATCCCCTCAAATAACAAAACAGTTTAAGCTTAAAAAGGTTGCATACGAATTTAAAAAAAAAATTTTTTAAATATTCAACGGAATCGTAATAATGAGATTTTTGATGCTGTTTTTTTAAATTTTTTCAAACATTGGCATAAGAAAAACTTTAATAACTGAAACTAAGCTATTCCGATTTAGACTTGTGAGGTATCATTTGGAAAGGTATTTTCTCACAATTTTTCCATTTTTATTTCTTTGCTAATAAACTCATTCAAGGCATGCAAGAGAAAGGTAGAATGAACATCACAGCATCAAAAATTTCATTGTTACGATTCCGTAGACAAGATTTTTAAATATTTTTTTTTTTGCAGCTTAGTCTGTTTTGTCATCTGAGGGGATTTTTTCAAAAAGTTCTTGAAGAAACTATTTTTATTCATAAAAAACTCCATTTTTAGAGGTATTTTTAAATCGGAATATTTTTCCGAAATATTTTGTAATCCTGCCGGAAAAACCGCAACTTTTTTTGGTGATGCAGTCTAATGTACATATTTATATATTTATATGTATGTATATATATATTTATATTTATTGTAAAATGTATCTTTAATTGAAATGTATTATGTACGTTAATTTAAAAATATTTTACTTGTCAGTTATTTCGACAAGTTTCCATTGGTCCTTATCGTTCTGACTCGCTCAATTTCGTTGCCGCTTATCACACACAATTTGAGCAGACGTTTTTGTTACGAGTATATTCTTAACGTCCTCACACATTTGCTTACATATTTTGATTCTTGTAATCAATTCTCAGTCGCGTCTCTTCACATTCACTCAATCGTATTTACATTTATTGTATGTACATACGTACATACATATGTATGTAAGTATATATGTAGTGCATAATATGTATTATGGAAACTTTTCGGATCTTGCTGATGATACCCTGGTCTTATTACGATGATCTTTTGATTTTGAATGACGCCAAACGCTGAGTTTTATATAAATAATCATACAAATATTAACGTGAAAATATGTATGTATGTTTGTACATACATATGTATATGTACATATAGCTTATTATAGAATTACTTTTTATATAGTTATATATTGTGTAAAAATTACATGCATAAATCTTGCATTATTTGCTATTCAGTAGCGGATATGCATGCCTATTTTCGGCATTTTGCGAGTAGTTAAATTGAGAACTTTCAACGTGTCTCTTAAAAAATAAGGTTTTTAACCGACTTCACAAAAGGAGAAATGTTATCAATTCGTGGGATTTTTCTATAATTCTTTTTTTAATGAACGATGTTACCTCACAGGTGGGAGGTTTGGTTTAAATCCGATCATCTTATCATGAAGAAATTAACGATAATCTTAAATGATTATATGAGAATTGAAGTCGGTTTTGTTGTTTGCTTAAAAATTACTTGTTATTATTTAAAAAATAATCTTTTAGTAATGATCGATGCGTACATAATATGTACACAGTAGATCGATTGAAGCATATGTATGTATGTAAACAGCTCGCTCTGTTCGAGAATAAATTAAGATTTGCCTTTTTATTGTCGTCTTCTTCCATTCAAGCATATATAAACGACTCTTAATCATATTTGTGTCCACAGGAAACATTTGGCTCTTGTTATCATACGCTTCACCTCATCCTACATCTACATATGTGAAAACATACACTGCCGGAACAAAGTATTGGCACAGCAAATTTTTCACAATTTTAATTCTAACATTTTTCCGCTAATATCGTATAAAAATATAGTTCATTCTACAACAAAAAACATAAAAATATAATTTCTAACATTTGTGCTAAACTCGCGTAAATTCAGAAAATTTTTATGAAAATTTTCAACTTTTTAATCAGATTTATTTGATTTTTTTTTGAGTATGCAGATTTTTAGCCGGCAGTGTATGTACATATATACATACAATATTGTTTGTTTATAAATAGAAATTGTATAAGAAAAGCTAAATCAAATCGTAGTTTTTTGTTGTTTAAACATTGAAAGGCATATTGTTCAGAAGCTTGTGTGTTAAAGAAGTTCCTCGCTGTTGTTAAATTTCGTTTTGATTGATTAAACTTGTAGATATGTGCATACTTACATATGTACATATACCCGCAAGTTTAAACAAAGTATTTAAGCCAGGTTTTTACATATACAATTCTATTTAGTTTACAGAATTCTACCTAAGAACGTTAAAATAGTACATAAAGATAATGTGCAAATAACAAAGTGCGTGGATGTGAAAAATACAATAGTATTATAAACAGTATATTTGCACAAATGTACTTATGTATATTGTTATTAAATATGTAAACAAAGCCTTGTCGTTAAAACAATTTCCCATGTGCGCATTATCAAACCCAAGAAAAGGAAGCATGCGGAGGGGGAAAACCAGCAGAAGGTAGGTATGCACCAAATTGGGCAGCCAGCGCGCGTTCTCTAGGTCATTCGAAGGTCGCTGTGACGACGCCAGGCGACAGTTGACAGCGGCTCATTTAAAGTGCAAATATCTAGTATATGGTAGGAGACTATCCTCTAATTTTTGCAGATACACACATGCAGGTATACATATGCTTTATTTTCAAAATTATGCTCCATTTCACATGATTAATTATCGTTTAAATGTGATCCTACGGGAGTATGTTCCCCAGAAGTGCAATCCCTGTATGCTTCTGAATTGGTTATAAGCGGATCGAAATCCCTGCAACCTATTTTATGTATGTCTCTATATACAAACACTCTCGTAATTATTATAATGCTTATATTTGGCATAATTACTCACCTTACTATCATTTGGAATATTCAACATTTTTATAAAATCCGCACGAACTCCACTGACGATTTTCGATGGGCACAATTACACACTTTTTTACAAATTTCTTTTAATAATACTTTAATCCCGTCCCTTGTTTTCTACCACTTTCTGTAGTGCAGTTTTTGTGCGAAATTTACACTGGCAACCGCGATAAACACGACCGTTGAGTATTTTGTGCAAACAATTCGAGCCAAATATTTTTCACTTTTGTTTGTCTCTTTTGTTATAACATTCCTGTACGAAATTTTTTTTTATGCTTATCAGCTGGGAAAAAGAAATGTCAACGGGCTGTCTGGAATGTCATTGGAATGCACTACCGGAAGTCATTGGAATGCACTAACGGAATTCATTGGAATGAACTACCGGAGATACAGGCTGATAGACACCGAGTAGATAGTAACCGAGTAGAAATTTTCAAGAGTTTTCACAAAGAACTTTGTGCCAAAGAAGCAAGAACGTAAATCTAATTAAAAAGAATTATTTTTCTTGTATTGATAAAACGTTTTCACTCGGAAATCTTCATAAACAATGAACCGGAAAATACACCTGTTGGTAGTTTTTGACAAATTATTTCCGTAACTGAACATACCACGCACTTGTTTACTCTTGTTCTACCTACGCCCAACCACCCCACCAACATTTTACAAAACAGCTGATCCAAAAAATTACAATTATTCTTATAATTCTCTGCAAAAATTGCTTTTAAGTGCAACACCATTCATAAATCATCAAAAATATACATAATTTGCTGAACATTGCATTAAAATGGGTTCTCTGTGTTCATCGTGTTTTGGAAGCAATGGTGAATCATCTAATTTGATGCCTTCACCGGTAAGTTCAACTCAATAAAGATTTGTTAACACCTCTATAACCCAATAACAAATAAACCAATTGCCCTCCAAAGGAAACACGTCGTCGCCAGCAGCTTGAAGCAGCGGAACGGCGTCGTGAAGAAAATGAGCGGAGAGGTATTAAAAACCCCGATAGTATTCGACGCCAACAACAGCGTACAGAGGAAATGGAACGTAGGGAAGAGGAGGCAGCACGAGTGGGTGGTGGTGCTCCGAACTTAAAGGTATATATACCTATATAAAAGCATTTGATTTTACAAAATACCATATAAAACCAATAATACATATATATTTACAGTGGCAAACCGCTTAAGGAAAACTGGATCAGAAGTTTAAAAGAGATATGTAATTTTTAAGCGTGTCATTCTAAGCATTCAAAATTATTAAAATTTCTATAAGCACGAAAAGTGTTTAACTTAAAAAGATATACGTATGTACACATTTACAAATAATTGTTATGCATATGCTAATACTACTATATATTTATGTATGTTCATATGTAAGTATGCATATTAGAATATAGTAAAAACACTAGAATGATAATACGTTAGAAGAAATAATGGCACTCCTTCCATCTTTCTCGTAAAAAAGTGCTCATTACTAAAATAAAAATCATATATGTAGGTACCTGCCGTTATTCTCTCTAATGTATTATTATACTGTGATAAAATATGTAACATTGATAAACAGACATTCTTCAGCGATCTATGTACATTTTAATGTTATTAAATTTTTTGACTGTTGCGTTATACTTATAAAAAATATTTATGAAACAATACCAAAAACTAATCGAAGCTACATATTCATATATTATATAGAAACATCTGCATTGTGTTTTTGTAATTTTATACTTATACAATTTCTGTGAACTAATAAAGTATGTTTTGTAATTATGCAGTGCATGAGTT
>NW_023458566.1:13688001-13692266 GCF_013731165.1 Rhagoletis pomonella
AAGTTCAAAGGATGTAAAATATCTGGGGTTGGATCAAGAGATTGAACCGGGTGTTGTTTTGTTTCCGGATCGGATTCTGCTTTTAAATACTCCAGTGTCTCCATATCTATTGGCTCAGTGTTCATTTCGTCAAATAGTGGTGGAGGTGTACCCATTGAACTTTCCGCATACACAATATCCTTGTTGTAACGAGGGCTTTGATATAAGGATTGACTTTTGGGTGAATTTTGTGGGGATGTTAGGCGTTCGGGAGTTTCTGGGGATTCTTCTACCAAGTCATCTGGATTAAACAGTAAAGGCGCTGGTGAACTGCGCGATTCACTTTTTAGAGATTCTCCTCGGGGAGATAAGCGTCCCAAACTACCGGACTCCAATAATGTGTCCACATGATTTATATAAGACTGTAATAAAGTTTGCGTATCCAGGCAGAGATTACGGAAATGTTTTACACCATTTAAACGCTCAAAGCAATCATGACAAATTTGCTGTGGCAATCCATCATTTGGTTTAATCTATAAATATTAATGTTATTTACGGATTTATTAAAAATGAATTGACTCACATTAAGTTTCCAAAACAATAATTCATTATACACATCTTTGAATTCCTCGCTTGCTTGGAATCCCTCGCCATCTTCAGAAAATGTAACCAGCGGCTCTACTGTAATATCAAATATGCGCTTAAACTGTAATTGCCCATCTCCATTATCAATTCGACTACAGGTGCGACAAATGCTTTCCAAAAATGTTTTGAGATCGTTGCAGATATCCGAAAATGTCAAAGACATTTTGCAAAACAAAATTTCAGAAAATATTCAACCACCGCTTTTTGTAAACGAGAATTGACGAAATAATTTTCGTCAACACTTCTAATGATGTAGTTTTTGGATGTATCTAGTACTCGGTATTTGGAAACAAAATTTCGGTAAAATTCATGTTCATTTTACATTGTTTTCCTTATGAAAGTTTATTTGGCGTATTGAGGACAAGGAATACTAAAAATCTTTAGCTTTGAAACCTTTCTTTGAAAAATGGGAATAGAAATGTTCATGAAACCAGTATCCGGGTTTTTTTTTTTAATATTCCCCTCTAAGTGTCGGTTCAGACGGAGAAACTTATGTCGCGGCAACTCGTTACTTGTGGGAGAGGGAGTGACGAGAAAGGCGGAAGGGCATCAATTTGCTCGTGCTCGGGCAACACGCTTTGTGCTATCGTTCGTCTGAGTAATTCTAGTTGGCCGTTCACAGCAGACTATAACAATTGTGTACAAAATAATTGCTCTGTGTGAACGAGAAGAGAAAAATTGCCGAAAGGAGCAACAAAAGTTTCTCCGTCTGAACTCAGTCTAATCACAGCTGATGGCCATATGTTTTTCTCGTGTTTCCTATTTTTTCGGGGTTGCCAAATATATTCAATAATTTTTGATAGTCTTTTTAATCGAATTTTATTCATATTCCTAAATTTTCTTTAACATTATCTAATTACACGCGGAAACTTTTCAACAATAAACTTTTATAAAATTTTAAACCCAATAAGGCATGTAAATATTCGGAAAGCATATTCTGATCTTAATTTAAGTAATTCACAGTATTAATATTGCACCTTAGTTAATTAAAGCTTTACATATCTTCTCTGTATCCACAAACTTCTTCATCATTTTCATCGGTGACTAAGTGGGCTTCCTGTAACAAGCCCGCTTGATACGTCTTGGATATATTTTGCTGCTTCGATGGAACATTTGGACCTTTTCCTGCATTCTGTCTGATAAAATCCACAACTAAATTGTCATCTACTACAGACATTTCCAAGCTCTTTCCCCAAGCCAGTAAAGCGAGTGGACGTTCGGGGCTTAAGGCCTGCGTGGGTGTTATTATGTGGCGATATAAACAAGCACGAAGAGTATCTTGTAACAGTTTGACTTGGCCACTGTATGCGCATGGATGATAAAGCATTACAATCGCTCCTCGAGACAATGACGAAATCCATCGTTGCGCTGGTAGATATGTATAAGAACCATATTTTGGCGGGATGGGGCGGAATGCACCGTAAGTGGGCAGCGCCGTATCGTAGTTTATTGTTTCATTAAGGCACTTTGATGGCACTACGTATGCAGGAGGTATAAAGTATTCGATCCGGAAGGCTTCCCGGTCCATATTTGGTGAATATGAAGAGCGGTTAGCTAAACAGAGATGTTCAAAAGTTTGTCGCACATCACTTGGATCATGGTCTACACCAATATTTTGCTGTAATTATATTGCTAAAGCCTATTAATAATGTTATATTAATACAACAATTTAACGTACCTTGCCATCGTCACAAATCTCCGACGCACTGAGTGTATTTTTTGCATGTTGATCCCTTAAGGTTTGTCCATTTGTATAAGGTGGGTATGGAAACCATTTGCCCTTCCACGAATCCTTGGGAAGTGGTGGGTGGGGAAACCACTTGCCCGGCCATGATTCTATTGTATATTTTGGAGCTTTAGTAGTGGTCTTGCGTTTCACAATCCGACCCCTTGCGTGAATTTCGATCGTTAATAGTAACAAATAACAAAATAATGCGCTATATTTTATCATAACTCCAACATTTATTTAGTAAAATTAAAGAGAATGGAAATGTAAAGAAAGAATTAAAATCATGCGACGTTGTAAGAATTCCACAAATGTAGTGATGTGCTGAATTTTCGGTACCCTATAATCGTTAGCCAATACTTCAAAAAATGTTGGTACGACACTTCCTTTTCCGATTCTTTACATTAAATGTGCGCCATAATATAAATTTGAAGTTTATGAAAATAGTATGTTATTTATATTTAATATAATACCGTCTAAAAATCTTGAACTTATGGCAATAACAAAATATCATTTTATCAGTTTTCATTTAGTAGATGAAAAATGCTCTGACGGACCAAAAAGCTACAATAGGATTTTGATAAGCGAGGCTCCCCTGGCCTCTGTGGGATTTTATTAGAAACCTAAACATTTTGGTACCAAGTATTGAAAGTATTGGTTACTTTTTATTTCGGTACCGAGTTTCGGTCAATACTTAAAAATTTCGACTAAGCACTTCACTAGAGAAATGAAGAATTTGTTGAGGGCGGATTTGACAATAGCTGTGTTTCCTTCCATTATCCAGCTCAGGGTCACAATCATTTCTCACGTAAACGGTCTGGATCATTCTTGTTGGCAGCACTGATTTTATACTATTAGCATGAGGAAGACGAAATTATAAAAATGAATTCACTAAATGCGGAAAAGTAAATTTAAGCGAAATTATATTCACATTAATAAATATTTACCATAAATGCGATTTATTTGAATCAAGTTAAAAGAAAAAATTGGCAGAAAATCTGTTTGTGTATAAATGCATTTGTAAGTGCTACCAAACTGTGCAGCAACACAGCGGATGATAAATTGAACCAGATCTCTATCAGGATCATATCGTTGTTGTTGCATTTGCGTACAAATTTTTTATCCGGACCGCGATCATTGCCCAAAGAAACACAGCAAATAGTTATTCCAGGTTAAATAAACAAAGGCTGAATTTCTTTATTCATTCTGAACGTTTGGAATAAACTTTTTTGTTTACTTATTCCTTAGAACGTTCCTTATGATATGTTAACGTATATTTCAAACACATTCTGTTTATTCTGGCTGTGAAATGAGATTATCCGGAATGTATAAAGAAACGCAGCCAAAAAGTGACAAAGCAAAGGTAAACAGATAAAGAAAAGAAAACAAGTAAAAAAGTCTATAAAGCTCAAATTAGTCAAGAACGTAAACCTACCGGTACGTAATCCCGAGTCAGCTGACACGTTCTGTCGCACCAGTTGAGTTATCGTGTGCACAGACGGACTGTCGAATGGGCAGACAGTCTCCGCTTAATCGATTTATTTTTTCATTCTGATCATTTATACATATATACATTTGTCTATATCTATCTCGATTCGTTTTGCCTGTTAAAAACAACCGTGAACAAACTTATAATACCCTTGTGCACAATTGCGCTCGGGTATAACAGTCAACCAAAAAAATGGGCTTAAAGCTTATGCACAAATATAATTTAAATTAAAAAAAAAAAACATTTTGTCATCCAGTTTTCATCAATATTTGTATATATAAGGTAACTTCTTGTCATAAATCAGGACTCCTTGTAATTTTAGCTGTTGTTGTTGTTGTAACAAATTAAAGATTTCTTCGTTTACAGAAGATAAGTTTTCAACTCATGCACTGCATAATTACAAAACATACTTTATTAGTTCACAGA
>NW_023458566.1:13692366-13696686 GCF_013731165.1 Rhagoletis pomonella
TCTGTGAACTAATAAAGTATGTTTTGTAATTATGCAGTGCATGAGTTAAAAACTTATCTTCTGTAAACGAAGAAATCTTTAATTTGTTACAACAACAACAACAGCTAAAATTACAAGGAGTCATGATTTATGACAAGAAGTTACCTTATACATACAAATATTGATGAAAACTGGATGGCAAAATGTTTTTTTTTTTTTTTTTTAATTTAAATTATATTTGTGCAAGCATATATCCTGGTACGAAGGACAATACTACATTCATACATTAATGGCCTTAAATACTTGAGAGGAATGTACGGATTCTAATTTTGTTTAAGCTTTAAGCCCATTTTTTTTTGGTTGACTGTTATACCCGAGCGCACTTGTGCACAAGGGTATTATAAGTTTGTTCACGGTTGTTTTTAACAGGCAAAACGAATTGAGATAGATATAGACGAATGTATATATGTATAAATGATCAGAATGAAAAAATAAATCGATTAAGCGGAGACTGTCTGTCCATTCGACAGTCCGTCTGTGCACACGATAACTCAAATGGTGCGACAGAACGTGTCAGCTGACTCGGGATTACGTACCGGTAGGTTTACGTTCTTGGCTAATTTGAGCTTTAGACTTTTTTACTTGTTTTCTTTTCTTTATCTGTTTACCTTTGCGTTGTGTTTGCGTTGTCACTTTTTGTTTATTTAACCTGGAAGAACTATTTGCTGTGTTTCCTTGGGCAATGATCGCGGTCAGGATAAAAAAATTTGTACGCAAATGCAACAACAACTATTGAGATCTGGTTCAATTTATCATCCGCTGTGTTGCTGCACAGTTTGGTAGCACTTACAAATGCATTTATACACAAACAGATATCCTGCCATTTTTTTCTTTTAACTTGATTCAAATAAATCGCATTTATGTTAAATATTTATTCAAGTGAATATAATTTCGCTTAAATGTACTTTTCCGCATTTAGTGAATTCATTTTTATAATTTCGTCTTCCTCATGCTAGTAGTATAAAATCAGTGCTGCCAAAACCAACAAGAATGATCTAGACCGTTTCCGTGAGAAATGATCGTGACACTGAGCTGGATAATCGAAGCAAACGCAATTATTGTCAAATCCGCCCACAACAAATTCTTCATTTCTCTAGTGATGTGCTTAGTGGAAATTTTTAAGTATTGCTCGAAACTCGGTACCAAAATGTTTAGGTTTCTAATAAAATCCCACAGAGGCCGGGGGAGCCTCGCCTATCAAAATCCTATTGTAGGAGCCAAGAGCTTTTAATAATTATTATTCAACTAACAATTTATATATGTCGGTTGGTTTTCGTCGCCATTATGTAGAAAACTGCTTCTTCTTTGAAATATTTTTGTTCTATGTAGATGAATCGGACGCTATTAGCTTTACAGACCTCAACGGCTTTTTGGTCCGTCAGAGCATTTTTCATCTACTAAATGAAAACTGATATAATGATATTTTGTTATTGCCATAAGTTCAAGATTTTTAGACGGTATTATATTAAATAGAAATGACATACTATTTTCATAAACTTCAAATTTATATTATGGTGCACATTTAATGTAAAGAATCGGAAAAGGAAGTATGTCGTACCAACATTTTTTGAAGTATTGGCTAACGATTATAGGGTACCGAAAATTCAGCACATCACTACATTTGTGGAATTCTTACAACGTCGCATGATTTTAATTCTTTCTTTACATTTCCATTCTCAATAATTTGCCAAATAAATGTTGGAGTTATGATAAAATATAGCGCATTATTTTGTTATTTGTTACTATTAACGATCGAAATTCACGCAAGGGGTCGGATTGTGAAACGCAAGACCACTACTAAAGCTCCAAAATATACCATAGAATCATGGCCGGGCAAGTGGTTTCCCCACCCACCACTTCCCAAGGATTCGTGGAAGGGCAAATGGTTTCCATACCCACCTTATACAAATGGACAAACCTTAACGGATCAACATGCAAAAAATACACTCAGTGCGTCGGAGATTTGTGACGATGGCAAGGTACGTTAAATTGTATTAATATAACATTAATAGGCTTTAGCAATATAATTACAGCAAAATATTGGTGTAGACCATGATCCAAGTGATGTGCGACAAACTTTTGAACATCTCTGTTTAGCTAACCGCTCTTCATATTCACCAAATATGGACCGGGAATCCTTCCGGATCGAATACTTTATACCTCCTGCATACGTAGCGCCATCAAAGTGCCTTAATGAAACAATAAACTACGATACGGCGCTTCCCACTTACGGTGCATTCCGCCCCATCCCGCCAAAATATGGTTCTTATACATATCTACCAGCGCAACGATGGATTTCGTCATTGTTTCGAGGAGCGATTGTAATGCTTTATCATCCATGCGCATACAGTGGCCAAGTCAAACTGTTACAAGATACTCTTCGTGCTTGTTTATATCGCCACATAATAACACCCACGCAGGCCTTAAGCCCGGAACGTCCACTCGCTTTACTGGCTTGGGGAAAGAGCTTGGAAATGTCTGTGGTAGATGACAATTTAGCTGTAGATTTTATCAGACAGAATGCAGGAAAAGGTCCAAATGTTCCATCGAAGCAGCAAAATATATCCAAGACGTATCAAGCGGGCTTGTTACAGGAAGCCCACTTAGTCACCGATGAAAATGATGAAGAAGTTTGTGGATACAGAGAAGATATGTAAAGCTTTAATTAACTAAGGTGCAATATTAATACTGTGAATTACTTAAATTAAGATCAGAATATGCTTTCCGAATATTTACTAGCCTTATTGGGTTAAAAATTTTATAAAAGTTTATTGTTGAAAAGTTTTCGCGTGTAATTAGATAATGTTAAAGAAAATTTAGGAATATGAATAAAATTCGATTAAAAAGACTATCAATAATTATTCAATATATTTGGCAACCCCGAAAAAATAGGTAAGGGGAAAAAACACGAGAAAAACATATGGCCATCAGCTGTGATTAGACTAAGTTCAGACGGAGAAACTTTTGTTGCTCATTTCGGCAATTTTTCTCTTCTCGTTCACACAGAGCAATTCTTTTGTACACAATTGTTATAGTCAGCTGCGAACGGCCAACTAGAATTACTCAGACGAACGATAGCACAAAGCGTGTTGCCCGAGCACGAGCAAATTGGTGCCCTTCCCCCTTCCTCGTCACTCCATCTCCCACAAGTAACGAGTTGCCGCGACAAAAGTTTCTCTATCTGAATCTAGACTTAAGGGGGAATATTTAAAAAACCCGGATACTGGTTTCATGAACATTTCTATTCCCATTTTTCAAATAAAGGTTTTAAAGCTAACGATTTTTAGTATTCCTTGTCCTCAATACGCCAAATAAATTTTCATAACGAAAACAATGTAAAATGAACTTGAATTTTACCGAAATTTCGTTTCCAAATACCGAGTACTACATACATCCAAAAGCTACATCATTAGAAGTGTTCACGAAAATTATTTCGTCGATTCTCGTTTACAAAAAGCGGTGGCTGAATATTTTCTGAAATTTTGTTTTGCAAAATGTCTTTGACATTTTCGGATATCTGCAACGATCTCAAAACATTTTTGGAAAGCATTTGTCGCACCTGTAGTCGAATTGATAATGGAGATGGGCAATTACAGTTTAAGCGCATATTTGATATTACAGTAGAGCCGCTGGTTACATTTTCTGAAGATGGCGAGGGATTCCAAGCAAGCGAGGAATTCAAAGATGTGTATAATGAATTATTGTTTTGGAAACTTAATGTGAGTCAATTCATTTTTAATAAATCCATAAATAACATTAATATTTATAGATTAAACCAAATGATGGATTGCCACAGCAAATTTGTCATGATTGCTTTGAGCGTTTAAATGGTGTAAAACATTTCCGTAATCTCTGCCTGGATACGCAAACTTTATTACAGTCTTATATAAATCATGTGGACACATTATTGGAGTCCGGTAGTTTGGGACGCTTATCTCCCCGAGGAGAATCTCTAAAAAGTGAATCGCGCAATTCACCAGCGCCTTTACTGTTTAATCCAGATGACTTGGTAGAAGAATCCCCAGAAACTCCCGAACGCCTAACATCCCCACAAAATTCACCCAACAGTCAATCCTTATATCAAAGCCCTCGTTACAACAAGGAAATTGTGTATGCGGAAAGTTCAATGGGTACACCTCCACCACTATTTGACGAAATGAACACTGAGCCAATAGATATGGAGACACTGGAGTATTTAAAAGCAGAATCCGATCCGGAAACAAAACAACACCCAGTTCAATCTCTTGATCCAACCCCAGATATTTTACATCCTTTGAACTT
>NW_023458566.1:13696786-13710474 GCF_013731165.1 Rhagoletis pomonella
GTTCAATCTCTTGATCCAACCCCAGATATTTTACATCCTTTGAACTTCATAAGTAGTAGTGAGGATGAAGACACCGATGATGAAAGTGTCACCGATACTGAGCCAGATACAATGCCATATAATGCAAATTACGCTCCACGTCGTTCTCTGCAGTGCAAAATTTGTTTCGCAATTTTTCCTAAGCGCTTTCTATTGAAAGAACACCGCCTGCGCTTACATCCACAAGAAAACCCATACGTTTGTAATATTTGTTCCAAAGGATTTAAATCGAATTTCCAGTTGTCTCAACACAAACACAAGCATAGTCGCCTGGACTCAATAAAGTGTAAACAATGCGGCAAACATTTCCGTAGTCAACTACATTTACAACGCCATCATAAGAATTTTCATTTAACATCCACTTACACATGCCATATTTGCAATGAAAAATTCGAAAACTACACACAGATGCGATTTCAATATCATGTGCGACAGCACGGCGAGAAACGGTTTCAATGCCAGTTTTGTGAAAAGTCATTTCATCAAAAAATCCACCAAATCAATCATGAACGTACCCACACAAAGGAACAGCCATTTCGATGTGATGTTTGCGGAAAGTGTATGTTAAAATTTTACTAATTAATGTTAACCACGTTCTTGTTTTAATATGTATATATAATATATACTCAGGCTACCGCCAGCAAACGGCTTGCAGAGAACACATGTTGACACACAAAGATCCTACTCCATTCAAGTGCTCAGTTTGTCAAAAAGGTAAAGATATTGATTTCAATTCCATCAATTATAAATAAGTATGCAATTTATTATTTTCTACAGGATTTACTCAGCGCTCTAGTTTGCGTATGCATTTACGTGGCCACAGCCAACACAGCAAGAAGAAATCTCGTTTTAATTGTGATTTATGTGGACAAACTTTCTCGAAGGAAGCACAATATGAGTGGCATAAATTGAATCATAAATCTTATTGTAAGGAACCGACAACTGCATTTGGATTAGAGACACAAACTACACATGGACTAAGTAAAGCACTTTTGAATAATTTAAATGAAACATTGCTTACTCTTTATTTTTGTGCTTTGCAGCTTCTAAGAGATTTGATTGTAACATTTGTGGTAAATCGTTTCTAAAAGAGAAGTTACTTTTACTCCATGAACGGCAATATCATGGAAGTGTTATTGATGAAGAAGGTGATTCAGAGAGCGGGCTTCTCTACAATCCTTCCTCTGACAGTAAATATGCTTTTTAATTTTTTTTTTATGACTTGTAAAAGTATAGCATGTTCCTTAGATCGTATGCGCAGGACTAATGAAGACACCATTGATAAAGACGTATTAAAATTTTTTAGCATATAAGCTGTTAATGTTCATTTGTAGGATCTGAATATACATTTGGAATTGGGAATAAATATAGAATATCAAATACAACCTTAACTATTTGAAAATCCACATATATATATACATATATGCAGCTCAATAACTAAAAGACTATGGGCCTGTTCGAGGTACGTAATAAAAGCGTAATAAAAATACTGCAGCACTTATGAAATATTGCACTACTGTTGCAACTTTCCAACTGATCAAACGTTGCTAGAAATTCACATCGAACGTGATACTTTAATACTGCGCGCAACACTGCGGTTGTGATTGCATTTCGAACAAGCCCTATTCCAACTCAATAAACGAGATTTTTCAGGAGATGCGTTTAGTTTTCAATTTGCTCCCAAAATGTATTGTCTTACGGGGGAACTACACAGATCTCATTTATTGAGTAAAGACTGTATTTTAGTATATGAGTGATATGTACATTAGGGTGGTCCAAAAATGCATGTAAAATAGTAAAGTTGGAATTTTTATGCTCTCGACCCCTAGAATTGTTCTGTATCGAAAAAAACTATAGCCCTTTTTTTATTTTGAAAAAAAAAAAAATTAGAGGTCGCTCAAAGCGCTCAAAGTTTTCCATGTATTTTGTATGGAAAAAAAAACTTATCGTGGAAATGGTATGGAATTCTTGAAAACCAATATTTTTCGATCGGAAGACTGTTTCTCTTCAACAGATTCCCTAAAACCCAATTATTTTTTTAACAATTTTTTCTTAGTAACTATATTTTATAGGATCGCCAAACCCCCTAGAAAATGCCAGAAAATGCAATGGGGGGATAAATAAAAAAATCTTCATTATTAAAAGACGGTTAAATAAATAATTGAATATTGTTATTGGAAGTCTCCTGAAGAGAACCAGAGTTTTTCGATAGAAAAATATTGACTTTCAGCAATTCCATACCATTTCCACATAAAGTTTTTTTTTTCATACAAAATACATGGAAAAATTGGAGTGCTTTGAGCGACCACTAAACTTGTTGTCATTAAATGCAATGCAAGCGCGCGAGAAAAGATAGATGTAGCCAGCTGATTGCCAAAGAGCGCAAAAGTTGACAGTTCCCCATGATTTTGCTTCGCTTTGCTTTTCTCGCCTTCTATTTAGCAAGGCTCTTATAAAATCATGTGTTGAACTTATCTGTCAAAGCGGAATTATGAAGCAAAGCGAAACAAAAGTCGTATGTTGGCCCTTTATACAGTAAGACTGCTTTTACACAGTTCAACTATTGAATTCAATTCTGCTCGCATGTGGAAGAGAGGGGGTGAGAAGAAAAGGGACGAGTACACATGCGTCTGTACCGTCAAGTCGTTTCAACTTTCTTGCTTTGCTTTTGGCATTTTCGTTGCTTCCCATTTAAAGAACCAAAAACTTGAATTCAACAGAATTGAAACGTGTAAAAGCAAATAGAAAACACAAAAGAGAATGAGCAAGAATTGCTTTCAAGTACTTGAATCATGTAAATCGGGTGTAACAGAAAGGCATTTTTTTTTGTTGGGGTTATGTCACTTCCTATAAGGTGTCATAACCTCAATTCGGATAATGTCACTTTTTCGCCTAGAGCATATTTTCCAGATCTCAATAAAATCAAAAAATCATAGAAAACCCGCTCAAGAAATGAATAAGAAATTTACTATTTAACTTTCTTCTACGCAAAATTACTTCCGCCACTCTTTTTCCGGCAACACAGAAAGTAGAATTCTACTTAGTGAGGGTTATTATTATTGGAGGATTTCTTTCTCGGGAGAAACAAATTCCCGGAGAACAAACTCCCTGGTAGTATTCAGAATTGGGCTGTATATTTATATGCGAACACATTATTCCTGCGTATGGCTGTGCGGAAATTTTTATTGGAAACCAAGCCACCCCAAATTAAGGTTTGATTCATGCAAGGAATTTCCGTGAACTTAAAAAAAAGTTTGGAAAGAACTATTAGATCTGGATTCCGATATTTTCCAAATTTTTTCGATACCTACTCAGTACTTGGTTTACAAGTTTCAATACCAAAAGTAGTTGGTATTAAACTGGAAATATCGAGTATGTACTTGTATTTATTTACATCGTTTCATCCCTAGACTACGATATCTTCGGCGTATTTCTGGACAAACATTTAATTCAGTTTTTATTTAACAAGCGACTTGATCGAGTTGATAAGTTTAATTTGAGGAGCACCAGGGATATTGTGGTTGTATCCATTGTGTTGTTCTTCATTTTAGTTTTTTTAAAAGATTCCTTTCTGTTTTTAATCCGACTTATTTTAACTATTTATTGACCAAGTGTCAGCCAGCCGCATAAAAAGCAACAAAATCGCTGACGTACTAGGCCAAATAGTTCAGCAGCTGTGTGTTATAAGCCAGCTGTGCGGGGAATAAAGTGCATCGAAAAGAAAGGGAGACAAACTTCTATGGAAATAGAAAAAACTATTCTCAAATACAATTGCATCACGTGAGTATTACGTGAACGTCAAATAGTAGAAGGAAAAACGCATCGCAGCAAAACGACTTAACTTCGATAAGAGGAAATATCCTCAAAGCGGCTCCATCCAGCTAGTCCATCGCCGTTAACGCAAATTATTTTAAATTATTTTTTGTGGACGTTTTCCACATATTTTCCAAAAGCACTAAATAAACCACAACCACGTCTCAACACGACATGAACAACCTGCCCGACACTCCAGTACCCGATCCGGGATCTAGCGGTGATAAACAAGAGGTTGCCACCGCCGTCGCTCCAGGCAAGTCAAGTGCACTCAAAAAGACCAGTCGTTATCGCAGTCGTTCTTTATCAGCTTCATCTACGGATTCTTTTAGCTCGGCATCATATACTGGCAGTAGTTCTGATGACGGCGACGATGTACCGCCACGCGAAAAAGTTCAAAAGAATACCAAAGGCAATTCGGACTTTTGTGTACGCAACATTGCCGGTCAGCATGCTTTTGGTCGGCGAGAAATCGAAATTGCCGAACAGGAGATGCCGGGTATAATGGCACTCAGGAAGCGCGCTGCCGATGATAAGCCGCTAAAAGATGCTAAAATCGTCGGCTGTACGCACATCAATGCACAAACAGCGGTGCTCATTGAGACTTTAGTGGAGTTAGGCGCATCAGTACGTTGGGCTGCATGCAACATATACTCGACGCAGGTGAGTAGCAATATTGTTAGAAAGTAACGAGTGGGTGAGTAACAGCTGTTGCCATATGGTGTGGGTAGCACTATGTACAGAAGTACATTCATATACACTATGTATAATTATGTATTCACACGTGCTTTAAAACAGAAGTTATGCAAATATTCCAATCAAAATAAAATTCGCGTAGTAGTAAAAGTAGGCGCAAGTTTTAATATACTTAGTTGCATGAAGCTTACTAGCAATTAAGCACGAGATTCTGATGACAGTTAGTAGAAATACATAACTTTTATAGCTTATAAATTGAATACTTTTAGTTAACCCAATTCATTTGTTCATAATATTAAGTTTTTATCTACATATCTATATATTTCCTAACAACAATGATTCATAGGAATATATTACAAATCGATTCTGCATTTATTGACACTTGATTTAGAGAAAAACTTTTGATAAAACGACCTAAATAAGGTTCAATACTGGCGTCATGCAAGAACGATGTACATTTTTTATCATTTCGTTCCATAAAGGTTTATATGTACATACCTACATACATACATATGTATACTAAGAATTAAAAGTAAGCTCATGTGACTTTGCCCAAAATGTCTACTAAATAAGCATTCATATCGATGTGCCAGTAAATTCTCTCCTGCACCCAATATACCCATGTATATATGTACATTTCCACTATGCCCTTCCCACAATGACAATAGCGCCAATAGAAATTATATATGTATATGGGTGTTTCCATGAAAATGTAAACCGAAAATGCTGCAAGTAAATGGGTTCAATCTTAAAATTTCGTATTCAGACATCGCAAAGAAGTTATGAAAATGTGAAACTGTGACGAAAAGAACTGTAAAAATTAAAATTAAAATTATATACATACATATCAAGATATTATTCAATAAAATATTGTATGAGGAAATATCTGTCACGTCCGATATGCCCCGTCCGTTATCACATTTTAATTCAAAATAAAACCAACAACGAATTGCTTCTTATTAAATATAAATTGGTTGTATTGGTCCATAATATGAATTTATTTAAGGAATGTTTAAGGAAGGAAAGCTTCACAGGATTTGCAGATTTTATAGCTCTAAAATCGTACGAATATCACGTCCGACATCATGGAAACACCCATATATGTGTTTGCTTGTGTGAAGATTGTAAACGATTTATGATTGAGTATATTCCACTACACTCGCGTTCAGAAAACAAACGGCTGGCTGTATGCGCAACAGTGCATAGATTTTCGTTTAATTGGCCAGCTAAGCAATTATAACTCTGAAATGAAATGTTCAATGGAAGTTGAAATGATGTCAGTTATACATATTAAGAAATATGTTAAGAACCCTCCAATCTTAAATCAAGCTTATCGATACATACATACCTTTATCGAGCCCTAACTGCCGAAAAGATGTGATCGACACTTTTTTCAACATTTTCTTTTGATGCAGAAATGTTCCTGGAGCATCTACAAGCATTTCTGCATCAAAAATAAAATTTTGAAAAAATATCGCTTACATCGTTTTGGCGGTGATGGCTCGATTTGTATGAATACACGTATCTGGTTCTATTTAGTTTGTCAAGTCTACAAATGGAGAGTTACTAATTGCCAGATAACACATCGGTTAACGCCTAAAACTGATATTCACCTGTGTCTGCATATTGGTCTGTATACATATATTAAATAAGCAGGTACTATGTGCGTATATATGTACCAGGCTTTAAAAGCAAATATTAGCATGAGCAAATTGTTTGCCGCTAAGCATTTATCAGCTTTTGTAATCGTATGCTTGCAAACTGAAATATGAATTTAATATTTAGCGATAATGTCAAAGTAATTGAGCGTTTTTTTGAATGCATCACAAACACATGCATTATTTATAAAGCGTTAGGCTTATTTAGAAATGTATCAGTTTTGTGCTGAACCGTTTTATTCTCAAAAGAATTTAAGTATGTGCCTACACTAAATCGGAGTAAGATTATTTTATATATTTAATAACAAAAAAAAAAAAATAGTTAAAAATAAACACACCTTAGCTAAATAATGCATTAAATTGCCCAAAACGAACTTTTAGCATCCCAGTTTTTCTACAATAGACACTCACAGTAGTGTTAATTGACTTTATTAGCGCTTTATAACGCACAATCCTACAATTGATATACATATAAAAGCAAGTGTTAATTGATTTTATCCTTCTCCACCTCACTCTTGCAGAACGAAGTTGCCGCCGCCTTGGCTGAAGCGGATATTCCGATCTTTGCATGGCGCGGAGAGACGGAGGAGGATTTCTGGTGGTGTATCGATCGTTGTGTAAATGCGGAGAGCTGGCAACCGAATATGATATTGGACGATGGCGGCGATGCAACGCATCTAATGCTGAAGAAATACCCCACAATGTTCAAGCTTGTAAAGGGCATAGTGGAGGAGAGCGTTACAGGGGTCCATCGTCTGTATCAATTGTCCAAAGCTGGCAAACTAACTGTGCCTGCAATGAATGTCAACGATTCGGTAACGAAAACGAAATTTGACAATCTCTACAGCTGCAAGGAATCTATACTGGATAGCTTGAAACGTTCAACGGACGTTATGTTCGGCGGCAAACAAGTGGTCGTTTGCGGCTATGGTGATGTTGGCAAAGGATGTGCACAGGCGCTAAAGGGACAAGGTTGCATTGTATATATAACGGAAATAGATCCGATTTGCGCATTACAAGCCAGCATGGATGGCTTCCGTGTTGTTAAGTTGAACGAAGTGATACGCAACGTGGATATTGTGGTCACAGCGACCGGCAATAAGAATGTAGTTGTGCGTGAGCACATGGATAAAATGAAAAGTGGTTGCATCATATGCAACATGGGTCACTCAAATACCGAGATCGATGTGAACGGCCTGCGTACCCCGGACTTGACATGGGAGAAAGTACGTTCGCAGGTGGATCATATCATCTGGCCAGAGGGCAAGTATATTATATTGTTAGCGGAGGGTCGCCTCGTCAATTTGTCATGCTCCAGCATACCGTCGTTCGCTGTGTCAATTACTTCAGCCACGCAAGCGCTCGCCTTAATCGAATTGTTCAATGCTCCTCCTGGCCGCTACAAGTCCGACGTATATTTGCTGCCGAAGAAAATGGACGAGTATGTGGCAAGCTTACACTTGCCAACGTTTGATGCACATCTGACAGAATTGACGGATGAACAGGCTAAGTATATGGGTCTAAACAAGGCCGGACCTTTCAAGCCCAACTACTACAGGTACTAAAAATTGTAGAGTGGGAGAAAAAGCGCTGTGCAATTCTGGAATGGTTTGTGTGGGTATGAATGAGAATTGAGAACAAACGAAATGGATGGCACGCGCAAACTGCCAACGAAAGTATTCTAATTTGGAAACGTTTCAGCTAAGGTTGAAGTTATTGCTGAAGCAGAGCTTAATTACTATAAATGGTTAAAACAATTGAACACGACATGGAGAAACACTTATTACTAAAAAAAAAAACATTCAGACACCAACACATCAAAACAATAATTACATAATATGTACATTAATAAGAGCAAAAAATATTTAGAGCAGCAAAAATTTAGTTAGCTTGCATACAAATTTATTATGCTTAAGCATATAAAGAGTATCTAAGGCTTAGTAGGAAATTTCAATAAAATCCATTGTAAAAATGCATATACTGAAAGTTTAGTTACTAGTTTAGAATTTTCTCCAAAATGGAGAAACACTTGCCTATACAAAGCCAAGGCTGTAGTGAAGATTTAATATCGATGATAACATTAACATGCCACCTCCGATGGCAATGAGCTCATGACAAACTAAATTTTAGTACATAACACTAACACAAATGGAAAGAAAATAAACTAAGCCGATCGTAAAACAAGAACGCTTGTATTTGCATACGCCGTACTTACATATGTATGTATGTTTAATGGATTTTTTATCCTATTTTACAGAAAAGCAATTTTAAGTATTCTTTGAAATGTGCATAATTCATTTAGGGTACTGTTTGTTTTAATTTAGAACATTTTGTTTTCGAAACTTTGGCTATAGCAAACTGCGGCTATGACCGCCAATTATTTTTTTAACTCGCAATTTTACACAGGAACAACATTTCGCAATTTTTAGCTTGTTATACTAGTTAAAAATTTTAATTTTTTGCATTTAGCATAATCGATCCAGGCATTTTGCTATTAAGTTATGCAGCGAATAGAAAATTAATTCCATTTTTTTCTTTCAAATTTATGTACTTACACATACATATGTATGTATATTTATTGCTTACACAATTGTATTATACGCTAGTTATAACGTAAAAAACGAACTTTACTTATGTACATGCATTAAAATGTATTACAAGTAAAAAAATGTTTGTAAAAATAAAGCAACGTTTAATAAAAAAATGATTGTTTTGAAATCAATGTGTGGGCGGTTACCCAAGGACATCGATGATAGGACGACATCGAAATAACGACAAAGCGGAGTTGAGGGATTCAGGTATTCACATATGGCTGCGCATATCTTGGAAGTATAAATATATACATATAAATTCAAAACCTTTTTAATAACTTTCTAATGGTCATACCAACTTAAAATCCATTTCTTGAAAAAATTACATACCCGTTCGCATCCTGGAAATTCAACAACTCCCAATGTAGTTTTGAAATTTTAAACGTCTCGCTTTATTTTAAATTCAATTGTCAGTTAATCCAAAGTTTATATCTATTGCAATATTATAACGTATTTAATATTCAAGATGGAACATTAATTGGTATAGTTTGTTTAATACCTCCGTTGGCGGTGGACGTTTCCATGCACCCTTTTTAAATCTCTAAATAATAGTGATAGCCGCGCATCAGTTCTCAATTTTCAAATTATGCATAGTTATATCGGCATACAAACATACATATCTAATATAAATTTTTCATCTTCACTCTACGTTAGCGACAAGCGTGTTCTACAATCAAGACGTTAAAACATAAACTTAAGAAAACTTAGTGAAAAATGCTTTAAGACTTTTTACCAGTCAAAATTTACAAACATACGTATATCAATATCAAATTTGCAAAAAAAAAGTTCTTAAAAACTATGTATGTTGCAAATGTGTAGGCTACAATTTTAGACAGTGAAGCGAATTAGGCAAATAAAATTGGAAATGTTCTATTCCTATTCTTCGTCTAATTTAAGGAATTGATCCGCTTGTGGACTTTAATCGCCGCCTCTCCTGATCCAATCGTAGCTGTCGCATTATTTAATCCAGAAAATGTGGCTTCAAGTGCTTCAACATGCCAAAAGTACGGAAGCGCTTCACTTTCATCACTTTCATTAGTTCATCATCGCAAATGGCAAATTGTTTATTTTTAGGATCATACAAGTTGCGTTCCTTTATTATGGCCCAAACTTTTTTGACTACTTCGTGACGCGGTAGTGATTCTGCACCCATTAGTGCTGAAAGTTCTGGTGATAGGTTGTATGCACGCGTAAATCCAGTGGATTTGCGGCCGGAGCCACCACCACCACCACCACCGGCACCGCCAGCAGCTTTCTTCTTTGGGGCCTTCTTCTTTGGTACTTCATAATCAGAGTCTGACCCAGACCCCGATTCGGACCCTGAACTAGATTCATTTGCGGGCTTTCGCTTCTTTGCAACCTTGCGCGGCGTCGGCTGGGGGCGCTTCTTGGCTGTTTTCTTTACGACTTCCTCCTCCTCAGATGCTTCTTCTTGTTCCTCCACGGAAGCGTCACTTTCTTCCTGTTGCTCGTTAATAAAATCCATAACAATGCTATCTATATCCTTCTTACGACTCAATAGGGAACAGTTCAGCTTCTTCTCCACTTGCTCGCGCACTTTCTTCGCAGACACGACCGAAAGGTCCGCAGTCTTCAGTATGGCATTGATTTCTGCTTTCAAATCCTCTTTTGAAATATCAGCCATTTTGTTCGCTGTTTACTCTAGTTACGAATAACTATTTTATTATTATAGGATATTTGATTTTATAATAAATATTTTACTTTAAAGCAGTAGCGGCAAATTTTTCGACGAAACGTGAAGCAGAAAACGTGAAATGTGATAAAGCGAAAGACAAAAGTCGGCGTCTTAACAGTGAAGATGGTAACTTATCGTTCTTCTATCGAAACTCGCTGAAGGTCGGCAAAAATGGAGAGGAAAAAAACTGGTGGCTGTCCGTCTAGCGGGCATTGAACAGTCTGCGCAGATCGTTTGTGAAAACTAATTTATAAATGCATTTAGCAATAAATTAAAAAAAAAACACATTTAGCATTTAGCAGGAACACTGATTCAAGTTTCGTCAAGAAAAAGATTTTTGATCTAAGCAAAGAACGTAAATGTACCAAAGACCGTTAGTTCTTTGTCGCTTCTTATACATTTACGTTCTTTGGTCTAACTCTAAAATTTGTATTAATATGGCATCTCGCTAAAATACCTTGTTTTATTTGTTTAATATGGTATCACCACAGAGAAAACTGTCAAAAAAGCAAAAATTAAACGAATGTCGAAAACGAAATAAGCAATAATTATAAATTTTGCGACGTCTGTGTATAAAATTGTAAAAATTTCATATAAACTGTTAGCCAAATATGTATAGACAATTGAGAATTCTTAACCAAGTGATTAATTTTCAGAAGGTGCTTGAATTGAAGACTATCAAAGTTTGGGAGTTGCAAAAAAACTACCGGGTTCTGATTGGGCTGCAGCCCTAGATTCCACAAATTTACAAGTGCATACTGAATTTGGACGTAAGTGGAGAAGGCGTCATTTCAGGCACGTCTATTGTTCTAATTTCCATTCTAAAATAAGGGGCAAACTGTAAACTATATAAGGTAAGTGAAAAAGTTTGGAGTTACGCTTCCAGGGAACCTGTAAAAATGCAATGATTTCTTTACAGCAGGGAAAAGTGGCTTGTAAACTGTTAGTACAAATGCCCATAGCTCATATTTATAAGTAGTACTATGCATGTATATTTGTGTATTCAGCTGCCTTGCTATTAAAAGACCCCATAGGCACAACAGATTAGTCAGCTGGCGTGAGCACTCGCTCAAATGCAATTCTCGGCGTGCTGCATTCACTATCACTCATTTATTTATAAATTTTAGATTATCTGCTACACAAAAGTAGTTTATACGTATGTATTTATGTTAGTTGCAATAAACATTCACACATTGTGTAGCTAAGCCATCCATTATGTTTAGTCGAGCTGTTGCCGGCATGTATCCTATGCATACAGATGTATACACATGTTCCTTTGTTTGCCGGTGGTGTTACGCCCAAAATATCAATATCAATTTTCATTTGCTGGTACTTGGCCTGTCGCAATCGAATAAAACCACTATAGCAAAATCGACTGCCTGAAAATGTTATCAACAAACTGCCGATGACTTTTACGGTTGAATTGTCCCCTCATAGTCCATGTTGGATTGTATATTTAGTGAAGTGAAATGAATACTACATTAATACAGGTTTTGTTGACTAGTAAGGTTTACACTGCCACTTATAATGTTTATAATGCTTAATTTTTCCTCATATTGTTGCAATAGTTCGTTCTGGTCAGTGTCGGATTTAGGATCTATGGACCCTAGGCTCTTTCCGTGGTGCGGGCCTCCCAGGGAGTACTAGTTTTAAATTTTTTAAAGTTTGTAAAAAGGTAAAAATTACGATACGGTTTTTTTATACAATCTAAAAGTACATGCTTTGTAATTTTTAAACCACGTTAAATTTTTTTGTTTTGCATAGTAGTATTCAAGGCGAATTTATATTATTTCGCCATGGTAGTATGGGTATTGACGAAAATAAGTTTGTAATTTTTCACATATCTACTGATTCCGGGATCTAGGTCTTTTTTAAGTTCCGAAAATCTCGTGATTCTTAAATTTGAAAAATATGAGCAATAAAAAAACTGAGTAAAAAATGTTTAATGCAATGTACTTAGAAAACCAGTATGAATATCAAATTAAAGCGAAAATTCTGTATTATTAAAACAGATTAGATTTGTTGGTGCATAAGGACGGGATGGCATTGAAAATGTTCTTTTAAAACTTAAAACTTGAATATCCTTGAAATCGTATATTTTTTTTGAAGAAATTAAGAAGTGTCTATTTACACGCGCCGCGGTAACAAATTACCGTAGATCCACGTTAAAAGATTACCGTACATCCACTGTAAAAAATTAACTTATATCCGCGGTAAATATTACCGTAGATCCACTGTAAGACATTGCCGTAGATCCACGGTAAAAATTTCGGTAGATCCAATGTATTTTCTAAAAATTACCGTGAATTCACGGTAATTTACGAAGTGCGCGATTAACTACCTTTCAATGTAGATCTGCCTATTAAGTAATAAGGATTTCTACAGTAAGTAGTAAGGATTAGACATGGATTAGACAAGCATTAGAGACGTGAGCCATTTAACAGTAGTAAGAGTTTTTTTTTTTTAAATTTTGAATTGTGTCGTTATTGCAGAGAACCATCGATATGTATATGTACATGTACCAGATTTTTATAACCAATAACAAAAAAAAGCTATCTCGCTTAACTCGCGGGACACCTTCAAATGATTCACAATTTTTGTTTCACTTATTTTCCTGTTTCACAAATGTCGTCAGTAAAAGCATAATTTAAGAATAGATACTAAACTGAAAGTCTACAAAGATACATACATAATGAAATAGAAAAAAAATAATCAATGAAAGTAAATATATGCCTCCATTAATATACATACTTAATAAAATATATAACTATTTTGCGCTTAATATGAGACCAAAAGGTGAGCAGAAAAGAAGCGTTGATCATTTCAAAACGATCAGACACTACATGCAAGATATAAAAACATGTGTTGTTTGTTTTTCAAAAATGTTGAGAATGAAATCCCACCTACGCAAAATGAGAAACCTATGCATGTACATACAGTATTGGCCAATACAATGGCACCCCTATTTCAAAATGATATTGTTTCCCATTCATGTTTATTTATTTATTTTTAGGAATTTTCAATTAAAATACAGTTCATTCTCTAACAAAACCCATATTAACCCTAGTTCAAAACAGCCGAAGCTTCTTCCATATAAAAATGAATTGTGTTTATTCATTATATGGAAGCAAATGAGACAAACAAAAAAAATCTAAAAAATCAACGGGAATTTTTAGCCACTTGAAAATTGCACAT
>NW_023458566.1:13710874-13747461 GCF_013731165.1 Rhagoletis pomonella
TTGTTAGACTAAAATTGAATGGGCTAGTCTTTTACAAAGTTTAAAACTTGTGTTAATATATAATTAATATAAAAATTAATAATTAAACATAAGTGGCAAACAATATCACTTTTAAATGGGGGTGCTATAGATATGGCCAATACTGTACGTATGTATGTATAATAAAAAACAAAAGAAAAAGAATTCAGATAAATGCAATAAAAAGAATATGCTTGTGTCTTATAATTTTTACTTTATCACCGCAAGTCTTCGTTTTATAATTTCTTTTTTGGATGATGGATTTATTTATACATATGTATGTACAATTATTTGACAGAATTTCAAAATACAAAAGAATTCCATACATACATACATAAGCTGCCCGAAACTTGCTACGATATCGATAAAAACTGGAACTTCTTTACATTCTAAGTACTAATATTTTTATTTTCACAGTTTTAACTGTAAATCGCAGATTTTTTTTTTTAAATTAGCTCCTAGTACAAATTACAGTTTGCAGCATATCGTCCTTTGAACAAAAAAGGGGCAGCTGCTTTCCAATCATAGATTAAAACACCTTAACATGCTGAAAAAAACCCTCCGATATTTAAATCCGATGGTGAACTGTTGGGCTATTTCAAGATACATGTGAACAAGGAAAGTTTTTGCTATAGGAAAAAATTCAAAACGACAGTCTTAGTAGAGTCTGGAAGAATGCAATAATGGCTCAATCCTGCCAAATTCTGATAAACTCGATGTCGGCAATGATTTCAGCTGTTATACAAGCTGTTAAATGTTATGAAGTCGATCACATGTTTAACCAGCAGTTAGTGTTAACCAGACATAGGGTAACCGGCGCTAAATTTTAATTAAAATTTTAAAAACTGTGTTACTCATACGCCATGCTGTACATACTGCAGAGTTCGCGCGTCGCATTGACCAGTTTTGACGATTTATTTTCCTTTAATTTAAATTATTATTGTTTTTTTTTTAAATATAGTTAATTTTGCAACAAAAATCATACATATCGATCTTTCGACAAAATTTATAAATACACAAAAATGATAAAAACATATTCAATAAATCTCATCAAATTTCTATATAAATTTAAAACTTTTTTATTAAAACTTTAAGAAAACTTTCAGGTATGCAGTTTTTTAGCCCATTCAATTCAATATAGTGCAAGTTTGAAGTGGCTCAAAATTCGCCATGATTTTTGATAATGTTTTTTTTTTTTAGTTGAAGGCGTTGCGCTTTTGCTTCAATATAAAGGATGGTAAATTTTGTTTTTATGTAGAAAAAAATGCCTAGCAAAAAAATGTTATAAATCAACGCGAATTATTGGCCACTTGAAACTTACACTTTATTTAAAAAATTTAATGGACTGCATACCTAAAACTTTTCTAAAAACTCTGAACTAAAAAGTCTCAAATTTTGATGAAAATTTGTTAAATTTTTATATTTTTTTGTTAGAAAGATTGAAACTTTGATTTGCTTGGTTTTCCTTATAGAATTAACTATACGTTCCGGTGCTAATTTCGTGAGCACTGCTGTATATGCTTTTTGATATTTTGTAATAATTGATTTTTTTTTTTATAAAAATGGCCATATATTGGCTTGACTTTGGTGTTTAATAATTAATTTTTAGTAGTTTTGCATACTTTTAAAACACATTCAACATCGTTCTCTGCTAATAAATTTGGCAACCTTTATCTGGCCGTTACTCTAGAACTGACATCGATAGCGAAAAGAAGAACCGAATTGGTAACGAAAAGTAAAAAAAAAAACCAAAACAGATGCCGTCGGCGTTACCGATAACAACACTAAAATCGATAATGATGAAAATACTAACGATGATATCGAAAAAAAATTCATATTCTTGATAATTTTTTACATACATATGTATGTACATAGCGCCATCGATCTGACATCGATAATAGTAACGAAATGCATAACGATAACTATGAACATAAGGATATCGATAACAAGAATTGAAACTGTTACATATTACAGCAAAACCTATGGATAAGCTCTGCATTAAAAATATGTAAATAAAAAGCATTTGCGTAGATATCTATTTTTTAATTTGCATAATTTACTAGTTATAAACATACATAGTACTTACACAAATTTTAGTCACAATCGTCCCTCGAATATAACCATAATTCCCCGAGCACTTTTCCGCTCATCTAAATTTTCAAAGGCTCAAACGAACTCTCTATAAATTTCGTGAATAAAAGCGCTCTACGCTTATGAATTTCGACAAACGCTTTGGTGTTAGTTTCCTTCAAAAGCTGACCACTACAGCCGTACAGCTTCAAATTTACAGGATTTTCCACAAATAGAAAATCTTTTTCCTTCCTCTTCGTTTGCTTGCGGCAAAAAAAAAAAATGCTTTGCGTGTAGTTTAACTAGCAAAAATACTCGCTTGCATACGTTTATAAATACTCATGTAGATATGTATGTATGTATGTATGTGTGTGGGGGAAGTAAATAGAGTTAAAGCATCATAAATCGACAAACAAGCTGAGGCAGCAGAAGCAAGTGAGAAAGGGAACAAAGCCACAACCAAAAATTTAGCCAACAGCTAAGCTTTGTTGATATACGACTACTACAAATGGTCACAGTTTTTCCCGAATAGAAAGCTATGAGGATTCATGCAGCATACATATGTGGCTTGGCTGCATCATTCGATTTGCTGTGACTTACAAACTCGCATCACATTTGCATTTTTGTCTATTTGCCTCGCACAAACGATTGCTTTCGCTTTGATGCCAAGAATTTGTGCTGCTCTGCCGACCCCTCTCCTTTTTCTTTCGCCCTTCACTCAAGCCTGCCACCACTACTTTCCGTTTGGCAAGGCAATTCAGTGCTGCAATGTATGGCGTCATTGCCAACAACGTCACAGTCAAGCCAAACAGCAACATCTTCAAAAGCCGCTTCGCCGCCCACTTTGTCGTTCGTCTGTCTGCAGCCAGCAGTTGCGCTAGTGGGTGGCATTTTCCGCATTTGTGTTGGTGCTGTTTTTCTATTCTTGCGCCCAATTTGGCAATAAACAAAAATTTAGTTTTAATAAATTTTAGACCATATTTTCCCGATTTCCGTTGGACCGCAGCCCAATTGCCGGCCGCGTACACCATGCATACATACATACATACATACGTACATATGTTTGTAAGTACTTACTAGTGCTGTTCGCTTTTCATTCATTTGTGTCAGTGGTCGTCGTCAGGATTTCTTTTTTGCGCTCGCGTAAATAAACTCTGAGTCAATGTAATTATTTTTAGTATAAGTATGTATGTATGTACATATGTATAAAATATTTGTTGCTTGGTGTTGTTGTTATTGTTGTTGATGAATTTAAAATGAAAGACAAAAACTATTTGTTAGTCTTGTTTTTGAAGAGTGGTATTTGTAGTTGTTGTGGCAATTTGTGTGACATTTTTATTTTTGCAACTGTTTCACATATATTTTTAACTCACTTAAATAACCCAATTGTTTTTTTTTTTTTGGTCTGCAGATTTAAAAATATTTTGCGCTTAATTAAATTTAACAATCCTCATTTATCCGCAAGCAAAATGTGTTGAATTAAAAGTGGCGCGAAACTAACTGCAAGTGCCTGCAAGTAGAAAAATACAGCAGAGAGGCAGCCAGTGGTCACCTGAGCAACATCATTTTTGAAATATTTTGATTTTCTATCTACATTTATGTATATTAGACTGCATCACTCCCTATAAAAAAAATCGGGACTGTATTTCCATTGGAATTATAAAATTTATTATATTTTAAGACTTGCACCAAAATATTTTATAAATGAAAATAGTTTCTTAAAGAATTTTTCGAAAAATCCCCTCAGATGACAAAACAGTTTAAGCTTAAAAAATCTGCATAAAAATATTACAAAAAGTAAGTGCGCCTGGGCCACTTGTTTCATAACCAATATAAATACATACATACATCTGCTTTTGCTTAAGGTTATTTAATTTTTTTTTTCAATCTAGATCCCTACCTCAACCCCCGTTCGTTCTAATTACATTTGTTATACTGGTTTCCTTTATCTTCATTTTTATCTCCATACTCTATCGATAACAAAATCGATAGTAACATCCAATAAATATCGATAACAAAACCGATAAAAATATCGATAACAAAATCGATGAAAAATTCGATAGCAAAATCGATAAATATCGATAACAAAATCGATAACAAAATCGATAAACTTCTATACCAAAATCGATAAATTATAACAAAATCTATAAATATCGATAACAAAATCGATAAAAATGTAAATAGCAAAATCGATATATATCAATAATAAAATCTTTAAAAATATAGATAACAAAATCGATAAAAAATATCGCTAGCAAAATAGTTAAAAATATCGATTACAAAACCGATTGTAAAACGATAAAAAATCGATAACAAAATGGATAAAAGAATCGATTATTATATCGATAAGTTCCGAAAATATCGATAGCAATTTTGATAACAATATCGATAAAAATTTCGAAAAAAATTGATAAAAATATCGATAACAAAACCGATAAAAGTATCGATTATTTTATCGATAAGTCCCGAGAATCCCAAAAATCTCTAAAATCCCAAAATAGTTCGCAGATTAAGTCTCTGTGTCTCTCTCTATATGCTTTCCTCTTTAATTACCTTTATTTTAATCTTTCTTCCCCAATCATCGTCTTTACTTTTATAGTTATCCTCATTGTCCTCTTTGTCTTTACTTTTATGTTTGTCATTTTCTTCATCTACATATTCCTCTTCACCTTTTTCCTTATATATATAATTAAAGTGTTTAAATTTACCTTGGTCTACATTTTTGGCTTTATCTTTACGCATCTTTGTTTTTGTTTTTAACCGACTTCCAAAAAAGGAGGAGGTTATCAGTTCGTCGGAATATTTTTTTTTTTGTTTTTTTTTTTTTATGTATGTTACCGCATAACTTTGGACCACGTCAACCGATTTCCGGTAGTCAGAGGTGGTCCCATACTAATCTGGTTAAGATCCGATTAGCGGATCATGAGATATATATATATATATATTTTTTTTATATGAGAGTTGAAGTCGGTTTTTTTTTGCTAAAAATTACTTGTTATTTTTACATTTGCATTCATTCTTGTATTGGTCTTTTTCTAAGTGTTATTCTTTATCCTTTTATTAGCAAGTTTTTGTTAAATTAATACCATATGCATACACACAATAAGCACTTGTTTCAGCCCCAACCATTTCCGTTGCATAATTTCCGTTGCACCATTTCCGTTGCACCATTTCCGTGTGCAATTTCCGTTTAATTTGCAAATTTACTCCCAACCAACCAACCGCCGCTGAAGAAGTTTCACTTCAAAAAAAGCCGGAAGATCCTCTCAAACTCGTGAGATATTAATTCTTACCTGCATCAACACGGGACACAGTGCCATTGCACCGATCCAGTGACTTCTCTCAGCAAAAGCTGCTCCGTTGGGTTGCTTGTTTGTTGCTGCTTTACATACATACATACATATTTGCTCTTAATTCATGCAGGTGGTTGAAGCGGCAATAATGTTCGCTTTTTCTTGTTTGTTTGTTTGTTAGTTCTTCGCTCGCTAGCGAAAACAAAAGCTTGTATTATCTGTTTTTTCTTCGTTTATAAATAGAATAAACACAAATGCTGCAACATTTTCTTTAAGTTAATTTGATTTCTTACCGGTTGTAGGTTCGCAAATAAAATTTATTACTTGTGTGGGTGTGAAATAGTGGCAGTAATTTTGTTATTTTCACACACTAATTTTCCCGAATGGTTTGAGTTTTCTCAACATTTTACGCATGTATGTATGTATGTATGCATTGTTTTAATGTCTGACTAATTTTGTTTTATAATTCTGATTAGAATTTTCCAAAGCTGCAAAAAAACTGGATTTATGTATGTGTTAATGAATAGATGATTGCAACAACTCTGGTTAGTTTTGTTTATTCATAATTTTTTTCTTTGCTTTTTCGCTTTAGTTCTACAGGCAGTTGAACTTGACTGAAGGTTAAAATTGTGCTCCTCATTTCAAAAAATGATTTTTAGGTTTTTGATAACCAGTTGTTCCTTGCAAGCTACTAAGTCTACAGATCAAATAAAATGAATCTATTTCTTGTGAAGGAAGAATTCTTGCTGTCCTTCTTTTAGGAGCAACATCCCTGTGATTTGGCCTCGTAGTTAAGCTGTATTGAATGAATTGATTCACTCACCAAAAACTCGTTGTATGCTGTTACAACAACAACAACTGTTTTTTTTATGTGGGTGATTTTACATTAAGATTTTTCCGAAGAAAAGATCATATCTGGCCCATCAATAGAAAAGAGTACCCTGGATGTGCTTCCATCGTGTTTGACCAGTCAAAGAATCTTTCATCTGAAGCTAAAACCAGCTCAATTCTAGGAGATACTATAGGGGTATTCTCTGAGTCTTGCAAAGCCCTTGCACGGTGCACAGATTGCACGGATTGCACGGTAAAAACCGGTTTTCGTATGGGGCAGCTTTGCAAACCGTGCAATCCGTGCACCGTGCAAGGCCTTTGCAAGACTCAGAGAATACCTCTTATATAAGTATATCAACTTCATTTCAAATTAGAACTTCATTTTCTATGGGAAAAAAATTTGTATGGAAACAAAATTTGTTAGATAGGGCCTTTCTCTATTAGATAGTTAAATGAGTAGGGTAAGCGCTGCGACCACTAGGCCTATTGTGCACCGAGCTTATCACAACACTGAATGCAGCCCCAGAGACTGGGCAGGGAGTGTAAGTGTTCTTCACTTGACCATATTAGTCCTAAGCACCCCTTTCTTCACTGGTGTCTCTTTGGCAGAGTCATAGAAGTGACATATGTCGCTTGACCACATCCCCAAATTAAACAAGTGGCCTCTAAGCCTGCATTGACTCGTCTAAATGCCTGCTATTATTCTTAGCCTCTCCTTGGGGAGGTTTATAAGTAGCCTGTATCTCTTTAGATTGTACCCCATAATAAGCTCTTGGCTTGAGGAAGTCCTGTGATGTTTTGCCGATGCGGTTTCCGGAGTTTATTGTTTTCCTTCCTAAGCGCCGCCTTTATCGTACTGGAACCCACCGCAAGGGGGGCTACGGTCCTATCGGGGTCGACACAGCAGCCAGCCTGGCCAGCTGATCAGCTTCTTCGACACCCATGTGGCCTGTTACCCTTATTAGCTGGATAGTGTTGTGCTCAACAAAGGCTTTAAGTTTCTCCATGCACTCCAAGACCAAAGAGCATTTGACCGCGAAGAATGAGAGAGCCATAAGTGCCGTCTGACTATCGCTTAGTATAAGTATCCTTTCTCTTCGATAATTTCTGAGAAGGGTAATCTCTGCGCATAGATTGATTGAATAAATTTCAACTTGGAAGTCGTTTTGGAAGATCCACAAGGGAGCTCTTTTTTAGTTTTGTAAATTATAATTTTTTTTTTCATCTTTTTAGTCTTAAATTCAATTGATTTTAAAACTATTATAACACGCGAATTCAATCTCTGGGATTTTTATCGTATTGTCATCAGATAACTTTTGAAACTGTTTCCCTCTCTGACATTTTCCTTATAAAAATTGACCTTTTATTAGAAAGCGAGCTCTTGAAGACTTTGACCTACGAAAGAATTTCGGTACCACAATCCGCTAAGACTCTCTCCAAATTAGTTTTGACATATTTAAACTATCCTCTAAATTACGATATTTTGAAGCATTCTGAAATTTGGCAGCAAAATGCTGCTATTGTTTTTTTTTTTGATATTTTTTCGACTTACTCGATCTCCTATTTCAATTACGCAACCATTTTTCTCGTATTGAATTCATAATATAAAGTACTGTATCCTAGCATATGTATGTATGTATATAAGTACAAGGTCACTACTTTACAAATTTTTATGTCCGCAACTGTATCTATGTTAATTTTCATTCATTATGTTGAGCTGTAATTTCTTTTTTTTTTTCAAATCAATGCATGTACACAAAACGATTATATAAAATAGAATTTTTTATCTAGCACAACAACAACTAACAGGCATCACTACACGAGTTGAAACTTTTTCGAAATCAAAGAGATTAGAAAGTTCTTGCGAGACGAAAGCTTTTCCGTAAATCAAAAACAAAAGAAACACAAAATTCTTTCGAAGTTGTATCCATATTCGAATTTTCAAAACCACTTTTCTCAAACTATTGAACACAAAAGGTATAAAAACGAGCAGCAGCAAAATTTTCTTATCTAGGGAAGCTGTGTTGTGGCTTGTGGCTTGTTGCTATACGCGCTGCTCAGTTAAACATACATATATACATACATACATACTTAAGTAGATATATGTATGTATATTTGAAATAAACATGGGAGCGAAAGTGGTTTCGAAATTGTTCTGTATTCGATATTAGTAAGGAATGCGTATCGTGAGCGTGAGAGCTTATTTATGACGCTCTCTTAGCTGATATTTGTGCGAACAGAGATTTTAGAATTTTTTCTTAGCAGTAATTTTTCAAAATGCATATATGTATAGGTGTGTGATGGCTTATGCCAGGTGGCCAGATTGTAGATAGTTTGGAAAATTTTATTTTATTTTTTCGAATATAACCGTCTTAGGTGGAATTTTATATCAGTATCTCATTTTCCTGAAAATCGCAGATAGTTGGTATTGAACATAAACGCTCGATAGGTATGTACATAAATAAAAATAGTTTTTTAAAGTTTGTAATCAAGATGACAGATGAAAAAAATTGTAGCGTTGTAAAGGGGAAAAGTTGCCTCGTGTCGAGTTTTGGAATGAATTTCCGTCATCTCTTGTCAAATTTGGTTTGGAGAAAAACCGGTTTCGGCGTTGTGCCAATTTCGGTGTAATTTTTCGTTGTTCATGCATTATTGAACAGAAAATATTTGGTATGTATTCTATTTTAAGGAATATTTTTAGGCACTGCTAATAAATTCAAATGCATCGTAATTTTTCGGGCTTTTGTCGAGACTTCTTCGGGATGTTTTTTTTTTTGTAATTTAGGGATTCGTTGGGTTTTGCTTTTCAAGTATTTTTCGAAAACTTTTGGGATTTTTTGGCTTTTAGCGTTTTTTTTTTGCTATTTCGTATATCGTTGTCGCCTATCAAGTCAATGCCTTCATAGAAAAAGTTTTTTCGCTCTCCTGAAAAATTTGAGCGCCGTAAGATAGGCGGTTTTGCAATTAGTCGATGGCCGGTTTTGCAAAGGCATCGACGTTATAATTTTTCGAGACTTTTTTGGATATTTTTCGGCACCTTTCCTGATTTTAAACCACTCTTCCTTTTTATTTTTCAGGACCTTTTCGACTTTTTTAGGAGTTTTTATTTTTTTGGGGGAATTCTCCGAATTTTTCCCAAATTTTCCGGATTTTTTTGGAATAATTCGGATATAAGTTCGAAAGTTTTCGGAGTCCGCGGAAGTTTTTGGATTTTTTTTTTAACTATTTGGCGTTTTTCGTATTTTATTTTTCGGCACCTTTCCATTTTTTTTTTTCACAACTTTTCAAGCTCTTTGTTCAGCTACTCTCTCAAAAATACTTGCCTTTGTGTATATGCCCTAAAACACTTCGGTCCTAGAGACCTTCTTAAGCATGATTAAATCTGCAGGGAAGTTTAGTAGAAGGCGCTCTAATGATTCGGTCACGTTATCCTCCATGCTCTTGCGAAATTTATGATCCGGTGTGATATTTAGTCCTGTCAATCTTTCCGGTTTTTCGTACAGCATTCGCTTATTTGACAGGAGGTGGACTTGAGCAAGAGTAGTGTCCATATGTAGTCAAATGTACTTCCGCTCGCACCCCAACTTTTCTCGGTGATGCTGATCTGTGAGTGTCTTTCCTGGTCAGCTCATTAGTCCGGCAGATTCCAATCAAATTTATCAATGACTGCTTGCAATCTAAATAATGTCATTTTAAAAATTTTCATTGAGGATTTTCTTCATTCGCTTTCTGTCTGGTCTTGCTTGCGCTACTCTCCTCCACTGTTTTTTTTTTTGTTTAGCTTTTTTTGTGCCACAGATTTTCGAAAATACACACACGCATTTGCTCATTTCAAAATCAAACGATTTGTGCGCTCCCACTCAACGTGCGATCGTCCGAACTGGCGCTCCTTGCTCTCACTCACTTTTTCGCTCTCTTTTATCTCTTTGAATAAATTTTTCGGTACGCGTTCCCACGTGTGTATTCGAGAATTTCCACATCTCGAAAACACTTTTTCAGCATTGCAAGGTGTTTTTTTTTGTGTTTTTTTCTTGTTTTTTCAGCTTACTTTTCGAAAAAGAAAAGCGTTTTTCGATCATTCATACAGCTGTGATATGCGAAAAGCATTTTTGATTTGGAAAATCACGTCAGTGGTCTCTGCGGAGGTTTCACGTTAGAACGTACATTTCGGACAGGAAAGCGACGCGCGTAAAAAGAATTTTTGTGTGGCCCAAATGAGAACTTCTTGAAGCACCAAAAAAAAAAAGAACTAAAAAAAGAAGAAAATGTGTTTGCCTTTTTCAAATTCTGCATGAGTGCGGAAAGAACGGTTGTTTGGTGTTTTGAACGAAAATTGGAATTAGATTAAATGTAATTTTTGATTTTTTTTTGATTTCCGTTGCGTTGTGTTTTATAAGAAATCATTTGATTTGAAACTAAGTTGAATGCAAAATTATTTTGCAGTGCGCGCGAGTGAACGAGCGTTGAAACTAAATTGTTTGTCGTAAGAATGTGAGCGAGCGGTCGTTTCGTGGAGACACTGAAATAGTTTTAAAATAATACTTAAGATTTAATTAAGGGTCGTTTGGTTTTAAAAAAGTACATATAAAGATTTACAATTTACATAGCAACAACGAAAGACACTACCACAAACGAAACGAATTTACCCATAAATAAATTTTGAAATACTCTTTTATTATTTTCTAAAACTTTTTTGTTTAAAACGAAAGCAAGCGGAGTAATTTGAAAAGAATTACCCAAAAAGTACAACTTTGCTGATTTTTGAAAATTCTCAAAATTTTCAAAGTGCAACTCAGTACACAGGAAAATTGTGGGTGCGTGCAAACTTGAGAAACGGTGTTATAGTTGACCGAACTACTTAAAAGTACTCTCCTGGTGAGACTTGTTTTGGAAGTGTGAAAAAAATGCCCCACTGTAAGAATAAACAAAACTTTTCAAATCAGTAAGCAGCTGCCTTATTGATTCGAAACGTACGCAGCCCTCGAACTTAAAGGGCCATGCGAAAATGCTAAATTTTGAAAACTCGAAAACAACAGAAATCATTCCATTAAGAACGAAAAGTTACTATTACGGCTATCACTTTGCAAAAGTTGGCAACCATAACAATTATTATGGTTATGCGGATCGTTAAAGTGGTGTGGTGAGGTGAGGTGGAAAAAGGTGCGAGTGGAGAGTGGAAATGGTGGAGTATGAGAAATGAAAAAAAAAGATTACAAACAGCTGTTGAACTACAGAGTGAAATAAAGATTATACTGTTAATATGCATATAAATTTTAACTAAAAAAATATAAAAAAAATTAAATGCAAATTCGAGTGCTCTAAAGTTTTGAAAACACGGCCAAGCGAAAAAAAACAGATATTTTCGCATTAGCGTCATAATTTAATTACAAAGAAGTTAAACTAAGTGCAACTATAAAATTAAAATTAAAATAAAGCACAGTCGATTCCAAATAATAATACATTTAATAAATATTTTGAAAACTCTCCGCTCCCACTTCTGAGCAAAGTTGCTTATTAGTGCATTGTGCATCTCAACACTGTTCGCCGTTTGTTATCGACAAATGCAGGCAGTGGTGTGGCAGTTGAGCCGGCTGTGATCCGTCGTTAGAACGTCGTCGTCGTTGTCATCGGTTCGACTGTGGCTGTGGCGTTTTCAAGTGGGCCTTCGTGGCGATCATGCGGGTCATTGCTGATACGGATGAACCACCAACAAAATGTTGCAGATATTGTGAGGGTGAGCAAATTCAGAAAAGTGGTTAATAATGCTTAGATTGTTAAGATTTGCACAGAAACGGTTGGTTAGAAATTCCAAGTTTTTTTTTTAATTTTTTTACTTTTTAAAAATGTAAAATATTTTTTCTTACTTAAATACACATTTTTTTAATGTGCAAGTTTTTAAATATCTACTTCTTTACATTTTTTTCAAATTGTGTTAATGAATGAAAAATAACTAAGTTGAAAAAAAAAAATTGAAAAAAAAAATTCAAATTAAAAAAAAAAGAAATAAAAATTTGAAAGTGAATAATTAAAAATAAAATTTAAATGTTAAAAAATCTTAAAAAATAAAATATTTGAAAAAATTGTAAAGCTTACGAAATTCGAAAAAAGTGAAAACTTAAAATATATACATACATACTTCACACATTGGTGGAAAAAATCACTCATCACATCATCAAATTGGAAAAAATTAAAAATTTGAAAGTTAAAAATTAAAAAATTTTTAAGGGTAAGAAAAACTTAAAAAATTATATATTTGAGGAAGTTGTAAAACTTAAGAAGTTCGAGATATTTAAAAACTTAAAATATATACATATGAATATACAGTGGAGAAAAAATAAATAGGGACACGATATTTGAACAGATTTTTCCTATTTTTCTTTTGTTTATTTAATATTTATTACTTTTTTGTAAAAGTGTAGCTCATTATCTTACAAAAATCATATAAAATAATATTTTAAACTTCTTTGTGCAAAAATTATCTGCAAAATTGCATCTAAATTTTCAACTTTTTAAATTTTAAACTTTTTAAATTTTTGTGGAACAAAGTGCAAGTTTGAAGTTCCTAAAAAATCGGGTTGATTTGATAATTTTTACTCTGAATTTATTACGCAAAAATCAACGCGCTTCTACTAAAATAAACACATAAACATAAATAAACATACGAAACTACATACTCAAAAAATAGCTCTAAAAAATCAGATTAAAAAGTTGAAAATTTAGATGCAATTTTGTAGAATTTTTATAATTTGTGCACAAAGTTTGAAATATGAATTTATATGGGCTATAATTTTACAAAAAAATATTAAAAATTAAATAAACGAAAGCAAAAGGGGCAAAATTTAAAAAAAAATGTCGTGTCCTTATTTATTTTTCAACCACTAAACAGAAGTTTTTAAAAACTTAAAAAAAAAGATTTTTTTTTTTAAATTGAAGAAATTAAAAAATTAGAGAATTTTTAAAGAATTTTAAGTTTGAAAAAAATTTACATTTCAAAAAGTTTAATTAAATTAAAGTTTATAAACAGTGGAAATAATTTTAATATTTGAAATTACAAACATGCAATTTATAAGTTTACAAAAATTTAAAAAATTTGAAAAAATAAAAAAATTTGAAAGAATCAAAATTTAAAACTTGAAAGTAAAAAAAATTTGAGAAACTTGAATTTAAGAACAATATAAATTCGAAGGAATTAAGAAATTGTAAGATTTTTTAAAACTTTGAAATGAAAAATTTTAAGAATTTTTTAAATAAAAAAAAAAAAAAATTCTTACATTAGAAAAAATACATACATATATTAGAAAAAATTCAAAAAATACGTAGTTCTTTAAGTGTTTAATATCTGGTCGTAGCAACATACAGAAATGACATCCAAGAGTAACATTAAGGGCTGTTTTCACCAACTCTGGTCAACACTAATCCCGAGGTAAACATCTTTACCGACATCACTGAATCCATGCATACAACATCGTTTCAATAACATCGGCAATGGTGTTTAACCGGGGGTTACTGTAAACCAGAAATGGGGAAAAGGGCGCTAGGGCCGGGCCGGCTGTTCAATGTCTGGTTATCACTACCTCCAAATTAAACATCATTATCGACGTTTACGACATCATGCGTATAACATCTGATCGATAGAGCAGACGTTGCATTTAACCTGAGCTTTTATCTCCGATTTGTCTTAACCGGACATTGAAAAACCGGCGCTAAGAATTTTAAAAGAAACTCGGCAAAAATTTGAGCGCCAAAAATTTTAATTGACCGCCCGCCCGTTTGCCTTTTAATAATTGAATTTTTCAATTCCACAAATTGCTTTTACACACCCTATATACATTTTCGCTCTTTGATATTTGGGTGTTAATGGTTTTGAACTAGAAATCCAATCAAGTTCATTAACCTGAAAATGTTGCAAGTTTGAAATATTGTAAAGTTTCTGTGTTTTTTTAATTTAATTTCATTTGTGTGTGATTTTACTTGTAGCGCACATTTAACTTTGTTTAAAGTGTTGCCACTGTGCTCCTACATTCCCCGCCTTTGCCTCTTTAAACACCCTGCCCAATGTAAATTAAACAGAAAATGTAATCGACATATAATAAGATCAATTTAATGAGTTAATTGAAAGATTTATGCGCTTTCTCATCCACGAAGTGCATATACACATGTTCATATATATGTACATATATATGTACATATATACGTATGTATGTAAGTATTTAGGTACTCGCGTGCACTTAGTAAAGAAGTGGCATTACAAACCTCCCCCCTAGACTGCAACGCTTATTGCTGCAGAAGTTCAAACAATTTTCACATCATTTAGAGTTTATTGATTAAAAAAAAAAGTGGCTGCGGTGAAAGTGCGTTGGCGGAAAACAATTTCTTCTTAGTTGTAAACAACTAAAAGTGCATGTATTCGAGTGTGGAAGTTTGGATGTGGTGTGGCGATTGTAAATAAGCTTTTCCTTGTGGATTGTTTGTGTTAACATTTTGTGTACTTTTTTCTTGCAGTCTCGCTGACCTCGTGTGCCTCTTTCCCAAGCCATTGTACTTTTTTTTTTAGATTTTAGCAAAAATTGAAATTTTTTAACTTTTTTAGTTGTTTATATTTGCTGTCTATAATCGTTCGCATTTCAAATATTTAGTTCCGCTTATTAGATTGAAAATTATTAATGAGGACGCCAGCTTCATTTGCTCCTTCTATAAAAGATTTGGCTCATATGTAAAATAAGAAAAAAAAAATGCATGACTACTTTATTGAGGTATCAACCAGTCGAGTGTGAAAGTTTCGGAACCCCAGGAAGCCCGCCAAAAAAAAGTCCGTCCTGTCCTCCCTCCCATTATGCCTAAAATTCTGGTTGCCAGAATAAGCAAGCCATTATTAGTAAGAAGGACTTCACGTGGGGCATTTTTGTAGACATTGAGGATGCTTTCGATAATGCCACCTTCGATAATATATCCAACTCGGCTATAACCAACGGCGTGGATTCTGTGCGAGTAAATTGGAGTTAAATGAGTCACCATACCAAAGAAAGGCATATGGGAGTAATACTGGATTACAAGCTTTCTTATGTTGCGAATGATGAGGTCCCCAAGCTTTGGTAATGTATAGGTATAGGTATTTTGCAAAACTCGGTATCTCTCCATTGTGTGGGAAACATGCTTGCCAAACTTCAAAGGGCAGTCGCCCTGTGTTGTACGGCAGCCGTCTATACAAGCCCTGGCGCTAATTGTATGTTCGAAAGCAATTTTAAAAGGTAGTGACTTCTTGAATAAAAGATATATTTTTCGGCACAAAAGCGTTTTATTTCTCAACATAGTCTTCTTATAGCTCGTCCAGCTTTTTTCCAATGTTTTGACTCCTTCCTAATAACAGGTTTTCCAAGGTCCTGATGAGATCTTCATTCGACCCAAATTTCTTAGCGACCAGCCATTCCTTTTGGTTTGGAAAGAGAATATAGTCGCTGGGGGCTAAATCCGGTAAACAGGGTCGTTGCCCAATTGATGGATTTTTTATGGTGACTAAATCGAGCTTTGTCTTGATGGAACTGCACTTGAACAAATGGGGTCGTTTTTGCTTCAAATCAATATCGAATCTATCCAAAATCTCTGAATAATTTTCGCCACTGATCATTTTGCCTTTTTCAAGGTAATCGATGTGAATGACACCGCGTGCATCTAAAAAAAAACTGTGGCCATGACCTTATTGGCCGACAGACCCACGTGGGTCTTCTTTTTTGGTGCACTTCTTTATTGCTCCTTGGACTCTGGGGTGTTGTGGTGGATCCATGCTTCGTCAACCGTTACGAAACGGTGCAAAAACTCATTCCGATTGAGGCTAAACATCGCGAGACATTCCATTGAAGTGGTCACATAGTTGCGCTTGTCGTCGAATGTGAGCGAACGCGACACCCATCGCGCGGATAGCTTTTCGCTAGCTATTCATGTAAAATGTGGTGTACACGCTGAGTTGAGATGCGATCGTCCAATATGATTCCATTTTGTTTTATCGACGATTTCTCGCGTGGCGACCTCTTTTGGGCGACCTGAACGTTCGGAGTCATTTGTGTGCTGGTACGACCACAACGGAACTCGATAAACCACCTTTTAACCATGGAAATTGATGGTGGTAAAATGAATTTTTACATTTTTCCATTTTCGTTGAAATTTACGAGGTACTTAGTCTACCTTCAATGGCTGTCAAATACAAACTAAATGACGCAGCGTGTTCAAGTTTTTCGAGTAGTCTATCAATCGATGGAAGTTGGCCGGAGCAGGCCGCCTGTGAAATTGAAATGGAAAGGCTTAATCCCAGCACTGAGCCCGAGCTTACACATTGTTCAATCTTTACTGATGGTTCCAAGACTGACTCTGGGCCGTTTTTTTTTAAGGTATATGCCCTGGGTCTTTTTAAGCTGAGAAATTTGCAAGCCCCGCTTTGTAGGCCAATTACAAGTATTACTTGGGAAAACATAAAAATGCGCACTACTGATCTAAAGGGATCGTCAATGGGAAACTTAAAATTTTAACAAACCGTCAAGTTCTTCTAAAGCCCAAAAGCTTCTTTAGGTATTAGCTTCCGCTTCTGGAGGTGCTGAGGTCAAATTTTTATGAAGTAAATATAGAGTTGCTTAGAATTAAGAAGTTATGGATTTTTGAAAAAATAAAAATTGCATATTTTTATAAGATTTTTATTTACATTAACAAATACAACTAAAAGTGGAAAAATATTTTCTCAGTGCTTACTATATGCTGGAAAAGTGAATTTATTTCAATACAAAAAAACTTTCTGCTTTATTCCGTTATTGCAAAACCTCCCGATCAGTGTATAAGATAATCACAAAATTGATTGAAAGTTATATCCTTTAAAAAATGGAGTTAAAAAGAAGTAAGTATAAATATTCAAACCTAAAAAGCTCTTCACCAACTTGGCACAACGACTTGGCGAAACGGTTTTCTTTAAATAAAATTCTAAATCTTTATCAAAACATAAAATAACATCTCATCAGGCCAATAACGGCTGTACTACTTTGTAGTACGCAAAACGGCAAATGTTGTTTGAAGTGAAATATGTAAAATGATAGCATAGCGCATCAAACTAAAGAAATATAATTGTTTTTACATTGCAGAGCACTAGCAGTGTGACAACAAATCAAATTGTAAAAAATTTAAATTTTTTTTTCGTTGTAAATATATATTTTTTAATCTATTTCGTTCGAGAACCTAATAAAAAGACAACAATAAATTTTATCTGAGAAATTTGACTTTGCATTGCCATTGTAATATTTGAAAGGTAAGCTAATTTTTTTTTGAAGTCAATTAAAAAAGCTAGTAAAAAAGTCAGGAAGCCAGAACTGAAATCCGAATAGCCCTAGCATAATAATAAAAGCTAAAACTAGCCTCAAAAATGCTAACCTGGTCACACTGCTTTCGATATTTCCACTTCAACATTGCTTCACCAATAGCCCAACTGATGCAAAATATGTTAAGTGTGTGAGATCATAAGAAAATTAGTTTTCTATGCAAAAAATTAGAAATTTTTTGATGCTAAAAACGTAGCTTTGTGATTACTCGACCTACTACTAGATTACTTAAAAAGTTCACATTTACTCAGTATGCACCCCGTGCAGTTGCTAAAATTTCAATTTCTTAACCCAAATGCACTTATCTGCTGGGACGAAAATACATCAAAATCTGCAATTTATGATATAATTTATGATATAGCAAATTAAAATTTTATTAATTAATCCACTTACACAGCTCATAGTCGGCTATTATGTGACCAAATATTCGACATATGTATATATTTTTAGAAAATGAGGGCAACACATCAAAATTGTGGTATCTCATTTTAAAAATCAATTAATTACATTGGGATGTTTAAAAATAAACATTTTAAATATCACAACAACAAGCTTCAACACAATCTGTGCTAAATGTATTTAAGATTTGGTTTTTTTTTTTTTTTTTTTTTTGTAAACAAATGTTTATGATGATTTCAATGAAAAATTTGCCGCCGCTTTTGCTGACTCGCCGCAGACTTTGGTGGAAGAATTTAGTTGATGGCTGCACAGCTGCGAAATGACTAATAAAAAATTTCTATCAAAATAAATAAATATAATCGTAAAAAGTCAATGTATTTCTAAATTTGTTAACAAGCTTATTAACAATAGCAACAACACACTCGAAAAAAAATTACTCTACAGCTGCTGAAAATTCAAGAATTCATAGTACTCAGCAGCACTGCTGGCTGGCGCTTTTTCGGCCAAAACAACTTGTTTACACAGCAACTATGTAGCGCCTACCTTGAAAACGTTGTAACAATTTAGCTGTTGTTGATCTGTTCTAGCAACTCAGCCATCACGTACAGTCAACAATAATGCTAATATCAATGACGACAACAAAAAAAAAATAAAAAAAAAAATTGAAAAATTGATAGCGGCAGTAAAACATAAAATTTTGATTTCGCTAAAATATGTTAATTTGTAAGATTGAAAAAATATGTAGGAGGCGGGCGTCCAATTAGTACAGTTGCCTACATAAATCACATTTGAAATTACAGCGTGGCGACGAATAACTGTTACCCAGTTTTTTTCTTTGATAGTTATCGGTATCTTTGATAGTTATCGGAACTTTTACCGTTATCGGAATTTTGATAGTTAACGGAATTTTTATCTTTATCGGAATTGTTATCGTTATCGGAATGTTTATCGTTCTCAAAATTTTTATCGATATTAGAATTTTTATCGTTATCGGAACTTTATCGTTATCGGAATTTTTATCGTTATCGAAATTTTTATCGCTATCAGAATGTTTATCGTTATCGGAAGTTTTATCATTATCGGAATTTTTATCGTTATCGGAATTTTTATCGTTATCCGAATTTTTATCGTTATCGGAATTTTCATCGTTTTCGCAATGTTTATATGGAGTTATTTTTATCGTTTTTATTGAAATTTTTGTTGTTATTGATAAAAGTACTGTCATTATTATCGTTTTCTGTATACATAGCTTCCAATTTGTATTTCCATCCCATCTCTATTTCGGGCAGTACATGCTGTAAGCTTACAGCTGCCAAACGCTCATCCAGCTTGTTGCTGTTGAACGATTAATTTCTATCGCAATGCGCGCTGCAGACAAAAATGTTACCCTGCCAAAACAAAAAAAAAAAAAAATCTAACATGAAAATAATTTCAAAAACAAAGAAGAAATCATATTTCACGTATTCACCGCCCTCCGGCAGGTCAGCCCTTTACAGTGTTGCCCTGCCAGTCACTCCGCCCCGCCACGGCCGCCCCGCCACATTTAATGACTGCGTGGGCGTGTTGCTAGCCAATTAGTATGCCATCAAATTGCCACTGACGCGTCGGCATTCACATGCTTGCGTATTTGCGTATATTACTAAGAAGATTACTTAACTAATCGTAAGCGAAGTAAAAACAAAAACATCCATTTACAAGTAAATGTAAAGCAGAGAAAATCTTTCAAAAAAACCTTGACTTGATTTCGCTAATTTTGGCTAAGAATGAACAAAGCACCAAAACAAACAAAAACAAAATGAAATGAAATTAAATAAAATGCGAACAGCTTATAAGACTGCGCGACAGTAAATGAAAGCATACAATAATGTGCAACAACAACAACAACAAAATATGGCTGCATGCTGCTTGTCTGTCTAAGCATCTACATACATACATACATACATACATATGTCAGCTGCTATCAGCAGCACTGCACAAGCGCCGCGACAAACAAACAAACAAAAAAAGTCTCGCAAAATCCTCGCAAATCGCCAGCAATTAATTGTTGCAAACAAAGTGATTAAATTTGAAATTTATCATATTTATTATTAGTCATAATACAGCTTTTATTAATGCATAACCGCGCTACATACATACATACATACATATACATATACGCGCTTAGTGATGCGCATAAAGTAATGATTTTCTACTTGAATGCGTGCAAACCGAATAAATTCTTATGAAAAGCGAATTTAGCTTACACCCACCTACATTTCGATTTTGTCGTTGTTGTGTTTTGTTGTTGTTGCGCTATGCTTAAAAATCAGCACGCTGCATGACATACATAAGAACCCAAAAAGCATTAAATTCTTTGTGGCAATTCTAGAGAATGGCATTTGAATGTTTCCTTGCTACGTACAAAAAAAAAACAAGAAAAGATAGACCAACCAACCAACGCCTGATGTCAAGGGAAAGTTGTTTACAGCAGCGCGGCTAGTAAGCGTTTGCTAGAGGGCGTGTAGAATTTTTTGACACATTTTGAACTTTTATAGCTTTTTACATGCCATAAATCGTTGAGTTACCCAATTTTCCAAATATCATGCAGCACTTTTTTTTTTTTGATTACTGTTTATTGCTGGCTCACCTACGACGCACGCCGGTGGCTTTCTTTCGTCGCCTACCTTGGCGACAGTCTTAGTGCACGCGTGGCGCTTTCCAAAACTTTGAAAATTTCTTATGTTTTCTGAATGCTTGCGGTATGTTTCGGACATGGCTGCAGGAGAATCTATTTTTGTATGTGCGATAGAGCAGGCGGTGAGAAGGTGAGTGTGTCAGCTCATTAAATAATGATTTAGTAATTTTTTGGTTATTATTTGAACACTTTTATTGGCCAGAGTATACCAAGTGGGTCCATGGAAAATCAGCTATGGATTTACATAAAATAAATGCTACAGTTTGACCGAGCTTTGCCCGGAGTGCATATCCTTTTTAAAGTTTTCAAGGTTTGGATATCAAATACTGGATAGCTTTAAAATATATTTTTGAAAAAAAAAAATTGCATTTCGATATCTATTAAGTAAATTTTTTACTCAAAAAATTAGGTGGAAACCCTATTCCGAAATACGCTGGAATGAATAGTACATATCTTGAACCTAAAAAAAATGCTGATGGAAATTAACAAAATGAAAATTTGTATAACCTAGAAGCGTGACAACCGTGATCGGAAATATTTTCTGACCAAAGTCCTCAACATACCTTTCATTTGATATACATATTGCGATGTTTTAGACAAATTGTGTAGAATCGAAAAAAGGGTAAGCATTGTTTAAGAACTCTCTCTTGGTACCCATCACTAGTAATATTTTACCTTTTTTCTAAACAAAAAATTAAATAAATATGCAATTCAAAATAGGTGGCAACCCTATTAAACATATTTTTGAATTAGGCATCTTTAAATACCTTCCGTTTGATGCCCATATTATGGATGTTTTATTTCGCCCATATTGTGATGCCGATACTCATACACTGCGCTATGCTGTGATATGGATTTTGTGTGCCAAGGCGTGCAATGCTTTGAATTTCGCGACATTTTAAATGAACTCTTTTGGCTAAATCAAATGTGTTTTAAGTCACTCAACGTATTCGGCTTAAGGATCCACTGGAGTTCGCCACTTTTGTCCACCAGATGCATTCCATGTTATCTACAAGTTTTCGTACTTTGGGGGCGGACGATGGCTTTTGTTCCACGATGAAAGTTGGGGCAGGATATCCTCAGGGCGGTGCCTCCTCTCATGCCTTCTGGTGGTTGGTAAAGGACTTTCTATTAACGAAAATGTAAGACATCAATCACATCCAAATCATGCGTCAGTAAACTCCCACAGGAGATCTATGTATGTAAAGACGCAGAGGATCGTAAATAAGATTGATGAATAGTGCAGAGTCTTGCTTTCAACACCAACAAGACAACTCCAACTAGGAGGCTGACGTGGAAACCTCATGTCGAACTGAAAGTAAATCGAGCGCTTAAAGTTTAAGGATATTTTCGAAGAACCTTTAGTAAGACCTTTGGGTATTATAGCGTTAGTCTGAGCGATCGTTACGTCTTCCAGAGTTGGTTCAGTTCAATCATTCTTCGGTCCGCAACCAGTGATAGCACCCCCAACTTCGCCATCGAAGTTATCAGCGGAAACTGGGTGAATACTTCGCTCAGCAATAACTGGAAGGCATCGAGCGGCTGCAAAACAGCCAAATGTTTACTGAAAAAGACACAGGGAGCTGGCGAGATTTCCTCTTAGACAGAGAATAAGTAAGCTGTAAGGATATGTTAATATTTTTTAATAGTCTTAAGACAATTGGTAAACTAAATGCTGGAGCGGTACTCAGTTGAATAACGCGCAAAATTTATTCAAACGTTGTTACTGAATTTTTTCAAAACAAAAAAAAAATATATATCTTGAGCGATTTCAAAAATTTTCACCTAAACGTATACGTTAACAAGCAAAACTGCACCCACGACGAGTCACTGTTTGGTTTGGTGTTTAAGCTGGCGGAGTCATCGGACAGTACTTCTTCGAAAATGATAACATTAACGCTGTTACGGTGAACGGAATGTTATCGTGACTTCATAACAAACTTTTTGTGACCTAAAAAAGATGACATGCACTTGGAAAATATGTGGTTTCAACAAGACGGTGCTGCCACTTGCCACACCGCGCATGAAACAATGGCTGATGACCACGCCAAGTGTTTAAAAGACTATTATTTGAGGGTGTACAATTGTAAAGTTTAGAGGGAAAAGTGTCTTAGATCTTCTTACGTTTGTAAGCTAGTCTGACATCATAAAAAAATGGAGATCCCTCTAAATTTTATCCAATGAATGTTAGCTTTAAGATACAAATAAAAAAAAATAATCATCAAACACTCTTTCACACCGTCGCAAAAACTTATTGCTGCCTCAAACTTGTTTCTACCACACGCATTCGCTTTTGTGGGCAACCAGCGGTCGCAAGAGAAATCAAAGGAAAAATCAACGCCAAAAACTTTACCATAACAATTTGCGCTAGTAATGCGACCGCATTGACCCCCCCCCACTACATCGACCAGGCAGCTAGTGCCAACCAAACATTCATTCAGTTAGAAATTGCAGTGCAACCAGGTAAGTTATATTGTTGGTAAAATGTTGCAGTTCGAAGCGTATCTACATACATATATACATATGTAGGTGGCGAAGGTGCCAGGGTGTATGGATGGATGGGGAGTGCGTAGCCTTCATGTGGCAGATTGCAGGCAAATGTTTTCAATTTATCAACAACGCCCCCGAACTAGCAGCAGCAGCAGCAGTGGCAGCAGTAGTTGTGAAAACAGCAACAGCAACAACAAAAACCAAAATATACACTCATACATAAACGACGAAGAGCAATGAACAGCAAGCAGGCAAGCAAGCACTTGGCCGTAGCTGGCATTCATGTATGTAGTTGCTGGTTTTGGCGCTTGTTCGAAACGACGCATAGAGGCTAGTTGCCATTGCCCATTGCCCACTGGCCACTGGCCACGCCACTGACGTTGCTGCTGCTGCTTGCGTAGCATCGCATTTGGTTAGACGAACGCCATGGCAAAGGCAAAATAGTGGCGGCATTCGCATATCCGCAAAAACAGCAGCACCCATGAAAGAAATATTGCGCTTGTACATATGTATGTATGTATGTATGTATGTAGTTGGTTTTTATTTATGCACATGACTACTTAAATAATAGATATGTGCGAGTGATATGTGTAGCACAATACCACACACACCCACACATACTAAGAGCCAGACACAAAAGCAGCGCTTGATTATAACTTTTTTTGCTGTTGATTTTGCAACTTTTTCTGTTTTTTTTTGTTGTTGTTTTGTTGGTTGCCATCCACTGCAGCTTCAACTGTCAAATGTATATCTAAATATGTACGTATGTACGTATGTGCATACAAATGTGCGTGGTTGACATGCGACGAGACAAGCGCTCATAATTGTTTGTTTGTTTATGAAAAGCTGAAATTTCTTGTTTTTTTTGGTACTCTTACACATGTTGTTCTAAACTGCAAATTTTCTTCAAATATTTTGGTAACTATGCGTGGAAAATAATTTAACGGCACAGAAAATTTATGTTGCAAAACCAACAACAACTAAATGAATATGAAAATTTTAGTTGCTGCAATGGCGAAGTCAACGAATCTGCATGCAACTACACACATACATACATACATATGTACACATGTGGGTGTAGGTGACATTTCTATTTCAACACAGTTGCAAATTTTAACCCTTTAGTGGACCAATGGCGTCTTGAAGTGCGATTTTGTAAGACAGAAAGGCTTTGAGTAGTTTTAAAGCCCATGCAGTTTTAAAATAATAAATAAATTTTGTTCATACAACTTTTTGGGATAAAAGGTTGGCAAGGCTTGTTTGTCCATTGTGAATGCTTTGTATGAGTGGCAGGAAGAGGCACATCTCTCTGCTTGAGTCGCCTTGTTTCGAGAGCTGGATAATGCCACATACCCAAAAAGTATACTGAGAATTTTGCTAATGTATGCATTTTAATTCTAATTTCCTTCGCTAATTTTTTATAAAAATATGGTTTTTACATACTACAACAAAGAACATAGAAATTAACTTTCTAAAATTTGTGCAAAACTCAGCAAGATCCAATTGCATACAAAACAAGTAAGAAAGTCTAAGTTCGGGCGGAGCCGAACATTAAATACCCGGCGCAAGTATTAAATATATGTTTTCCACCTTTCCGAAAGCTACCGCTACATGATAAGCCGGGGTGTATACATTTTAAGTAAATTAGCGTCCTTAAATTTCGAAATATTGAAATTTCAAGCATTTTTGAAATTTACCGTTATATGAAAAGCGGCCTCAATTTTAGTCCGATTTCAACAATTTCCAACGGTTTGCTTTTATGTGGCAAGCACAATAACCATACCGAGCTTGGTACAAATTGCTAGAACGGCTAGCGAGATACATATCACAAGTGGGCGGTGCTACGCCCATTTTCCAAAATTTTGTCATAAACGTATTTCTTGGTAAAGAATTGTTGCAATCATCAATTTTGAATAAATTAGCTTCAATATTTACTGATTTATCGAAGATTTTGTATTTCTCGAAATTACCGTTATATGGGATGTGGGCGTGGTTATTGTCCGATTTTAGAAATTTTCGGCCATTTGTTATGTTGTACCAGGACCAACAACTGTGCCAAGTTTGGAAGAAATTGGTGTAGCGGTTACCAAGATATACACATGTAACCATAAGTGGGCGTGGCTACGCCCATTTACCAAAATTTTGTAATATTCTTATTTTTCGTCTAAAACTTATTATAAATATCAATTTTGAGTGAATAATCTCCAGTAGTTACTAAAATATCGCAGTTTTCATATTTCTGAAAATTACCGTTATATGGGAAGTAGGCGTGGTTATTGAGCGATTTAAAAAATTTTCGGCCATTTGGTATGTTATGCGAAGGCCAACAACTGTGCCAAGTTTGGAAGAAATTGGTGCAGCGGTTACCAAGATATACACATGTAACCATAAGTGGGCGTGGCTACGCCCATTTTCCAAAAATTTACAATATTCTTATTTTTCGTCTAAAAATTATTGTAAATATCAATTTTGAGTGAATTATCTTCAGTAGTTACTAAAATATCGCAGTTTTCGTATTTCTGGAAATTACCGTTATATGGGAAGTGGGCGTGGTTAAAGTCCGATTTCGCCCATTTTCAATACCAACCTACCTTGGATTAAGGGAAACCTACATACCAAATTTCGTTGAGATATCTCAATTTTTGCTCGAGTTATCGTGTACACGGACAGACGGACAGACGGACAGACGGACAGACGGACAGACGGACAGACGGACGGACAGACAGACATGGCTTAATCGATTTCTTTTTTCATCCTGATCATTTATGTATACATCTGTCTATATCTATCTCGATTCGTTTTGGCTGTTACAAACAACCGTTATGTGAACAAAATTAATATACCCTTGTGCACAAGTGCGCTCGGGTATAAAAATTTCAAGCATTTTCTTTGAGCATGCAATTTTATTGCCCATCAAATTGTAGTGCAAGTTTGAAGTTGCTAGAAAATCACGTTGATTTTTTATAATATTTGTTCTGACTATATTACGCACTTTTTCCTGAAAAAAAATTGTCAAATATACTTTGGAAGAAAATGCGTAAAAAATTGCCAAAAAGCAAAGCGATTTTTTGGCAATTAAAATTATTGGACTACAAAACTTCATTTTCAAACTTTTTGCAAAAAATCCGACAAGACACTTGAAAATTTGTATGCAAATGTATAATATAAACCATATTTTTACAAAACATTGGCAAAAAGAAAAAAAAAATCCGACAAAAAAATTAAAATCGATTGGATTGGCTTAAAATTTTACAATTGGGCGGTTCTTAAGGTCGCTGATTGTGAATCAGAAATCATATTTTAAAAATTCACAATGGTGGATCTACCATTTATCACAGAAAAGTTAAAATTGAACGTACGTAGTACGTACATGGCGTATGAGTAACATTTTCACCTTGTCGCGGTAACTTATACGCCATGTACGTGCGTGCGATCTTAACCATTTGGAAATTTCTCCTTCTGACTTCAGATTCTTTAACCATTTCTATTTTGTACGAATGGCTAGAGTTTCAAGGCCTTCTTTCTCTTAGAAGGCGAACATTTACATGAAATAGTAAAAAGACATGCACCGACACGTCTGCTGCGATTTTTATTTATTTGTCTCGGAAACACGCCATCTCTCCTGCCTTCGAATTGCGGCGATATTGGAAGATCTTCTAAATAAGCTTCCCCAAGAAAGGACCCATAGAAAAAGTCCTTCCTGATTTGTGCATTTATTTAGAAGCGCTCCTCATTTTTCCGCCAGGGAATAGTTCACTGGAAAATCAAAAACAACATAAAATTCCAAAGTCAAGGCCAACTACACTCAACTTGGCTCAATCAACGCCATGAATGTAAATTACTACATTTTATATAGCCGTCGTTTAGTCAGCTATCGAAAAGCTGTTGTTGTGCTGTTATGCTGTGTTGACAGCAATTTTTGCTTGCACAATTTCTAATAACAAAATAACGAGAAGTCAGTCAACAGCTGGCGATATTTTGTTTGTCAATAAATCTTGAATTTCTTAGCAAAGCCAGTACAAGGGTATGTATGTATGTACATCAGTGTATGTGTTTGCGTTCGTCTATAGATAACTGTTTTTAACGAAGCATAATTGTTAGAAACCAACAGATTTCTTTGCATAGGAAGTGCACTCGACTAACAATGTGACACTGACACTGTGCCTAAACTAACGATAAGACAAATAAAGATTACGTAAAAGCGTAGTGCAAATGCAATAAAAATGCTTCGTTGCTTCTAGTTAATACATAATTTGGCTTGCTGCAATTTTGTGCTTTCTACATTGGAACTGCAATGAAAATATTTGAAAATTTTTAAGATGCAGGAAACTTATTGTTTTGGTGCTTTGTAACTGTTGTTGACAAATTTTGTACTTTGCATTTGAGTTTCTAAAGGCGGTGTTCTTGGAAATATCAACTGAAGTGAAAGCTTTCTTTTGATAAACAATGAACTTTTAATCGAGTTAAGATTGTCTTTGCACTTGAATCTAGAAGTTTTTTCTTTTTATATTTACAAGTGTTATTAAAAAAAAAAAATAATATGAAAATAATGCGCCAATAAAGTTTGGTGAAGTCAACAACGAATACGTTGGTTGGTACACAAAATTGCGAAAGCTTCTAAATGGATAATGGATTTTTTTCTACTAATTGAGGCTCATTATCTGCTGAATGCCAGCACTACTCAGGACCTAAGGCCCGCTTTGAAATTCGGCTCGTCCCGGATCCTAGAGAGTGCACTCTCTTAGTCAAAATCCGAGTGCAAAAACAATTCATGGAATACGACTTGTATCTCAAAAGGAGTTAGGATATTTCCATCATGCTTCCGTGCCTGGGAATACTCGTGACAAATTGTGGGGTAAAACAATATTGAGCGCAATCTAAGAAGCTATCAGAAAATATTCGATAACTTCGTGATTACTATTGAATACAAGTATATCACAAAAGTTCGAAAAATATACACTGCCGGAACAAAGTAATGGTACAGCAAATTTTTCACAATATTTGCAACAATTTTCATTCTAATATTCTTCCACTGATTTCATACAAAAATATGGTTCATTCTACAACAAAAAACATAAAAATATAATTCCTAAACTTTGTGCAAAACTCGCGAAAATTCTGTAAACTTTCATGCAAATTTTCAACTTTTTAATCAGAATTTTTAGAATTTTTTTGAGTATGCAGATTTGTAGTCCAATCAATTTTATTATATTACCGTTGATTTTTGGCAATTTTTTTCACGCAGTCTCTTCCATACAAACAAATTTTTTGCGAAAATAAACTTGCATTGTTTTTTTTTTTAGAATTTAATGCTCTGCAAAACTGCATACTCAAAAAAATTCTAAAAAATCTGATTAAAAAGTTGAAAATTTTGATGAAAATTTGCTAAATTTTCGCGAGTTTTGCACAAAGTTTAGGATTTATATTTTTATGTTTTTTGTTGATGAATGAACCATATTTTTTTACAAAATTGGCGGAAAACTATTAGAATAAAAATTGTTGCATATATTGTGAAAAATTTGCTGTGCCAACACTTTGTTCCGGCAGTGTATGGCAAAAAAGAATGCTGTTTCAGTACTAATAAATCTAGGATCATCTGAGAAAGTTTTACAATTTGTCAGCTTTGGTGAAAAAAATTTAGCAAAATAATTTTTTGTCCCGTATTCGGCTGCCTTATTGCATTATTTATTTAGGAAAATATAGTTTATTCTATAATATAAATCATGTAAAAGTTTCTTACTTTATATACAGTTCATAAAAATTCAAAAAATGTTTATAAAAATTTTCAACTTTTTATTAAGAGTTTCTAAAAAAATTTCGAGTATTCAGCTTTGTAGCCCATTCAATTTTAGTCTAATGAAGTGCAAGTTTCAAACGGCTCAAAATATTTCCGTTAATTTTTGAGAATTTGAAAATTTTGATGCACAGTTTTTAATTTCTTTAAATGGAGGAATGACAAGTAAATCAGAAGGCATCGATGACTTCCATACAAACGACAGGAAATCGAGACAAATCTTGGCAAATAATATTTTCGCACAACTTTCGCCAGCAAGAAATGTAAAAAATTACATTTATATGCGAAATTTATTTGCTAAAATTGCAATCATCGAAATACCAACGATATTTTGTGTATTGAATAATTTCGCGCTTTATTGCGCCCACACACATACACGTGTACATTTATGCAGACAGACCCATTCCCGCATATATTGCATAATACAAAAGGCCAAATCACCCATCAATTCATCCTAAACACCTACGAAACATATGGAGCCCAATTGGCAGAAGTAAAGCAACAAAGTAGGCGAGCAATGAAAAACGACGATACTGGGGGAGGGAAAAATAAACAAATATAACAGTATACTACCTAACGAAAAAGAACAATAAATTACTAAAAATCCGCAGAGGTGTTTTGGCTAAATTTTGCGAAAAATTTACGCTTACGTCGGTACATACATACATATGTGTATATGTATATATGTATGTATTTGAGCTGCTGATTTGGCCAATTGCTCGTAGTGCCCCGGCAGGCAGCGATTAAGTATATCGATATACGCATTTCCACTGCTGCTATTAAAGCGGCAACAACAAAACTGCATTGCCAATGTTTCAGTACTAAGTAAACTAAATAGTGTACATAGGGATAACAACAATAAAAATTTTCCATTTTGTTTATTTTTATAAAAGACGAAAAACATGAGCGCCGCCGGCACTGTACGAGTATTCTAGGAATCATTTTTTTGACTAAAGTCATTCGATGCAGCCTGTTGCTTGTATTTTGTACGAAAATGGCTAAAATTACCAACAGCATGCGTGTGTGGAAACGAGAGGAGCAACAACAACAAAAATTATTAAATAGCTCACACACATACTTATATATTGGTATAAACGTTTGTTAGTGTGTATTGGTGAAACAAGGCCCAGGCCAGAGGTTCGCCCAAAAAACGTTTTCACATTTATGGGTAGTCGTGAAAAACATGGCCAAAAACAAGTCGACCAGCTAAAGGCAATAATAACAAACATAGCTATAAAATATGGCAGCAGCAGCAGCCAGTCAGCCAGCCAAGCGAAATGGTGCACAAATATATGTACATATGTACGTATGTATGTATGCATGTATGTAGTTGTGTAGGCTACCACATTATGTGAAAGCGTTGACGTGGAAGTTGGTGTAAGGGGCTTTTGTAGACTCATCGACGTGTTCACCCAAAAATCCGAAATAGAAAAGCTGGGAAATTTTACTGCGAAAGCCCAGGCTGGGGGGATACGTAATTACTTTTATCGATAGCTTTATAATGTGAGGAAAGAAAATAGCTGCAAAAAGTCGAACTTTGGCTATCAAAATAAGAAAACTACGCAAACGAAAGTGCTCCAAGGAAAAAGTACTCGGTAAGTGCAGTGAAGTCAGAGAGTAGTACAACATCAAGAACAGGTCGGTCGAGACTTTCCTTTACACGATCGTGAAGGCAGCTACATACACTGTAACTGGGTGGCTTTTTCGACATTCGATGAAAAACATACGATCCTTAGTTCAACTTGGATTCGAGGCCGACCTAATAAAGCTTGCGGTGTGCTCTGCGACAGAGATTTTGCGGCGCAATGGGGCAGCGCTATCATCTGGCGTAGGCTAAAAAGAGGGTACGCCACAAATTGTCACCCTTTCACCGCTTATTTGGTTTGTGGTCGTAAATGAACTGTAATAATTAACGATTTTTGGAGAGCTTTCATTTACTACTGACATTAGGATGATAGAAATTGAGATCTTGTAACTTACGTCCGCCAGATTTTTAATTTTTTTTTGAAATGGATGTAATGCGATTTTTTTTTATGGATGGATTCTTTAGTTCAGTTTAAAGATTAGTTCACTTCTAGTTCGTTCACCTTATTGAACTATAGTTCACCTAATTGAACTAGTTCGGTAGTAAGAGCTGAGTTACAGAACAACAAAAATATATGTTTTCTAACACATGCATACATACATATAAAAGATTGCAATAACGACACAATTCAGTCGTCAGTTTCCAAGATCACGAAAGGATGGTTATCGAAATTCGGCAGTGCCTGCATTTAATTTTCTTTTCTTCAATTTCGAATGCTCGAAATGCAAGTAAATTGGGCTTAGCTTTGGCATCTGCAAGACAAAGTCTTTTGTTTAACAACGAATTCCAAAAACTCAACTCAAATACTTAATTTTTAATACAAATTCCACTAAATTAAAAAAAAATTGAAAAAAATGTTCACCCGAAAATTTATCATTCGCCCATAGTAAAACCATGGAAACCAAGGGTGAAGAGTGAACCGGTTCGAGGAAAAGGGAAACTTATGATAAGGCTGAAAATTTATTTTTAGCGTGAATTCCGATCGGCTGTTTTTTTATGCCCTTACAACGAAAAACGAGTTGCCATATGTGTTGTAAAATTACATTTCCATTTTTTCTTAAAGTGTTGCCACAGAAAATTTTAGTTCACTTTAATGACCGAACTAATGAACTATTTCTTTTAATCGAACTAGCTGGCTCTTTCGCTCCTTAGTTCAAAAAGCTCCCCAAGCCTAATAAGTATGTACGTAAAGTACTTTTTGAATTGTTTTACTCCCGTTGTTGTTTTAACATTAACTATACAAATGTATTATTCATTCTTACTGCACGAGTGGCAAAGGAAACACGAAAAGAAATAAAAGCCAAAAAAAAAAAATAAAGACATTGTAAACAAAAATTCGCAGTGGCGTACATAGTAAAAGAATTTGTTTACTAGTTGCTACAAAGGCATTTAGTTAGTAAGGAAAAGCGGCGAAAAGGCAAGCGTGGAAAAGCAAAAAAAAAAAAGAAAAGTAAAACCAACTGACCGCGTAAACATTTTGGAAATTAGCAATTCACAGGGCTGTGAAAAAAAAGCCTAGCAACCAAGTAGCGTGCAAACGTCTGATATTTTAAGTAACTAAAATGAAAGAAAATAGGGAAGTAGAAAGCAGATAATAACTTTCGCCTAAGATTGGTGCTTAATTGTGCAAATACGAGCATTTCTATGCAATGGTCTATGATGGACTTCTCGTTTCGCAAACCACATTAAGGCAGTCAGTTGTTGACATCTAAGTCTTTTAGACGGTTCTATAGATAGGATCTTGTAAGCACCAAAGTCGGATGTCTTTGTAGCTGGCTTTGAAGAGGGTATCATATAAGATTTGCTAGGAAAAAGAAGATGCCAAAAACTAGTTTATCAATTCTGGAACTGAGTATTTGAATTTTTATAAACCTATTAGATTCCATGGCTATAGTTCTGGAATTTTCAGTTTGCAAACGCGTCTTTCAGCATAAGTTCCAAAAGGACTAGCCTTCTTTTCTTGCTGTTTAAGTCTTAGATGCGATAAGGATATTAAGCAGATGATTTCGCCTCAAAAAATTTTGTGTTCCAAGTTGAGTTGCTGCATCAGTTTCGATTTATTAATCACAGGCTGGGCTGAGTTAGGCTGTAGGCTCTGACGGGTATAACTTTCACAGCGATCCCCGTTCACCTATATCCACTTAGAGCTCAGTAACAATTAAGACTCCTAAAATGTGATGATATGAGATCATCTATGTATGTTCGTTAAGAAAATAGCTTCTCTTTTGGGTAGTGCCATGCGTGGTTAGCCAAAGTTTTCGTGCAATTTGAGAATTAGATTCTGCCCACCATCTATCGTTTGCAATTTTGATGGTTTGTTTGAAGTTTACATGTTTGCAGAAGAATCATTTATCAGTTTCCAGCAATTTAGTTTCATGCCACGCTGGTTCACTGGCCAGGATTCCAGCCGATTTTTGGTATTCAGAAACTCTCTTTGAAGCCAATGAAATCTTGCTCAGGAATAGTATCACCCTGTAGGAGTAAATAACCACCGCCATTATTGTCTAGTTTAGACCCATTTTTGTGGACATGGATTGATTCTCTCTTCCTGACTGAATCTGAACCCCATTCGTCTCTTATGGGAAGTCAGCTCAGGAATTTAGTTTCTGAAATACGAGTCGGGGGTATATAGTCGGTAATTCTTGTGCGCTGGCCAAGACATTGCTGTAATATGGAAGTGTGTCTATTTCTTGATTTCGTTAAGCCTGATGGCAGTTTTGCATTCCACTTTCGACGCTTATATGTAGGCCTACCTGAAGAAAGTTTAAGAAAGCGTGTTAAGTGCTTTGGTGGCCGCAGTCTTCAGTGGCCTCTTGATCACTAGAGAGACCAGCCGTTGGCAGTTTTGTCAAGGATAAAGATCATATACTTACCCAATTCAGTGATGCTGCATCGTTTAAGGTGATATCTCGAGAGCAAGCTGTCAACGATGATGTTTCATAGCCTAGTTGATAGTTTTTGTGCTTACTACGAATAGCCTCCTATCTACCTAGCTTTGCTATGTGAGGATGTTGCAAATACCAAGTGCCAAGTGTAGCGATGAGGTTTTGGCTACCGAACCAATGTTCTTGAAGGCGTCTTCAATGCTCAGAATTCTTCTTTTTTTAATAAAAGAAATTTCCGCTGCTGAAAAGTGAGGCTGTGAAAAAGTGCTTTTGCAAATATTTTGCTTTGTTGTACACTTCTTACGTCATCTGTGAGTGAACCACTAAGAAAGAAGAATTTCTTTAATTTTAGGCCTCAGAAATACCAGCCAAGTTAAATTCTTTTTGATGTTTGCCTACAATCGCGCCAACTGCATTTCATTCAAATCTTTCTCTGTCAATTTCCATTTTGTGACGTTCGCCCATTGTCACATTTACCTACTTTCAAATAATTAAATGCTCCATTTTTCCGACTTCCGACGTTTTTTTTCCATCTTGCAATGGTATTTGTTTTTCAGCACCCGCGTATTTTCGATAATTTTAATATTCTCATTACGAAAATTCGCACTTTTTTAAATGAAACAAACCAAAAAAAAAAAACAAAAAAAGATATGTACAAAATAAATGAAAGCGCGACAAAAACTGTGTCAAACAATTCATTAGCAAAAGATCGTCACCAAGCAGCAACAACAAAAACGCAGCAGCAGCAGCTGTAGTGTGCTGATAGTGTCTAACGCCATCAAAATCAACATCAACATTAACATTAACATAAACGCCAACACCAACAACCCCTCAACATATCAGCAACACCATCAGCAGCAGCAGCAGCGGCGGCGGCAGCAGGCAGGCGTGTCAGCCGCGGCGCAGCAACGTCAGGTATTAACAACATCATTATTATTTCACCGACTCGTAAATGCTCGTAAACGGCATAGGATTTTTTTTCTCTTTTTTTTTTTTGGTTTTTATGTATTGGCAGTGCGCAACATTTTTGCGCATAGTTTTGGATGCGGCTCATATACCATCAACAAAAATATGAAAATGTCAACGAAAAATGCGAATAATTTCAATTTTCTTGGCGAATTTTTCTTTAGAATTATTATTGTTATTATTTTTGGTTCATTTATCTGTTTGTTTTTGTTTTTTTTTTTGGCCACAGCCGACGCGTTCACTTATTAATTACTATTTTTATTAGAACTAAACAATTTGCGAGTGTTTACTCATTACCAATTGCTTATTTATTGCCACTACTACTGCGTAAGTATGTTTGTATGTAAGAGCGTTGATTTCTTAATTTTTATTTTTCATAACATAGTTTGTGTTTTTGTTGTTTGTTTACACGCAATTATTTGTAATTGCCAAAAATATGTATGCGTAGGAAAGTGACCATGGCTAGACATGCTGGGCTGTGGGCAGTCGATCGACGAACGGGCATACGAATGGGGGGTAGTTGAAACCCTGTAGGGAAATGTGAGGTCTTCAATATGGTTTGCTTTGTGTAGGTGTTTGGCCACAGAATGCATTCTAAGCCGCTTTGGTAGCGGGCATATCTAAATATTTTTTGAGATTTTTGTTTTTCCAAGATTCGGGTGATGTCGAATGTGCCTTCTCAAATAATTGCGAGTTATCACATCCATTTGGTTAGAACTTTTCTTTTATCATAAAAAAACAAATCGTTCGCGAATGTTCCCGATTCCCGGGTTGTTTGTAAAATTATTTTTGGAATCCCTCAAAACCTATTATAGTTCCAAAAAGGCTATGGCTGTGTTTTAAAAGTGATTTTTGGGATATAAAAAAATATATTTAAAAAAAAAAAAATCAAAAAAATATAGGATTTCGAAATTTAAGAAACCGTAAAAGCAAAAACATAAATTTTAAATAAAATAAATTTTTTGTACAATATCTCTAACCGATCTTAAAAGATCCTGGAATTTTGAAGTATATGTCTTTTTTTAAGATACGAACTTTTGAACTTAAAACCACTACATATTACAAACTCTAAATTAAATAAAAAATTTTTAATATACCTTTACTTTAAGTTTGGAAAACATTTTTTCAAAGTTCAAAAATTCACCGTCTTCAAAAATTCAGGATCCCTTAAGATCAGTTGTAGGTATTGTGTGCGTAAAAAAACTGTGGCAAATATTTTTAAAATTTCGCTTAAATTTTTTTTACTTCAAAATTCTGTCATTTTTTTTATTTTTGCATTTTTTTTTATTATTTTTAAAATAAATATCACGTTTAAAACTAAACCAACACAATTTTTGCAAGTTTACTGGTTTTTGAGATATTCAAAAAATAAACTTGCGAAATCCCGGATAATGTGCAACCTAAAACTTTGCATAACTTTTGAAAAAAATTAATTTTTTTCTTTGGCAAAATTCATCCAAGTCAAAAATGGTCGATTCCAACCATTGGTCCATTTGACATGAATTGATCAAAGAATAAGTCTTATTTAAAGTAAAAAGGCCTACGTGCATGCATTTATTTAAAAGCGCTTATAATTTTGAGCACTGGGTATGCTGATATTTTTTATTTTGTTTTTGTTTTTTTATCAATTTTTTTTTTAATTTTTGTTTTTATTTTTTTTCATTATTTTTTTGGCTTAGACAAGCAGTTGCATATGCGTATCGTACACTTTTACTTGTGCGTGGAATTTCATATTTGCTGCTTGTCTATTATACGAGTTCGTTGCATTTGCCAAAATGGCATTTCAATGTGAAATCCATTTTGTTTTTTTTTTTACTCATCCACATTTGTGTGTATTGCGTATTTGTCATGATGTCAGCGGGTATACTCCGACAAAAGTACTTAATTTGGTGTGGCAATTACTTTTCTATTGATTTTGTTGATTTTATCATTCCATCGGTGTCCCTGCTGTATCTCTGACTGCATTACTTTGTTAGTTTAAATAACGTGACTACGATCTCTTTGGCGTATGGGAGCTTGCGTAAAACTCGTTGAAATTACTGAGACTAAAATCTAACTCATTCATTCATTTTCTTTAAAGTAGTTTCATGACTTTGGGGGGATTTTTAGTTTCACAAACAGTCTTCCGTCTACACATTTTGCTCGTTTTTACTTCGTCATTTTTGTCTTTGATCTATCGTTTTAAATTTCATCTTCGTTATGCTATTGTCAACGTAAGTACATACTTA
>NW_023458566.1:13747561-13752934 GCF_013731165.1 Rhagoletis pomonella
TTAAATTTCATCTTCGTTATGCTATTGTCAACGTAAGTACATACTTATGTATACATATGTATGTATAGTATATGCAAATATTTATGTACGTTGCTTTGATACTTAAATGCGTACAATTTCGCATTTCCTTGACAAGAAGGTCAGACATCAGGTAGTTTGTGGTTGATTTTAAAAATTAATGGATTTTTTCAACTAGAATTACTTGTTATGCATATACATATATTAGGGTGCAGTACTTTATATACAAAAAAAAATCCATCGAAATCATAAAGTTTATTATATTTTAAGACTCTTCAAAATATTTCGGAAATAGATTAAAATTTACGTGAGCAAATACTTCCAAACATCTCATTATTTTGCTTCCGTTGATGAAATGTTGATAGTTTTTTATGCGGACTTTTTAAGCTTAAACTCCTATATCATCTGAGGTGATTAAAAAAAATTGTATTTACTCGATTTTTGTAGGTATTTTCGAATAGGCCCAGCACACGTAAATCTTAATATTTTTCGGAAATATTTTGGCGGAAGTCTTTAAATATAATAGTTATAACTAGTGAACCCGCATGGCGTTAAAACGCCCAAAATTTAATTTCAAAAACCTAAAAAATATTCCAAATATTAGTCACAGCTATAAGCGATCAAAGTGCCATATTTCATCTAAATCCGTACAGCTGTTTTTTAGTGAAGAGAGGTCTTGCATAGTGCAGGTTTTTTTTTCAAATCGCCCTTTACCGATAAAAAAGATCTTAATTAAAAAAATAAAACTTTATCACACATCTACAGATTAAGGTCTTTAATTTGAACTCTCATTTTTGGAATTCAAAAGAACGCTTAAAATCGAATATCACAAAATACCTTCTCGTATAACACACATACATATACCTATACTTTTAGATCGATATGCTCTTTTTTCGAAAAGGTGGCCAGCCTAATTAAAGATATTTTCGAACTAAAGCTTTCATAAATTTCTTTCGATTCACATCACATAAATAAAGATCAGAAATAAGGAGTATTCAAACCCATTTCGATTGATATCCATTCTTTAATAATTCGTCGAACTTATTGAATAATTTGAATGCAACTTTTTGAACACATGGCAGCCTTCTTCAAACGTTCCAAATGTTCAGACTAAATATTTCTTACCACTCCTTCGTTTGACTCCCGTATTTATATAATTCACATAAATTTTACATTACTTAATTAAATTAAACCTTGAAAAGTATTTCAAGCTAAACTCTTGTTTAAACATGTGGCAACCCCACTAAATATAGTTCAGAAATAAAGAATTTTGAAACCCCCTTAGATTGATACCCAAATTTTAAGAACTCGTTTAACTTATTAAATACTTTGAATTTAACTATTTAAACAGGTGGCAACCCTTTTCCATCCCCTCAAAAATAGTCTTAGCGTTGAAAGTAAAGATTTCTTAACACACTTTCGTTTGACATACATATTTTGATGTTTCATATAATTTGTGTATAAATTAACTAAATTCAACATTTCAAGCAGATGGCAACCTTGTTCGAGCTATTCTTAAAACCATTTTGTTTGGCGCCCATATGGTGATACATACATACTTCTCTTACCTATTTCCCTTAGTTCAATTTGAATTTTATTTTTTAAACAGGTGGCAACCCTCCTATAGTTAAAAAACAAAGCTTTTCAAAACCTTTTCGATTAATTCCCATTTTGAATAATTTTTTTAAATAATATGAATATAGATAAGTTTTCAAAAGGTGGCAACTCTTTAAAAAAAAAAATAACATCTACAGCCCGAGCCCTTTAATTTGACACCTCACTTTTCCAAATCGAACGAACGGTGCAGTTCTTTTTTACGGAATAGAAAATGCCTTCGCGTATTATATATATAAATATAGATTACGGTCAAAGTTTTTTTTGGTGATGCACCCTAATATATATATGTTCATTTGTGTCTATGTATCCACACACTTTTATAAAAATTTATTGCGTAAATGTTAGTTTTAATGAATCGTGTTTTCCGCACAGAACTATGGGCAGAGCAAGACAGCGCCTCTAACCAGCGTAGAATCATCACCTTTTATCTGGATCGTCATTTGACTTAAATTACCTTCTGGAGCAACCAGAGAGGACGGTTGTGCGGATATCGTCAATGCTGACGCCGCTGCTTAAAGGATGAGAAGCATTTTTTTGACTCATACTTTATCAAGATCATGAGAATCTACATATTAATACGCTAACATAAATTTTGTCTCCGTTCGTTTGGCGATTCTACCGAACCGATTTCGAAACCAAGAACACCGTTGGAAAGGCATTTTTCCCTAGATGAGCAGAGTTTATGGTTTCACAATTGGTTGAAAATTACGTCCAAAACCGTCGTTTAAACATTTTCGAATTGTGTATACATGTTGCTGCAACATGTTCAATTTGACCCTGTTGTTTCACTCATTTGAAATTAAGCTTTGAAATAAAGATAAATATGAAGATGAAGAAATAAATGATAACGATGAAGTAAAAAAAAAGAAGGCAAAAGTGAAGATAAAGACGAAAATGAAGACAATGACAGATACATAAGAATTAGGGTAACTAAAAGGGTAAAAACATTTCTTGAATTTATGAAGTGAAACTTCTTTATTGGCAGTTCGCTGGTTGGGAGTAAATTGTCAAATTCAAGGGGAATAATGCACATGGAAAAGGTTCTCAGCGGTTTAGCGGTTTGAGAATAAAAACAAAAACAAAGATGCCTAGAGGTACAGGCAAAAACGAGGTAAAGGTGAAGAGGAATATGCAGAAATAAAGAAATAGTGGATATTGTTATCGGCATAATAATCGATTAAATAATTGATTTTGCTATCGATTTAGTCATTTATATTGTTCACGATATGTACAATAATCGATACTGATGATTGTTATATTTATCGATGAATTAATCGATTTAACAATCGTTGTGTTTTTCTATATGTTTATGGATATTGTTATCGGTATTTTTTATCGACACAGTTATCAACAGGGTTATCGATATACTAATCGGAACATGGAATGTGATCACACTACATGACATCACATCACATTTTATCACATGATATGAAGAGACATCACATGATATTACATCACATAATATGATATCACATCATACGATATCACGTGACATGACATCATATGATATGACATCACATTATATGGCTAGGCATCACATGATATGACATCGTATGACATGACATGGCATTACATGACGTGGCATCACATGATATGACATCATATGGTATGACATCATATGACATGACATCAGAGGATATGACAACACATGACATGACATCCTATCACATCACATAAAATAACGTCATATCTTATCACGTCATCGCACCTCTTCTCATCTACGTGAATAGAAAAAGAAAAGGATATAAGCAAAGATGTGAAAGATAAAAACAAAGATAAAGACCAATCCAAAATTTCAATATTTGTGTATGGTTCTTTTTGCAACCTGTTCAATTTAAGCTGTTTCGCATTTTGTTTTACTTCGTATTTGAAATTAAAATTTGAAATAAAGATAAATATGAAGATGAAGAAACAAGGGATAACGATGAAGACAAAAAAAAAGGCAAAAGTGAAGGTAAAGACGAAAATTGAGATAAAGGCGAAAATGGGGACAATGAGAAATACATAAGAATTAGGTTAACACAGTTGAAATTTTCCGATAGGAATCGAAATAAAATCAGCCATAAAGGTTACTGAAATTTATCGAATCATCGAAGTTTATAATTATCGAAATTTATCCATGCTTATTAAGTTATCGCAACGTACCGAATTATTCAAACTGATCAATGTTTACTGAGTTGTCGAAATTTATAGACACAGGAACTTAGTTGTCCAAATTTACGGATAGTTATCGAGCTATAAAAACGTGTGGGATTAACGAAATTTGTCAAGTTAAAGAAATGTATCAAGTTATCGATATTTATTGAATTATCATTATTTATAGACTTAACGAAATTTATCGAGGTGTCGTAATGCATGGAGTTCTTTCAACTTACAGAGTTATCGATAATTATTGATCTACTGAAATTGGTTGGTTCAACGAAGCGAAGAAGAGTGTAACGAGTTATCAAAATGTTTAGATAGTTTTCGAAAAATGTGGAGATGTCAAAAGTAAAAATTTATATAGGTATCCAAAGTTTTTACATATTTGAGTTATCGAAATTTATCGAGCCATCGAATTTCACAGTCATCGAAATTAGTCGAGTTAACGAATTTTGTTGAGTTATCGAATTTTAATGTTCTTGGAATTCATCGAACTATCGATATGTATCAAATCATTGAAATTTATCGATACACCTGAATGTATCGGGTCAATTCCAAGTCCTGCCGAAGTCCTCCAAAGACCTTCTCAGATAAAATGAAAATTTAGTTACGTTTTAGCAGAAGATTTTCTGGTTAGTAGATTTGTACCGAATAAGTTTTGCTACATGTTAAGTTAGAAAACCTCTCCAAGGCTTCTAAAACTAAAAAAACTGTCGAATTTCGACAGTACCTGGCACTCTAGTCTCTCATAAATAGTCTCACCTCGTATTGTGGCTTACACTTTACCGTTCATGGCTCTGACTAAGCAGACACCTTAGTACTATCATCAGTGAAACCATTGTCGTTCTATTGGCCGTTGGTTCGAAAAAAAGTTTTCTCTTATAGAAAATATGAAATTAGTTGAATTTTTTTGGTTTGTCAGTTTGTCAAAAACAAGTTTTAAATTTTTGATGACAGCTTTTAAATTGCAATTCCTTTTTGGACTATTTTTAATGAGATCATAACTAAGACGTCCAGACAAAAGCAAACAACACATTTTGGTGGAAATAAGAGTGAAATGGACTCTGAAGGCCGTTCATTTCTGAAATTTCTTGTTACGGTTTCTTTGCTCAAGTATGTACAAGAGAATAAAAAAAGTTTCTTTAAATTAGTTAGTGCCGTGAGCTGTGCATCAAATTTAATCCTTCCCGCCAAAGGTTGCAGCGTAGCACCAGCTAATTGAATAAATAATTATTCACTTCAAATTGAAGCGCTTTGCGAAGTAAACTCCAACTGTAAACAATCAAATCGCATTTGTGACGAAGAAAAACGCTGCCAAAGAGCATGTCATCATCACGCTCATCAAACATCTATGTATATATGTTGGACAAAAATCACGAGGATCTCAACAAATTCATCAACAAAGTTGCAGATAAGCATACAAATTCTCGCTTGTTTTTCCGCTGGCTCCGCTGGCTCCGCTGGCTCTGTTGTACGAGCAAAACCAACCTCCTTCAGTAGCAAGCATTAAAGCATCAGCAGCTGTTGTCTGCTTTCGCCAATATGTATGTATGTATGTATGTATGTATTCTGTATGCACAGCAGGATATGCGCTTC
>NW_023458566.1:13753034-13754946 GCF_013731165.1 Rhagoletis pomonella
GAAGCGCATATCCTGCTGTGCATACAGAATACATACATACATACATATTGGCGAAAGCAGACAACAGCTGCTGATGTTTTAATGGTTGCTACTGAAGGAGGTTGGTTTTGCTCGTACAACGGAGCCAGCGGAAACACTAGCGAGAATTTGTATGCTTATCTGCAACTTTGTTGAATTTGTTGAGATTCTCGTGATTTTTGTCGAATATACATACATAGATGTTTGATGAGCGTGATGATGACATGCTCTTTGGCAGCGTTTTCCTTCGTCACAAATGCGATTTGATTGTTTACAGTTGGAGTTTACTTCGCAAAGCGCTTCAATTTGAAGTGAATAATTATTTATTCAATTAGCTGGTGCTACGCTGCAACCTTTGGCGGGAAGGATTAAATTTGATGCACAGCTCACGGCACTAACTAATTTAAAGAAACTTTTTTTATTCTCTTGTACATACTTGAGCAAAGAAAACGTAACAAGAAATTTCAGAAATGAACGGCCTTCAGAGTCCATTTCACTCTTATTTCCACCAAAATGTGTTGTTTGCTTTTGTCTGGACGTCTTAGTTATGATCTCATCAAAAATAGTCCAAAAGGAATTTTCACCGTTCTAGCCTTGAGTATCAAAAATTTAAACTTGTTTTTGATAAACAGACAAACCAAAGAAATTCAACTAATTTCATATTTTCTATACGAGACTTTTGTTTGGAAGCAACGGGCAAATGAACGTTATACCATTTTCCCACGGGATTACGATCGCGAATTAGCCCATTCCCACGAGCACATTCTTAATTCGATTTGACAGATCTCTGTTTCTGTGTTTTGTTTTTGTTTTCTTCGCTGCAAAATTGATGCAAAATGTAGGTTCTTCCTAAAAGTTTATAAGTTTCCGTATTAAATTAGGGTCGTACACATTTATACACTTTACTTTTCGTACTCAGAAAAAATGCAAGTTTTAATCTGTGAGCTTGTTTCGATAAATTTCCGATAAAAATTAGAGACGGCACCGATTTGTTCGTAATTCGCATGGTAATTGGATCTGAATTATTAACAAATGAGGTAATTCGCTCTCAAAATTTTGTATGGCGAGTTACGTAATTCGAAGGGTAATTGGAGTGCGAAATACGAACGAGAGAGCGAACTACGTAATTGGGGGCCCATGGGAAAGCCGCATTACTCTGTCATAGCTCTATGCGGAAAGCGCGATTCATTAAAACTTACATTTACGCAATACATTTTCAGTGCGTGGATACATGTATAATGTGTATACATTAGGGTGCATCAGCAAAAAAAAAAGTATCGATTTTTAATTGTTATCCTTATTAAAGATTCTTTAAAGACCGCCGCCAAAATATTTCGGAAAAATATTAAGATTTACGTGAGCTGGGCCGATTTGAAAATACTTACAAAAATCTAGTTTTTTATAAATAAGATTTTTTTTTTTTAATATTTTAAAAAAAAAATACTTCTGATGATATAAAAAGTTTAAGCTTAAAAGGTCTGCATTAAAATGATTGCAAATTTTGTCAACGGAATCGAAATATGTAATGAGATGTTTGGAAGTATTTGCAAATCGGTCCAGCTCACGTAAATTTTAATATCTTTCCGAAATATTTTGGCAAAAGTCTTAAAATATAATAAATTTTATTATTCCAATGGTTTTTTTTTTATGTAGAGTACTGCACCCTAATGTATGTATATGCATACCAAGTGATTCTATTTGAAAAAATCCATTAAATTTTAAAATCAACCACAAACTACCTGATGTCTGACCTTCTTGTCAAGGAAATGCGAAATTGTACGCATTTAAGTATCAAAGCAACGTACATAAATATTTGCATATATGTATGTACTATACAGGCATATAAGTAAGTATGTACTTACGTTGACAATAGCATAACGAAGATGAAATTTAA
>NW_023458566.1:13755046-13756049 GCF_013731165.1 Rhagoletis pomonella
AATTTGTGAATATAAATGAAAAAGTTAGGAGTAAGTTAGGCCACTAATGCTGTCACTATTAGTGACCAAAAAAAAATTTGCTAATTTTCCTTTTGTATATAATTTCAGGACGAACATTGTTTGACTCTTTATATTTGATTAAATTAAGTTGGTATATTTGCTAACTTAAGCAACGTTGTGCCTGAAAGTATGCAGCATTTGTGAATTTAGTTTATGATTTCGTTCGCTTCTATAGCACATAAAATAGCACTTCTCAAGAATTTACTATTAAATTGTAAAGTCAGAATTAACATCAGTGATAACAGGTAAGTCCCAGCTGGGTTCTAATATCACAAAGTAGTTTTTGTGAAAATTGTATAAATGGAAAGAATATTTTCCCAACAAAAATTAACAAAGCAAATTACAAAATTTAATGAAATTGAATTTTATTAAAGTAAACTGCGATTTAAACTTTCCAAAGACTTTGAAAAGTCTATTTTTGTTTAGTTAAGTTTAGTTTAAACGATTTATGGTTTTTAATTTTAAATGGAGCGTTTTTTGTGAATTATGTTTAATAAAATTAGGAAACCTTTTTAGCTTCTTTTTTGAGGGCTACAGTTTTTTGGTCGAAAATAAATTTTTTTCCAGAAATTTACAGTTAAAAAAAATCTGGCAATGCTGATGGTGAAATAAATTCCAAATCCCAAAAATTGCCAAAGATTCTATAAAATAATTTAAATTTTGAAATGATAAGAAACTGCTGAATAATACAAAAATCCCGAATTATACTATGAAAAGATCCCTAAAGTCCAGAAACTCTCGGAAAAAATCTCGAAGAAAATGTCGAACAAATACTGAAAGAACGAAAATCAAGAAAAACTGCAAAAACCTTTCAAGTTTCCAAGAAAATTCGAAAATCCCGGAAAAACATCGACGAGTCGCAAAAAATCCGAAAAATCTTATACAGATCAGATTTCAAAAATTCCTGAAGAATGCCGAAAGACCCCGAAAAAACTATTGCTTC
>NW_023458566.1:13756149-13758680 GCF_013731165.1 Rhagoletis pomonella
AAAAATTCCTGAAGAATGCCGAAAGACCCCGAAAAAACTATTGCTTCGTCTTCACATTGAAAATTTAAAATAAAAAAACCGAACAATATAAAGAAATTCACAAAAAAGTCCCTAAAACTCCCAGTTCTCTAAAAGATACGAAACTTTCTGTAAAGTTTCATAAAAATTAACAAAATAACGTAATAAAATCTAACATAATCAAAAAAGCTTAAAGTCCTCAAACCCCTGCAAAAATTTCCAAATAATCGCGAAAAAAAAAAATTTATATTTGCCAGAGTTCTTTAAGATTCCCGAACAAAATGTAAATAAAAAACCTTTAATATACCCGGAAAAATTCGAAAGGTCTCAAAATTCTCTGATAAATACCTGAAAGAAATACCAAAGAATGAAAAAAAAAATGCCGAAAGCTTGGAAACACCCGAAAAACAGTGCATTTTTCTTGAAATTTACGAGATAATTTAGAGCCTTGCTTAAAGATTATATTTTGGTGCATCATTAACCTTAGCTTTTCAGATCCTACGCTTTGAATTCTATGGTCAAAAAAATTCTATAGAATATATACTTTAAAAAGCTCAACTCTACATAGCATAAAATTCAAATATGCCGCAAAAATTACTAACATCACATCCATCTTTCTCCGACGCTTCTGCTTCGATGCGAAGTCCAGAGCTTCCAAACAGAAAACAGAAAACAATTTATTTTTGCCATAACTTTTAACAACACTTTCAATGCGATTTCGCTGACTTTTACCATCATATGCATAAATGGCACACACACACACACACACAACACACAGTTTTATGGAAGCAACCATCCGCAGATGCAACAAGTGCGAATGCAACACCAACACCAATACCACCAACAGCTGCTTGCATATAAATATGTAGCTGCATATGAGAATAGAAATAAGCGGTTAAACCATGGAAAATAGTGACCATGTGAATTGAAACGACCGCCGTTAAAGCAGTTATGTCGAATATAAAAGAACGTAGTTACAATAAATTTTCAACAGATGCCGCGCAAATACGCTCGGTGTCACGCCTTACCAGCCACCCAGAGTGCTACCGGAAAAGCCATTTTTTTATTTTAAAGCACTGCTTGTTCTGTGGCTATGCTGTGGCAAAATATTTAGTTGGGCAGCCGGGCGACCCGTAGGGACATCAACAAGTTGCAAATTTGTAATGTTGCATTTATTATTAACTTTTTTTTTGTTTCATTTTGGTTGCAAAACTTTCAAATGTAAAAGTTTACTCATTTGCTTGCACTCCACAAATTGTACACATATGTAACTATAAATATGTGTACATATTGTATGTAAGTATGTACATATGTAAGCATGTAGGGCAAACTAAAAATTTAAATTCGCCAACAAACCAACACAAAACTTTTGCGTAATATGTAAATGTTGACGTGCGGAAGGACCGAACACACGCATACATACAACTTTTACATTTTAATACGTATGTATGTAAGAATATTTGTGTTTGTTGGCAAACATTGGTAATGGAAATAGAGAATATTATTTGTCAACAAATAAGTGCGAAAAAACTTGGAATTGTGGCGAAAGCATTTTGACAGTGAAGAAGACCGCAAACAAACCCCGAAAATGGTTTATAAACAAAAGCTGTAAAATTTGTATGCAATAAATTTAGAGAATGCATAGTTCAAATAAAGTATATAGAAAATTTGATTTGCGGTCGAAAAAAAAATGGGCTCGAAAAATTCTTTTTGACCACTAGTTAAATTTTTGCTAAAAACAAATTACCAGCAATTAAATTTTTCTTCAAAAATACCTTTCTTGTTAAAAATATATTTTTTGCCCAAGAAATAGGTTTTTGCCCCAAAAAAAAGTTTTTGCTCAAAAAATAAGCTATCGCTCAAAATCTAAATATTTTTCCCAGAAATCAACTTTTCTCGCTCAGGAGTTCAATTTTTGTCCAAAAACTTAAATTTTGCTCAAAAATAAAGGTTTACACAAATATAAATGAAGCTTTCTCAAAAACAAATCATTGCTAGGGATGGCTGCGATTAATCATTTGATTAATCGATTACATTTGTCCAATTTACAATTTTTACAATTTTTATTTAAATTGTAAGTCCTGGAATCGATTATATTCATTTGATTAATCGATTACATTTGTCCAATTTACAATTTTTACAATTTTTATTTAAATTGTCAAGTCCTGGAATCGATTATATATCAATAATTGCAATTTTTTTTTTGGTTGTGATTAATCATATGATTATTTAATCGTTTATTTAATTTTTTTTTCCATATCTAATCATTGCTAAAAAACAAAGCATTGTTCAAAAAACTAATTTTTGCTCAAGAAATGCATTTTCGCTCAAAAAATTAATTTTTGCTCAAAAAATTAATTTTTGCTCAAAAAAATATATTTTTTTTTAAACATACATATACATATGCGCTCAAAAAATTAATTTTCACTGAAAAAATAGTTTTAGCACAAAAAAAAACAACATTTTTCTCAAAAAATATATTTCTCCAAATAAATACATTGGTGCACAAAAAA
>NW_023458566.1:13758780-13759153 GCF_013731165.1 Rhagoletis pomonella
TTAATTTTCACTCAAAATCAAATTTTTTCTCAAAAAATTTTTTTTCGACAAAAAAAAAGTTTTGTTCGATAAATTTAATTTTTTTTCAAAAAAATAAATTTTAGCACAAAAAATAAATTTTGGCTCAAAAAAAATTTGGCTTAGAAAATAAGTTTTTGGTCTAAAAATTAATTTTCACTCAAAATCAAATTTTTTCTCAAAAAATTTATTTTCGCCAAAAAAAAATGTTTGTTCGATAAATTTAATTTTCATTGAAAAAAAATAGTTTTAGCTCAAAAAACACAATTTCGTTAAAAAAAAAATTAGCTCAAAAAATATATTTTTGTAATACATATGTGCTCAAAAAAATAATTTTCACTGAAAAAATAGTTTT
>NW_023458566.1:13759253-13760931 GCF_013731165.1 Rhagoletis pomonella
CTGAAAAAATAGTTTTAGCTCAAAAAATACATTTTGCTCAAAAAATATATTTTTCTAAACAAGGACATTTGTGCTCAAAAATAAATTTTGGCTCAAAGAATAAATTTTGGTTGAAAAAATATATTTTTCTTAACAAATAAATAATACATTTTGGCTCAAAAAATAAATTTTTGAAAAAAAAATTAATTTTGGCTCAAAAAATAAATTTTTACTCAAAACAAAATATTTGCTCGATAAATGAACTTTCGCTCAAAAAACTAATTTTCACTGAAAAAATAGTTTTAGCTCAAAAAATACATTTTGCTCAAAAATATATATTTTTCTAAACAAACACATTTGTGCTCAAAAAATAAATTTTGGCTCAAGAAATAAATTTTAGCTCATAAAATAAATTTTTCTAAACAAATATAAAAAATAAATTTTGGCTCAAAAATAAATTTTTACACAAAAAATTAATTTTCGCTCAAAACAAAATGTTTGCTCGATAAATTAATTTTTTGCTCAAAAAAAATGTTGCTCGATAAATTAATGTTCACTCAAAAAACTAATTTTCATTGAATAAATTGTTTTAAAAATAAAAATAAATTTTTGCTCGAAAAATAAATGTTTGCTAAAAGAATAATTTGTTTACAAAATTACCACAAAATTACTGCAGTTCAATTATTCGTTTCTCTAAGCAAGAACAAAAGTTACGTATACGTTCCGACCAAAAAAAAGTAAATCAGAGTAGACTACATGGGAATTCAAGTTGCTATATAGGAAACAGACGACAGACAGCACGCATGTAAGAGTAGAAGCTTTTATATATCTGAACACACACATGTACATATATTCACATGAGTTTGTGTATATTTGAATAATGCGCATTGGACTTGCGACAGGCAACGTGAAAACCAACAGCAACAATAACACCAACAAGAACATAAATATTACTCAAGCACGCACCTGCTGCAGTAAGATCAACATTTTTTGCCATTAATATGTGGCTTCTTGTTCCCCCCCCACCTTTCAACTGCACGGCCTTCATTTAAGTGCACGAAATTCCCTACACTTCGCTTCTCGTTGGGTTTGCTGCCGTTGTGTAGCTGCCTGCCCTGCCCATCTCCGTTGTGTATTTGACCCATATTTCAGGATTTTTGCAGACATGCAGGGGCATGTGACTTAAGTTCAATTGCATGCCACATGCTGATTACTTACTGCCACAGCATTCAAACTCACTCAAACGCACTTAACCGAGCCACGAGCCACCAGCACCACCATTGCCACTCCACCCCACCCCACCAATTGAGGTGCTGCTCCACCACCAACGCAGTACCCATATTCTGTTGTGTTCGTTGCATTCAGTCGTTGTTGTTGACAGTTTTATTTATTGGCAGCAAGTCTTTGTACAAGTGCAGAGCAGCGCACATACACACACACACACACACACACACTCATGTACTCATGCGTGGCATATGTGAGCACATAGAGAATTTAGCCTGTTGCTTTTGGCGCTCGTTACTGCTGCCAGGCCACAAGAATTTTCAATTTAAAGTGCACATTTTCATTTTTCCACAATTTCGTTTCTTTTTCAATTTTTTGTATTTTTCTTTCTCAAGTTTGGCTCTTTACGTTTTTTACTTTCTGCATTGATGTGTTTATTTATTTGTTGCATGACTTTGCTGCTTATTTTTTTTTT
>NW_023458566.1:13760941-13761369 GCF_013731165.1 Rhagoletis pomonella
CAAAAGTTCGCTGTCAGCGTGAGTGCTTACTCGTATTTTCTACTTCGCCAAACTTCATGGAATGGACTGCCATGGATGGACAGCTGGTATAAGTTGGGTGAACCGCATAAAATAACTTAAAAAGGAGAGGAAAAAAAAAACAACAGAAAACCGCGAAATGAGTTTAAGCGCAAAATTATGTTTTTCTTCGCACTCGAGCGCTTTCGCTTCATTTTAGACACATACATACATACATACATACATACATACATACATACATACATAAAAAAGATGAAATGTATATAATTTTTCTTTTAATTTTAATTTTGAAGTTCTCATTTACTTTGCATTTTAGCAAATGAAATTAATTTCGAAACTTCAGCAGTGTAACCGGCAAAATTTGAAGCGCATATCCTGCTGTGCATACAGAATACATACATACATACATA
>NW_023458566.1:13761469-13764007 GCF_013731165.1 Rhagoletis pomonella
CCAATTTAGCGCATATTTGTTACTTCATCTTCTACACCGGCAGTTGGGAGGGCATTGACTGCCACCTACACCGGCTGAATGAGATCGGGAAGAATATTTGTTGTGGAAATACATAAATATGACATGCCTATGAGATTAGGGAAAAGTAATACATATGTATGTATGTGTGCACGTAAATATGCACTTAAATTAGGAGTTCCCATTGTTCGTTGTTAAACAAAATATGGCACGTGTCAGTTAAGCGGACAAAAAATAGCGACAAAAAATAGCACATCTACATTTTTACCATTTTTGACTAATTTTCTTTTGCTTTTTTTTTAAGATTCATTATTTTTAACATAAAAATATAGCTCCTTATCAAAGGAATGCCATACAAATCTAAATTTCAGACTTTGTACAAAAATTATAATTCCACAAACTTTTCATCCCGATTGCATGCATTTTAATTTCTAGAATAATTTTTGGTATGCAGTTTTATAGCTTATTAAATTCTAGCATAATAAAGTGCAAGTCTTAAGTTGCTAAAAAATTGCGTTGATTTTTGATATTTTTTTTTTGGTGACGTTGAAATTGTCAAAAATCAACACGATTTTTTAGAAACTTAAAACTTGCACTTTATTATTATTTATATATATTTTATATTGCACGGAGGAGAAGCTCGGCCAAACACTAACATATGTGTAAGCGCCAATCTATTATTATTATTAAAACTTGCACTTTATCATACTAGAATTTATTAAGCTATAAAATGCTTGAATTTTTATAATTTTTGTACATAGTCTGAAATTTCGAATTTTGGAATTGTAGTTCGCAGCTCCCGCTACTCGGCTACCGCGGACGCATTAATTTTGATGCTTAGCTGTAGCTAGTGATGGCGAAAAAAAATCGGTTAATTAATCATATGATTACTCAAAAGCCAAAAAAAAATTATTGCAGTTAATTGCAATTATTGGGAAATAATCGATTAATCCAATTTTTAAAGCCACTTTTTCACAGTGAGTATTCACCAAAACACTTTTCCATACAAAATTTCTAATTCTCTGGTTAATTCGCGTTAAATAAAATAAAACGAGTATTTTTAGCGGCGATAATTATTTATTATTTGATCGAACTACGATATCTGCAATTTTATCGTAAACTGAAAAAAAATTATCGATTTATTTAATCAAATGATTAATCGTTGCCATCCCTAGATGTAGCACTTAATACGGATTAACTACAGTTCTTGGATTTCACGATGTTGGATTTTTTTAGTCGGTTTTGGGAATTTTCGGAATTTCTGGGTAAAATTGGATATTTTTAGAACTTTTTTGGGTATTTGGAGTTTGTTGGTAGCATTCGGTATTTGCGATTTTTTTTTTATTTATCCGAGAGATTTGTGATCATTCGGAATTTTTTCCGATTTTTGAAGTTTGATCAGATTTCTTTTTTAATTTTTCTCAATCCTTGGGGTATTTTATCTAAGTTTTTCATGTTTTGTGCGGGATTTGTCGAGAAATTCGATCTTTTTTGAAAATGTTTTGAATATTTTTTGTGATTTTTTGGGACTTCTTGGATTAGTTTTCGGACATTCTGGCTGTTTTTTTCTTACGTTTTTTTTTTTTTAACTTTTGAAATTTGGTTGGGATATTTCAGGTTTGTTTACGGAATTTTTCGGAACTCTTATTTGGGATTTTTTGCAAAAGTTTCAGATTTTACATTACATTTAAATCGGAACTTATGTATGCCTATAAAATAAAAAGTAAAATTTGGCGATTATATCAAAAAAAAAGAGCAGGTGGTTTTATTCTTTCCTTTTATCTAAAATATGTATTTATTCTTTGCTCGAAAAACCAAACTTAAAGTCCTTAGTTTACTAACAATTTTTATGTTATATAAAGTGGCAACACAGGTTTTTTTCGACCCCCACAGGAAATGGCCTTTTTATGAGGCTTTAAGAAAACATTGTCAAATATGTACAAAATTTAATATTTGCAAGTAAAAATTTTCCTCATTCTGCACTAGTAGCAGTAGTGACTCATTTATGTGCTGTATTTTGGAACGAATCTGCGGATCTCTCTTATGCCATCTTCAGTGTCGTTTTTCGCCACTCAGGCAAAATATAAGTTCACATAAATACCCAACTACTAAATTTGAAAAAGTTTTGCTGCCGAAGATTTACAGTTTAAATCTAATTTTTTGCAAATATATGCACTTCGAAACCCATTTCAAGCTACATATATTTCCATTTGACAGCTGTCAATAAGTGTAAAGGTCATTGACACACATAAAATCAGTGACATTTTTTACAACGAATTAAAAACAAAAAACGCTGGAAGAGAGATGAACGAACAAATGTGAAATGCAAAACTTAAATATAAAATTCCACAATAATGCCCTTTGGCAGTTAGGCTGCCATATCAACTATAAGTAAACATACATATAAGTAAGCACACACGTGTACTCAGGTACATACATACATCGCCTTGGCATATTTTAGAGTACGCTCTGTCGCAAGATAAAAGTTATAAAAGTAAGATTTTCAAATTTTTCTACACA
>NW_023458566.1:13764107-13767205 GCF_013731165.1 Rhagoletis pomonella
TGTGTAGAAAAATTTGAAAATCTTACTTTTATAACTTTTATCTTGCGGCAGAGCGTACTCTAAAATATGCCAAGACGATGTATGTATGTACCTGAGTACACGTGTATGCTTACTTATATGTATGTTTACTTATAGTTGATATGGCAGCCTAACTGCCAAAGGGCATTATTGTGGCATTTTATATTTAAGTTTTGCATTTCACATTTGTTCGTTCATCTCTCTTCCAGCGTTTTTTGTTTTTAATTCGTTGTAAAAAATGTCACTGATTTTATGTGTGTCAATGACCTTTACACTTATTGACAGCTGTCAAATGGAAATATATGTAGCTTGAAATGGGTTTCGAAGTGCATATATTTGCAAAAAATTAGATTTAAACTGTAAATCTTTGGCAGCAAAACCTTTTTAAATTTTGCAGTTGGGTATTTATGTGAACTTATATTTATACTGAGTGGCGAAAAACGACACTGAAGATGGCATAAGAGAGATTCGCAGATTCGTTCCAAAATACAGCACATAAGTGCTGAGTCACTGCTGCTACAGCTGAAAGTCGTCGAAATTGTGCCACTATTCTCGCTAACTGCTCTAGACTCTCCACTGCCGAATGAGGAAAATTTTTACTTGCAAATATTAAATTTTGTACATATTTGACAATGTTTTCTTAAAGCCTCATAAAAAGACCATTTCCTGTGGGGGTCGAATAAAAACCTGTGTTGCCACTTTATATAACGTAAAAATTGTTAGTAAACTAAGGACTTTAAGTTTTGTCTTTCAAGCTAAGAATAAAGATATACTTTAGATAAAAAGAAAAAAGAAAACCACCTTGTTTTGAAATAATCGCAAAATTTTACCTTTATTTTATAGGCATACATAAGTTCAGATTTAAATGTAATGTAAAACCCGAAACTTTTGCAAAAAATCCCAAATAAGAGTTTCGAAAAATTCCGTAAACAAACCTGAAATGTCCCAACCAAATTTCAAAAGAAAAAAACATAAGAAAAAAACAGCCAGAATGTCCGAAAACTAATCCAAGAGGTCCCAAAAAAATCACAAAAAATATTCATAACATTTTTAAAAAATATCGAATTTATCGAAAAATCCCGCACAAAACATGAAAAAATTAGATAAAAGACCCCAAGGATTGAGAAAAATTAAAAAAGAAATCGGATTAAACTCTAAAAATCGGAAAAAATACCGAATGATCACTAACCTCTCGGATAAATCCGAAAAAAAGATTCGTAAATACCGAATGCTACCAACAAACTCCGAATACCCAAAAAGTACTAAAAATTCCAATTTTTATCTAGAAATTCCAAAAATTCCCAAAACGGACAAAAAATCCAATAAAACTACGTGAAATCCAGGAACTACAGTTGATCCGTATTAAGTGCTACATATAGGGATGGCAGCTATTAATCATTTGATTAAATTAATCGATTCTTTTTTCCAATTTACGATAAAATTGTAGATATCGTAGTTTTGTGTTGCATAAATCGATTATTAATCGATAATATATTCGTAAAATTCGGTAAAATATTCGTAAACATATTTTCAAGAAATATGAATTATGTAGTTGTCTACAATTGCAAACAGCCGCAAGAATTGCTCACGTTGAGGGCATACAATGGTGTAAAGAGCTGTGTATGTAAACCCATTGTAAAAGCTACAAAACTTAAGTGTGGCAACGTTACAATTTCAGTTGAGTAAAAGTCAAGTCCTAGAACTAATTGCCCGTCTCCACAGGATAAAGTTTATATCTTGATATAAATTTTATTCTGTGAAGACGGCTTAGCGGAATATCATCGACACTTGGGAGGTAATGAAAACTGTTTACCCAAAACTTTACGGAATTTCGACAACATTTCTGTCACTTAGTTGGTGCTTCGGTGCTTGCTGAGCGGCTTTTTTCAAAAGCTGGAGCTACAGCCACCGTGAAACGCAACCGCTTATCAACAAAACACTTATCGAAACTTTTGTTTTTGCAAACTTGGTCAAATAATAAATAATTATCGCTGCTGAAAATACTCGTTTTATTTTATTTAACGCGAATTAACAAGAGAATTAGAAATTTTGTATGGAAAAGTGTTTTGGTGAATACTCACTGTGAAAAAGTGGCTTTAAAAATTCGATTAACCGATTATTTCCCAATAATTGCAATTAATTGCAATAATTTTTTTTTTTGCTTGTGAGTAATCATATGTTTAATTAACCGATTTGTTTTCGCCATCACTAGCTACAGCTAATCCTCAAAATTAATGCGTCCGCGGTAGCCGAGTAGTGAGAGCTGCGAACTACAATTCCAAAACTCGAAATGTCAGACTATGTACAAAACTTATAAAAATTCAAGCATTTTATAGCTTAATAAATTCTAGTATGATAAAGTGCAAGTTTTAATAATAATAATAGATTGGCGCTTACACATATGTTAGTGTTTGGCCGAGCTTCTCCTCCGTGCAATATAAAATATATATAAATAATAATAAAGTGCAAGTTTTAAGTTTCTAAAAAATCGTGTTGATTTTTGACAATTTCAACGTCAGCAAAAAAAAAATATCAAAAATCAACGCAATTTTTTAGCAACTTAAGACTTGCACTTTATTATGCTCGAATTTAATAAGCTATAAAACTGCATACCAAAAATTATTCTAGAAATTAAAATGCATGCAATTGGGATGAAAAGTTTGTGGAATTATAATTTTTGTACAAAGTCTGAAATTTAGATTTGTATGGCATTTCTTTGATAAGGAGCTATACTTTTATGTTAAAAATAATGAACCTTAAAAAAAGCAAAAGAAAATTAGTCAAAACTGGTAAAAATGTTGATGTGTGCTATCTTTTGTCGCGGGCTGTAGTCCGCTTAACTGACACGTGCCATATTTTGTTTAACAACGAACAATGGGAACTCCAAATTTAAGTGCATATTTACGTACACACATACATACATACATACGTATTACTTTCCCTTAATCTCATAGGCATGTCATATTTATGTATTTCCACAACAAATATTCTTCCCGATCTCATTCAGCCGGTGTAGGTGGCAGTCAATGCCCTCCAACTGCCGGTGTAGAAGATGAAGTAACAAATATGCGCTAAATTGG
>NW_023458566.1:13767305-13767795 GCF_013731165.1 Rhagoletis pomonella
CCAACTGCCGGTGTAGAAGATGAAGTAACAAATATGCGCTAAATTGGAAAACTTCCACGCAATATGTCAAAAAATAGATTTTTAATTTGTTGAATAAAAAAAATTTTATAAAATAAGAAACATGAAACATGCACAACCCACACAATCGCGCAGAAGAAACATGAAATCTCACATTGAGCAACAAGAAAAGTTCAACAAGGAAAATTGTAATAATTGTATGGCTGTGCGAAATTTGACAGCTGCCTGCCCCCAATGACCTCAACACCACACTGTTTATCACAGAGATCGCGCCATACCACCTAACTGAAGCGCGTGCGGCTAGGCGGGCTGAACTGGCTGGCTGGCAGTCGGTCAGGCAGCATTCTGCAAACCGGGATATTGGGTGGGATGCCACGCAACAAATTTCTGACAGTAATGGATGGTCGATTGGTAAATTATGTTGCGCTTCGTAGCGGCGAAGGAAGCAAAAACTTCAAGCAGCGCCGGGGGG
>NW_023458566.1:13767962-13803208 GCF_013731165.1 Rhagoletis pomonella
AGTACTTTGCGGCAAAATGTAAAAAAAAAATAATATTTCACTTTGCTGATTCACGCAACAAGAACGCGGGTGGCGCGGCGCGCGTAAGTTTTGCGCTAAAAAAAAAACAAAAACCATCACCAAATGCAAATAAAAATGTGTCCGAAAATTGGTTTCGTTTTTTTTTTGCTCGTCGCTAACTTTTTAGCGGCTACAGTTCAATGACTTCGCACCAAAAGTTAAATGTACTCTGCATACGCGCATAGCAAAAATCTGTGTATATGGAGCCAAAATTGCGCCTAAACATTTAAAAATCTGGAAAAAATAAAAACAAAAGTGAAAATATTTTAGATATTTTTCGCGCGTCCAGAATATAGAACAGCATCATATTTTGCTGCTTAAGGAATAAAACACTCATGTGAATGTATGTATGCACATCAGGGTGGTCCAAAAATGCATATGAAAAGGTAAATTGGAAATTTCAGTGCTCTCACACCCTAAGATTGTGCTATGTCGAAAAACAAAACCTTAGCCCTTTTTTATTTTAAAATAAAAAATTTTGTGGTTTTTAGGGGTCATATCAAAAATAGTTACTAATAGAAAATGCTTTAATAAAAAATTTAGGATGGTTTTTGGAAGTATCCTGAAGAGAAACGAAGTTTTCCGATCGAAATATATTAATTTAAAAGAATCTCTCTCATATCATTTCTACGAAAACTTGTTTTTTTGATTTCAATAAAAAAAAAAAAATTGGGTATATTTTTTCGGTATAGAACAATCCTAGGACGTGAGAGCATTAAAATTCCGACTTTACTTTTTTTCGACCACCCTAATGTATGTACATACATACATATGAATGTCGAGCACATGGCAACGCACACACACACCCGCTCAACTTTTTGTATCGGCATCAGTCAGCATGGCAATTTGGTCTAACAATTAAGCGGCACTTTGCCACTTGCCACATGCCACTTGGCATCCGCTCGACGTTCGTCTGTCCGAGTCGCTGATAAGTCTGCTCATTCGCACTCCAATACACGCCGCTGAGTGTACATTTATGGCGCACAAGCGTTAATTGTTTCGCGTCGCTGCTACCGCGCCCGGCGAGTAGCGCGCTGGAGGCAGCAGCAGCTGCGGACTGGGTCAGTTTTGGGGCTCTTAAATTTTTTATTCATTTTTTTGTTTTTTTTTTGAAATTTTATGAATTTGCCTGACTTGGCATGGCAAAAAAAAGCTAGTAGCGCTGCTGCTTTGCCCCGTACAAATATTGCGTGTTTGCATTTTTAAACAGATCCTGAAGTTATACAGCAGCATAAGGCCATACATCCGACAAGTATTTGCGAGTTTACGAGCCATCTCTACGCTCCACAATTTTAATTCACTTGGCAACAATAAATTTCGTTCAATTTGCTTGTGGCAATTAACACTTTGTCTCGCTTAGCGTGCCGTGAAGCTGCTGCGGCCGCACTCGAATGCGCTGCAAAAGGGCGAGCGGCGGATGGTCACTTGAGTCTATTAAGTGATATTTAAGAGCTTTGCGTCTGGTTGTGTTGTGTTTAAAGCTTCGCTGCTGCTGCGTAGCGATTTAAGTGAGTACGTTAGAACACGCAATTTATGCTAATTTAGTATGCAAGCGATTTTACTCAGCAGGCTCTCTGTGGGGGAGGGGTTGAAATATGAAGGTCCAGTTGAGGTGGCACTTATTTGGCGTTTAGTTGATGCAGGGATGGCATTTAATGAGAAATAGTTATTAAGAAAACCCGTAGGTAAGGAGAAGTATTAAGAAAAACCGTAGATAAGGCAGACAAATTTTGCGTTTATGACGCGCTCAATTAGTACTCTTCAATAAATATAAAAGACTCGCTGTTTGTGAAAAATCCAAGTACGGAATTTTTTGAGGTTAAGATTTTGGCCTTCAAATTTATAATCATTGGTATTTTTGCCGCTTATTACTTCCAAGTAGAAAGGTGCTTAATATTATCTTTTGTCTCAATTTATTTTGAGTAATTTCGTCCTTAGCCGTGTTCAAAGCACCTGGAAAGGAGAATATACAACCATTCATTATTCATTACATTTGTGGAAGAGCTATGAGTGCGTAGCTCTTCCGCGATAATGACTCTTAGGCCCTTAAACCTCCAAGCTGGGCATATAAGACATCACTGGGATTAACCATCTATGCTCTTCAGTGATTTACAGGGAAGATTAAGAAATATTTTCTATAAGGCGACGCTCCTTCTTCGACATGCAAACATATACATATATCTATCCGGGACAAGGGCGTTGAAGTTACCTTCCTGGTAGAAGACCTACCTACCTACATACATACTTTGTCTACTTAGCGAGTTGCGCCTGTCTGTGGGTTGCGCCCAAGTCCAACAATCTCCAAAGATTCGCCACCGTCGGTATTAACGATACTAAGGGAGTAATTCTCACTGAGGCTCAAAAACGCCTCTGCATGACGCTACAAAGCTAGAAAACAGAATCTTTTCACAGTAAGATTCATCTGAGGGGGAAATACAGAGGTCAAGAAGCTGATTGGCCCTTCTGTCTCGAATTTTTATGCTAAGTAGGAAAAGGAACTACGTAACAGCTTTGCCTGCCGAGTACTCAAAGATTGGAAATTAAGCTTAACATTACTGGACGAAATCGAGAACGTTTCTTAACTTAACTGCTTGCCATTGTTACTTACTTAACCCAATTTTAAATGTTGCACAAAATTTGCTTCCCAAAATCTTCTTATGTGAATGTCTATGACCTGAATGAAACCTGGGCAATGACCTCACCAGTTTTTCCAATAATATGATCAACTTTTGGAGCAATGACTAGTTGGCGAGTTGAGTGCTCTAAGGAGGATCTATTGAAGAAATTTTATTGTAGGACTCAGAGATATGGAAGGGAATAAATGTATTTTAGCCTCCCAGAGTCCGTTCTTAGAACAACTGAAAAAAAGAAACCGTAGACAAATTTTTGTTTCATTTGAAATATTGTTCTTATAACTAAAACATTTGTTCATGCAATGGCATTTTCATCTAACACCTACTGTTTATCTTATATCCAAAATCGGTTTTATATATACCGAACTTTGCTAATTTATTAGGAAATTAATGGCATGATATGAACAATTGCTCATATCTGCTCCTCATAGTTTTGGCCTTTCCTTCAAGGCACTCTTCAGAGTAGCAGTGCTTGTCACGGAAATGATCGATATGGCATCCGTTGCGTTAACTTTCTCTCTAATATCAAAATTATCAAACCTGAGTATGTTTCTGTAACAACCGAATGTAAAACCATTCCCATAGTACCCAAGCTACAGGGTATTTACAGTTTTTCTTGGCCATAGACCGGCATTATTGAATTAGAGCTGTCAATGAATGAATTCCTAGATCTCTCGAAAACCTTCATATAACCCAACATTCTCTATGCAATAAATTGTAAGTGGTAATAATAATATTTTGGCGCTTAAACTTGTTAGCTGTTAGAATAAAATTTTAGTTTTAGCAAAAAATACAGATAACTAAATCCTACATGATTTATGGAATGGATGATCTCACGCATAACTCTTTACTCATATGCGGCCCGCTGCTGGTCTGTATAAACTGCTAAAAGTTTCGAAATTTTTCTTCATACATACATACCTATATATTTCGTGTTTTTGTTTTGTTTTATTTATCTATCGCATTGGGTTAACTTTTTCATGAATGAATATATTTTGCCATCAAATATGCACTAATGTACGAACCCAATGTCTACATATAAACATAAATTCGTGATGAATTAAAGCTTCAATAAATAAGTTTGACATTTTAATAGTTTTCGCCGTCTGTTTCTCCTTCAGCGCATATTATTCGTTGTGTTTTTCTTTATTCGCAAAAACATATGTTGTTGTGTCTAATATATGTACATATGTAAGCATAGCACATATGCCTCCCGTATGTATGTATGTATCAATGAGTTTAGTTGCATGAGTGCTTGCTAAATTATTATTTTTTTCTGTAAGAATTTCAATTGTAAGCAAAAATGTATGTATGTAGTTAATGAGAATTTGTAAAAAAAATGAACTGAATGTATTGCGTGATGTTACAATAAAACAAAACTCGGAAATTAATTTCTTGTGCTCCACTACTATAGAAATGATTTTTGAGTTTAAAAAATGGAGCAAAAATTGAACGTTTTTGAAATCTTATTTATAAAAAGATTAACTTGCAAATATCTCGCTTATTCGAGCCAACCTAGAAGCTTGCATTTGGGGATGTGTTCAGGGTGTCATATAGGAACGTTATCCATTACACTATGGTCCGCTATGAATACTATAGTTTACTCTAAACACTCGAAAACTCAATATTGAAGGTGTACAGCCCATCCTTTTCTGGGCAGTGAAATATTTTTCGATAGTCCTCCTCAGCAATGCAATCGATGAGTAGCCATTCTGCGATGTTGCTGGAATTCGGTTTAATAGTAGCCATTATGCACAAAGTTGTTTCAAAATTGATCGCAATTTAATGACCTAATGAAAGGAGAGACTTTTAGGAAAATATTAAACTTTTTAATTTGATTGAAGAAAATAATTGTACCGAAACATTTGCTAGCACCGAGTACAAACAAACATATTTGTGTTTTACATACATGTAATTGGTTTCAATATAAAACCAATTTCAAATGCACTTACGAATCGTTTACGATAAAAATAACGATTGTTATTACGTTATCGATATCGGAATAAATACTGATCTGGTTAGTGGGCAGATATAACGATAATAACGACGGTAAAAAACGGAACAAAATCGTTAGTGAGACAAGTTGATAACGATAAAAATATCGATAACTATAAAAAAATCGATAACTGTAAAAATATCGATAATTATAAAAACATCGATAACTATAAAAATATCCATATTGGTAAAGATATCGATAACTATAAACATTGATAACTATAAAAGTATCGATAACTATAAATATGTCGATAGCTATAAAAATATCGATAGCTATAAAAATATCGATAGCTATAAAAATATCGATAGCATAAAAATATCGATAACTATAAAAATGTCGATGTCTATAAAAGTATGTATATATAACTATGAAAAAATATATAACTATAAAATTACATATATGTATGTAACTATAAAAGTATCGATAATTGTGAAGATATAAAAATATCGTTACCTATAAAAATATCGTTAACTATAAATATCGATAGCTGTAAAAATATCGGTAACATAAAATATCGATAAATTTAAAAATATGTATATATAACTATAAAAAAATTTATAACTATAAAAATATCGCTAACTATAAAAATATCAATCACTATAAAAATATCAATAAAACTTACTATCAACGATAACTTTAGCATTACGGATATCGATAGTAAAAGAATTGCAATATCGCTGAGAGTAACTTTGAAAAGAAGATTGAAAGTATTATATTTCGTTGGTACGCCACAATCTCCGGTCCCTTGAATTCTTCATAGTGTTTCAGAATAAAATCCTTTGTGTGCTAAGCATTCTCGTACTTACTTTTACTCAAATTTTAAACAAAATAGGCGAGGTTCGAACCTCACCACCTGGACTCGAACATCCCAAAATTGAAAAAAGGATAATTTTTAGTGCTATTAAAGAAGTTTAAAAAATATTTACATTAAAGTATAAAATTTGACGCATCTCATAAAAGGGGTTTCAAAACAAAGTATCCAAATAAATAAGTTAATATTTTTTTGTAATCCATGGGCATGCGATTAACTAGTAAAATAACCTAAATATTCCACTGCTCTTCGCAAAAAATGTTCATTCGTATTGATTGTTACGTATACGCCATGGTATTTACGCAGCCTCACGTATGATTTACAATTTAATCCGCGGAACAACCAACTTTGCCTTGGCTATTGTAAACAAACCAAAAGCAGGCGAAAACATATTAAAAAAAAAAAAAAATACATATCGATATACAGTTTGTAAACAGCTGTTTTACTTATTTTACATGCCTTTACTTGCATACATATACATATACATATGTACTTACATCCATCCATACATATATTTGTATCTAAATATTTATACATACATATTTATATAAAAACATATATTTACGAACATATGGACAGCAAACGTAAACTATTTATTAGCATCCACTGGCTGATAATATGTATGCAGTAATCTCAGCGTAATTTTTTTCCGCTTGCGATCGGCTTATGAATTTATTGCAACCATGCTGGCTGCTTGTTTTGCCTTGGTTTTCACTTTTATTTTGATTGCTACATACTCGTTTACGTATACATACATACGTATGTATGTATGTTTGCTGTATGCACTCTATTGCGTTTTATGAACTTTTCATAATTGCCACGCCCGTGGTCAGCGGCAACATGCCACACACACACAATACATGAAAACTTACAAACTTCCCATATGCTTTAAGGTCTGCCTGCTGTCTGCCATTCTGCTCCTCTCCTTTTTTGCTGCACTGTTCACTGGTGCGCTGCTCTCGTTGTGCGTTATTGTGCGAAATGTTCTTTGCTATCACAACACAGTTGCATTGCTTTTATGCTGCCAAAGTTGTTGTTGTTGTTTTTTCTCTCAGTCGGCCAGCACTTGGCAAACATCCAATTGTTGAAGTTTTCACCGCCTCCACCTTACTTTGACTTTCAATATTTTGGCTGTGTGTTGTCTCTTGGCAAGCTCTCGAACTCTTTTTTTACTACGTGCGGCTGCTGTGATTTTATTTTTTAATTTTTTATTAGCAATTTCTAATATGCTTTTATTTAATCGTAATAAATTAGTCGCATCTTAGCTGCTAGGCACACAAAAACAAGTACATATTTATTTTTATTTTCACAATTCCAGAATTGTAGAGATCTTTCGTTATTGGTACTTTTATACACCTAAATACCTGAATTTCTATGCAAACTGAAGTGGAGGATTCCTTCAAAATTATTTAAGCACAAAATGACAAAAATAACTAATTTGCCACAAATTAATTTGCGTTCGCGCTTGAGAGCAATACAATTTGAATTCAGTAATGTTTGATATAACCTCTAAGCGTGAGCTAAACAAATACTTTTCTGTCGGTTACCTGGCTAAACTATTTAATAGTGTACTTTCGGTGTTAACATTAAAACGTCCGTTAAGCCTGTAATTACTGCCAGTGTAACAAACTTCTCAACACCGAAATATCGACTAATATTGAAAAGAAAAACGAAACGATTGCTGCTGCAATTACAAACATAAAACGTTACCGATGACTGGAAGGATGAAAACGACAACGAAAAAAGAAAATGTTAGCGGTAGTGAACTCGATAACTACAACGATAACGATAATAATATCATAGATTTTAGCTATTTTGTATGGATAATTTTTATTGACAATCATATTTTTTTATCGATAATGACATTTTTTTTTATCGAAAGTGATATTGTTTTATCGAAAGTGATATTGTTTTATCGATAGTGATGTTGTTTTATGGATAGTGATGCTTTTTATCGACAATGGTATTCTCGACTAGAACAACACCGATAACAGACACCATATTTACAACTTAAACCGCGTTTTTTTATCGATAACAATAACAATATCGATAAAATCAAAGCTATTTTTTATCGATAATAATTTTTCATCGGTATTAATATTGACGACGATGAACTGCTAACGATTACTAAGAATCAATATTAAAATCGATAAATATAGTAACAAGAACATATCGATAAAAACCAATAGCAACAATGATATCGGTAAGGACAACGCCATCGATAATCATGAAAATTTTCATCAATAATGATATCTAAAATTTTTTTATCGACAAAGAAGACAATTTCGATAACTACGGCGACAAATAAAGAAATAAAATCAATATCCAAACATATTTAATCATTGTAGTGTTGTCTTAACACTTCAATCCCCCTTCCCTCCAAAGGCACAATCCGTGGCCTTGTCATAGCTTTTTCTCTTTCCCACTTTGTCACACCAAAAATTTCTCAATATAGAAGTGGTCGAATGCTTGAATTCCTACTAAAATTCAGGTAGATAATCCAAAACAGTATTTTTGTGCATGGCCTAGGTCATTTTTTTTCGTAAGGCAAAGAACAAACGGCTACTTTGCCGCTTATGTTATGCGCTTAAAAATAATCTAGCCTTCTTGCGACAGATTATTTAATGCGTTTGTGTTTGTGCAAGTAGTATTTATGTGGCGTAGTCGCTACGTCGTCATTTTCACGCTCTCACCTCGGCTACTTCTCTGCTTTAAGCTCTTTTTAAATTTCAAGAATAACGTCAAATTTATCCTGATTTATGCGTTTTTTTTTCCTAAAAAAAAGTTTACTTAGCTTTGAATTTTTGGTATCATGCTATTGCTGAAATGAGAAAAATGTGGCTGAATGAATTGCTAAAAATAAAAAAAAAAATACTTTTTTTTATTATTGTGCCTAATATACGCACGTACAGTCGGTGCCAAATGTAAGTGTACACCTTGTTGTAATATAAAATTCTCAATTATTTTCATGCCAAATTTTTTTCATTAACTACATATTTGTGAAAATATAGTTCATTCTTTAACATAAATCATATAAATAAAATTTTCTTACTATATATAAAGTTCACAAAAATTCGAACAATTTTCATCAAAAGTTCAAAATTTGTATCCAGAACTTATAGAAAATGTTTGAGTATGCAGCTTTGTTGCCGGTTCAGTTTTAGTAAAACAAAGTGCAAGTTTCAAGTCGCTAGAGATTACCGTTTATTTTTAATATTTTTTTTTTGTGGATCAAAACCTATTTTTATATGGAAGAAAATGCGGTAACTTCTAGCGACTTGACACTTGCACTTTGTTTACTAAAATTGAAAGGGCTACTGAACTGCATACTCCAAAAATTTTCTAGAAATTCTGAATAAAAATTTTGAAATTTTGATGAAAATTGTTTGAACTTATGTATATGGTTTATGTTACAGAATGAACTATATTTTCATAAACAATTAATGAAATAAATGTGCATGAAAATAATTGTGAATTTTTTATTACAACAAGGTGTATGTACACTTACATTTGACACCGACAGTATATATTTATGTAATTAGGTAGTCGCCCGACATATTTTGTATGACATTATTTTCACAATTTGGTTTTTGCTTATTATTCAAACAAAATTTTTTTATGAGTTACTGTTTTGCATATTTTGCATATTTTTTAGTTTTTTTTTTTTTAATTTTTAAGTCACATAGCGCCGCATTGGCTAATCACTTTAATACGTAGCGTCGACAAGTAAGAGTGTCTTTTCGTTTTTATTCCGCATACATTTTTGCGGAAAGATGGAAGAAATTATGGTTTGCCATTCAATTCAAGGTCAAGAAAGTTTCATGAATATTTAAATATGAATTTTGTTGAATTAAATAGCAACTCTCAGGTGTAGCCTAGTGAAGGCAAAGAGCACTAAACGCAGAACAGGTAATTGTTTGCTGTGATATTTTTTGTTCTTGCTAAGGAGTGCACAATGTTACTCTGATGTGGGTGCCAGCGCAATGCAATATTCATGGCAACAAAATGACAGATGTTCGGCACTGGATACCTGTGAAGCTAAAAAGTTTCTCTAATTTTGAGTTTTATCAAAGCAGTTATTGCTAATCGCAGTGGTAAACTACGATTATTAGAAGGTGGAAAGCAGGGACGTGAACCGGATGAAAAATTTGGTCGGTTCGGTTCAGTGGTTCGAACCGTTTTTGCACTTTTGGATTGGTTCGTCAAAGCGGTTTTTTGGTCTTTGAACCGGGGTTTCGGTTCGGTTCAACGGTTCGAAAAACAAAAAAATAACGCGCAAGTTTAAGTGTCAAGTGTCAAGTGCAACAACGCGCAAGGTTAAGGGGTCTGTCAAATGAGATGGGTAGGCAACCCATTGATATTCTCACATGGTTAACAAACATGGTAGGTATTACCATGTTTAACAAAAAGAAAAAAAGTGGGTACATTTATCTATTGAAATTTGGTTGAAACGAACTTTTAAACCTTTACGGAAAGTGGTTCGGTTTTCGGTTCGGATCAAACATTTGTGGAAAATTTCGGTTCGGTTAATGGTTCAGTTAATTAATAGAAAAAAGCGGTTTTCCGGTTCAAAACCGGTTCACGTCCCTGGTGGAAAGAGCTACGATCCTGCAGAGCCTGCAAGAGTTAAACAAAAATATCGACACACAAAAATATAGTTACACAAAAGTATCGATACAAAAAAAAACGGCAATCAAAAATATCGGTAATCTAGAATATCGATAAACAAAAGTACCATACTCAAAAATATCGCTAATCGAAAATATTGGTAATCAAAAATATCTGTTACAATAAAAATCGATATACAAAAATATGGACACTCAAAAATATCGATACACAAAAATATCGATATCTAAAAATATCGATACACAAATATATCTATACATTAAAATATCGATACACACAAATATCGATATACAAAAATATCGATACGTAAAAATATCGATAAACAAAAATTACGATCCACAAAACTCTCGCTACACAAAATTGTCGACAAACAAAATATTGATAAACAGAAATATCGATAAATAAGAATATATGTGTAAACGAAAGTTTATAACAAATATTGATAAAAAGGAATATCGATAAATACAGACGTCAATAAAAATTTTTAAATCATTTATGGAGAATTTAAGCACAGTTTCACAAGTTATTCGACCACAATTTAACTGCTTTTGGCTACTAAAAAAGTTTAAAATCGTGTAACACCAGCCAGTTTAAACGTATCGCGGTGTTAGAACTTGGCAAGGTGACTCCGAAAATTGATTCTGCTTGTGAGCTGAAGCTCGCACTTTAGGAACGAATGGCAATAGTCTCATTTTACTCGTGATACCCAAGGAGAACTATGGACAGTCCCCATATTTTTTTTTGACGTTATAAGTCACCACCTAAGTGATGAATCTGCATTCACAGCCACCTTAACTTCTCTCAAACTTACTTAATAAGTCTCTTCGCTGCTAAAATAAGATTTTCTAACTAATCTTTCAACGAAAAAAAAGGTAAAATCAAAAAATGTTAATTCTCCCCGAAAAAATCATCGCTGCCACACAAAAATAGCCCCAAGCTTGTCGCAACACAGCGCACATTCTTAACATAAATACCATTGCTGAAATCCCTTCGAAAATTTATGGTATCCCATCGACAATGCAATTGACAAACTAAATCCAAATATTGGCAAATGCAGTTCTAATTTTATGCGAACGCACATTAGTGTGTATGAGTGTGTGTGTGTGTGTGTGTGTGCCTACTCATAAATAAATACAATCGAGCATTAATTCAATTGCATCCCGTATCGGCTCGATGGCGAGGCAAATTGGCACGTAATACTTTGGCATTTGTGGCAGAAATTAAGTCCAAATAGGCGCAAAAATTACCAAACACCTAAATAGACATACTTACAAATAGACCAACAAACGGCCAGAGGACTATAGGACATACACTCTTTATGTGTAGAAATGCTTGTTTTCTAGCGCAAATAGCTTAGCATTTGTTGGCGTGCGTACGTATGTACGAGCAATAGAAAAAATGCGCCAAGTGGCTCAACGACTGACAAATAGTCAGACAGACAGACAGACAGACAGACAGACAGACAGACATATAAACACGCAGATACTTAGACAAATACTACTCATGCTATGATTCTAATGTTGACTGGCGTGCACTGCACTCACTTAAGCATGTGTGCGTGTGTGCGTGTGTGTGTAGTTGTAGTTGCAGATGCAGTTGAATCTGTTGCATGCACGCCGCGTGGCAGCATCATTGGCCCAGCTTAAGTTGTCTTTATTTACGCATCTAAATGGGCATTTGACGGTACGTTTGCTCTGGCTGCCATTCCTGCTTTGTGCTTTGCTGCTGCGCCTGCTGTGTCGGTGACTCTTCACTGCAGCGCTGTTCCACATTATTTTGCTTTGATTTTACTTTGGCGGCTGCAGCTTATTCTTTATACATACATATATCTATCTGTTTTCATTTTGGTTTGCGGCTTTTGTTTTTTTTTTTGGTACAAAACCATACACACACACACACACACTTTGTATATTTATTTATATGCGTAGAAGTGGCACTTAGTTTGTCCCATGCTGCGTCGCCGGCCTTTTGAGTGCTCGCGCGCTCGCTTGCTTGCTTGGTGGCTGGCTGCCGCCATATTTGTTTAAGCTGTGCTGTGTGTGCGTTTGTTTTTTTTGAATTCATTTTTCTTCTTTCTCCTCTATGTTATCATGCTTGGTCCAATGCGTCTTCGTTGCTGCTTTTGGTTTTTCGCCTTTTGTATTGTGGTTGTGATTTGTTGCGATTTGCATCTAATTTGGTTAAAAATGTGCTCCTTTTTATGCCTTCGCATGCCTGGGCGTCCGGCGCGGCGGCGCATGGTTTGTACTTTGGTTTTTTTTTGCGTTTCGTGGCGCTTTTCTAATTCTGTTGACATATTTTGCAATCGCTTTGGCTTAATAGACACATTTTTTGTACCTACTCTATGTATGTATTGTATGTGGCTCTGTAGCCGGCCGCAACATTTTTAGCAGCTCTTTCGTATTTTTGCAGCTTTACTTGACCTTTTCTAGTATGTAAAAGTGTTTATAAGGAGAGAAAAAGTTGCAGGTTGTTAGGTCAAATGGAACAAATATATTCTTAGAATAATGTTGAAACTAACAATCACTTAAGTAAATGTGCATAAGCGTTTTTGAAAGAATAAACAACATTGCATGCAACATTAATGTTCCGACTCAAGTGCAACTAAAGCTGTATGCTATGCTTTTAACGTAGCAAAACAAAACAAAAATATTTCAACCAAGTGTAAAGGCGAACGAATTTGTGAATGTAGATAAAAAGAATAGCTTGATATTATACATCAACTTGTGAATTACTTAGTGCCTTACAAATTCAAGGTGGGCTTATATTTTTTATATTTCAAGAGAAAAAACTTGACTTTGATGGTAAACAAAAGGGAAGTTTTGTAGAATTTGCCTATTTTGTTTATTTTGTGAACTTGTAAACTTACTGCTGTACGTTGATGTTTAAATCACTAGACTCTAATATTTTTCGTAAGAAAATATATTATGTCTGTTTTTAGTCCCTGTTCGGCTTTTTCTTTTTTTAATGCGAACTGGAATTCGCTTCAATATCTTCCTGATTACTAGTCGGCGCAACATCGTAAAGCTTCGGAAAAAAATCTCCCCAAAAAAAACGGATTGCGCCTCGATAGGCAAGGACAAAGCTAGTACATTCGGAACCAAATATAGCGAACTTTTCTGTCCATCTATCTGTGGTTAAACATCTCTCAGCGTGGAAAACACTTACTGCGCATAGAACACGCACAGGAATTTCTATTTGAAGGTTACTTGCAAGGATTCGTGCGCCCAACCGCAAGTCATTGTTGAGCCGGCTGTAAAAAAAGTAAGTGCGCCTGGCCACACTGGAGAAGTGAAACTTACGTTACATATCTAGTTTATCTCATAACCAATATACAAATGTACATACATACATACGTACATCTGCTTTTGCTTAGGGTTATATTTTTTGTCTTTTTTCTATCTACATATATAGATCCCTACCTCTACCCTGTTTGTTCTAATTATATGTAGTATGTATGTTATTCTGTTTTCCTTTATTTTAATTTTTATCTTTATACTCTATCGATAACAAAATCGATAGTAACATCAATCAAAATATCGATAATAACACCGATAAAAATATCGATAGCAAAATCAATAACAAAATCGATAAAAATATCGATAAATATATCGATGAAAATATCGATATAAAAATCGATAACAAAGATATCGATAATAAAATCGATAAAAATATCGATAGTAAAATTTATAAAAATAACGATAACAAAATCGATAAAGATATCGGTTACAAAATCGATTAAAATATCGATTACGAAATCGACAAATATCGATAACAAAATCAATATAAAAAATCGATAAAAATATAAATTTTTTATATCGATAAGTTCCGAGAAAACCGAAAATCTCTAAAATCCCGAAATAGTTCCCAGATTGAGTCTCTGTCTACATACATATATCCTTTTCTTTATAATTACTTTTGTTCTTCCCGTATCTTCATCCTTACTTTTATCGGTATCCTCATCCCCAGGTTTTGTAATATTTATCTTTATTTTTACCTCCATGTTTATTGCAAGAATCTAATGATTCTCATCTACGCCTTCACCTTTGCCCTTACATAAGTAAAGCATTTAAATTTACCTAATGCTGGATTTCCACTAGGCATTAAATGGCAAAAGTGGCAAATGACAAAGTTGGGCATTAAAAAATATTCGTGTCATTACGTTAAAAAAATTGCCTTTAAGTTCATTTCCACATGGCATTTTTTTAAATGGCATATATTTTCTGTCATTTCAATGCCTAGTGGAAATTCGGCATAAGTCTTCATTTTTGCCTTTATCTTCGTTGTTACTATTACTTTTGCCTTTATCCTTTTCTTTCTTTCCTTTCCGCTGCACAATTTCCGTTGAATTTGCCAATTTGCTCCCAACCAACAAACCGCCGCTAAGGAAGTTTCACTTCAATAAAAATTCTGAAGTATTCAGCAAAACCAATGTCTTTCCGATGCTACCCCAAAGAAAACTTTAGGGACCGTAATTGTACAAGATCCAATTGCGCCGGTCATCAAAACGCAAGCCGATCTTGGCAAAATAGTTGGCCTCAAAGATTTTCTACTTATTAAACAAACGCGTTTTATGCATCCATGACATGCGTCTAAAACGTACTCCCCATCATCTATAAATATAATAAAATTGTAACAGGCCGATATCTGTACATTAATATTGGGGCGGTCTTTATTAGAACAACAGAAGCCAATTCTACAATTTTTAGAATTTTCGTCTTAAAAAATTAATGCATGGAATTGAATGCAGTTTTCACCGCCAGAGGTCTAACTTAAAAAAGAACAAATTAGAGAGCTGCCACCTGTTTGATTATTTCAGTTGAAGTAAATTGATAAGATAAAGTAAATATTGCAATATGACTGTCAAAAAAAAAAAGCTTTAGAAGGCTTACAGCTGAACATATTTGTGTGGAAGGTTGCCACCTGTTTGACAATTTTAATTAAATTTAATTGGCATTATAAATTAAATATTGCAATATGGGTATGAAACTGAAGAGCTTTAGGAAAGTTTATTTCCGAAAGTATTTTTGAGGAGGGTTGCCATCTGTTAGACAATTTTTATTTAAATTTTACTGATAAAATAAATGAAATATTACAATACGCGTATCAAACTAGAGAGTTTTTAGAAAGTTTACTTCAGAAAATATTTTTGAAGCGGGTTGCCACCTACTAGAAAAATTTGATTAGGTTAAATTGATAAGCTAAATATTACAATATGGGTATCAAACGAAAGTATTTGAGAAACCGTTGATTTAGAAATATCTTCAACTAGCAAATACCCCGCGTGTTTTGCGGCGCCTTCAAAGTATTTTGTTTTTGTTTGGCTACTCACTCTCACGAACATCTGAAACTTTCAGTTAATAGATACTGTAGTATTTGTAAAGTAGGAATAATTTTTTGAATTTCCGCATTTATGAAAGATAAATATACGATATTTGAATATTTTATTTTTTTTTTTTGCGACAAATATTGAATGAATACACCTTTGCAGAAAGTGGGCGATATGTGGACTCGAGTTATAAGATTATAAATTAAATTTCCAGGAGAAAGTCGACACTCTACGTACTTACAAAATACCTTCGAAAATATATTAGCTGACATCCACATTTATAAAAAAATAAAGAACGCTTCATAAATCTTTTAAATTTATTTTATTTTCTATGAATGGGGCCATAAGGAGCTTTGAAAGGGAGTGACAACACACAAATACTTTAAAGGGCTAACGAAGCACGCCGGGTATTTGCTAGCTTACCTATAATTTTCCTACGTGAGTATAGAGCACCAAAAGAAATTTTATTTGAATTTTTCAAATTTAGAAAATTTTTCTTCCGTTCAAGTTATTTTCACTTAAATATGTAGGTCAGAGGCAGAAGATTTTTTTAATGATATAAGAAACTTTTGAAAAATTTAACCTAAATGTACACACTTGTATATGTATGTATCCTGATTGTATGTCCAGTATACATATTTTGAATACAAAATTTAATTCGAAACGGTCAACGTTATTTAAAAATAAATTATCGCAACTTTTATATCACTCATCGTAAATATTCCAGAGTCAAAGAGTCGCACCAGCGAAATACTGCGAAGCAAAAAGAAGTGAAAAAAAAACTTACCAAAAATCAATTCATCAAATCCAGTGTTTACGAAGTGTCGCTGATGGCTGTTGATTTTCGCGCCAAACCGCGTCCATACGTCACCAAAAGCGAAGTAATTCATCATAAAATGTGTACGTGTGTTGATGTTTTTTCGACAAGCCAGCAAAATATGTACAACAAGAAAACTAAAAAAAAATGGAAGATTTTTTTCATGTTTTTTCGGCAATAAAAATTGATGGCAGTGATCTGTGAAGGGAGACAAATAATGTGCTGCTGTAGCCAAAAGGACTTTGCGTGAATGTGCGCGAAATGCGCGACTGGTCGGATTAAATGTACAACAACAATTCGAGTAATGCTTAGTTGGCATATTTGTTGTTTAGGCTGTTGTTTTGTTGCAAATGGCAATGGATGGTGGGTGGTATACATTGTATGTAAATTGATGATTTTCCAAAAACAATCTGCTCGCACATTTTTGGCAAGTCAACGCGGAACAAATCCGCAATCAAGAGTTGCAAATAAAGAAGAAAGTTGCAAAGCAAAAGTATTACAAGCATTTACAACAGATGTTGCCTCACTTTTATTTATTTATATTCCTCCATTGGGAGACCGAAAATGCGCAGACACCTTATTTCATGTTTTACATTACCTACTTTTCTGAAAAAAAAAAAATCAAAAAAATTCTTTGCGCTTCTGTGCATCACTCAACAGCTTTCAAACGCTACAAAAATAAACAAAGTAGCAGCGGCACATAATTAACATTTGGTGTGTGTGGCAGTCAGTCTGGCGTTGGTGCGCCTATATGTACTTTAGTGTGATTATATTTTTAGTTCAAAATTTGTCCCACTTCGGAGTGTGTGTGTGTGTCCCTTTGACATACCTACTCGAAATAATTCCCCCACGCTTCAATAGTTAATGCTTTAGCCTGCTTCTTTCATTGCCCTGTACAAGTCTTTGTGTGTATGTATGTAGGTAATATTTGCTACTTTGAAGCAGAAGAAGTCATCTGTGAATTGTAGTTTTTCGTTGGCATTCTTAGCGTGGGCTTTTTTTATCACATAAATATGTATTTCATTGGGAAAACTTTTGCTTTTGTTACTCTTTCATTTGTTTAAAATAGTTTGTTGAAGAAAAATTGTAAATAACTATGGCTTTAGAAATAGGTTTTTCTTACGTTTCCCTTGCAAGTTTAGGATACCTATAATATACGAGGTGAAATAGGATTATACATATAGGCTTTTGAGGTTGAGGATCGCCTATAATGAATTATGTAGGAGTGAAAGCACTGTAGGCAATGGTAGGCAGCAGCTACCACCTCTGCATGGTTTTAAGTGATGCAGAGTCTGCACAAAACTCCACACTAGTTGTCCGTAGGATATGTCAAGCTGGGCCGAGCATAATTTAAGATGCCATGCTTTATTTGCCTTAAGACACTTGAGAAGTGCATTTGTAAAAATTTCGTAAATTTTACCAATAAAATTTTTTGCACATACAGCTATGCACATATCTGTGCTGCCCTTTTTATGTGGGTTTATCGAGGATGTGGTATGCATTTAGGCGCTAGGTGTTAGTAGTCACCTAAACAATAGATAATCGTACAATAAATATCGTTAAACGCTTACAAAAAGAATAAAACTTCGCAGTCAATGCGTATAACGATAAATTCATTTTGCCTTTTTTGTTATGGCAGTTGAGATCGCAAAAATAGCAGAAAAGTGGTGTACTCTAAAGATGCCGTTTTTAAATCGACTAAATCGAAGATCGACTAATCGAGCCCTTTCGATTAGATATTTTGTAGATTTTTTAGTTCCGATTCGATTTGTGAATCGATTCAAAAAATTCGAGTATCTCAATTGATGCATATTGATCTACGGTATACCTCAGAAAATCTATAAAATTTTAAAGAAATTTGAATTGGAGGGTGGTACAAAAAAAATAATGGGGCTTGACACCTCCCACCTTTCTAACTTGAGAGAGCATAGACCAAAGAATTCAACGGCCTACCTCTCTTTCTCCTCTGACTAGAGGGCTCCTCGAAGTCTCTTGGATATAACGCTATATAAAATTATGGCTAATACTACAACAAAAACTCCAAAAATCGGAATTCCAAACTTTTTGGAAATTTTAATAAAAATTTGGGACTCTTTTTAGAAAAAATTTTAGTACGCATGCCGTTTTGCAGCGAATCTTTTCTAAAAAGAGTAAATATAGAGTTAGCGAAAACAAAAAATTTAGTTTGTTTTTAGTATTGCAAAAAAAATCTACAGATATATGTAAATATATAATACGTAAGCTCCAATGTATTATATACTTTTTAAAATAAATTTGTAATAAAAAAAATTAAAAAAAAATTTAAGCATTTCCATAAGTAGGGTTAATGACGAATTTCCACTAGCCATAATGACAAAAATTGTAATGACAATTTTGGGCATTACGTTCATAAAAATATCCATTAGTGTGATTCTTGAAACATCGCAAAGTGCCATTTTGGTGAAATTACAACTTTGCGAACAAAATTGAATGAACGACCACCTATCGCAACTGCGCATTGCAAATGTAATTTTTTTTTCGAAATGCTGCACATACGCGAAAAAGAAAAGTTTTTACCATTACATACATTGGCATAATTTTTTTTCTTAATAGGTAATGAATAAATTTGGATATTGGATCCGTTATGAAAAATTTATGACGCTACCTAAAGGTGAAAAGGTGTCAAGTCCACTTATTTGATACAGATAATGTGAAACTACATATATTTTGCTTTAAAAATTACAATAATAGTTTGGTCAGATCGCCGTGTTTTGTTTCTTTATAAAAATTAAGTGAAAGACCTAATTTGACCAAATATATGAATCAATCTTGTGAGATCGATTTAATTTTTGTCGATTTCCCCCAGCATCGATTATTTTTATTGCGAATCGAATCGATTCAAAAATCGATTATTTTTATTTCGATTTGGCATCTGTAGTCTTCTAAGACTTAGCTCCAAGGCTTCTGCACACATTTGTTATGTTCTTAACCTGACGCAAGTCTACATAAATACCATTTTCTATTTTCCCTTCCTTTTTTGCCGTTCTATACATACACATTTGTTTTTCTATCTGTCTATAATTTATGTGCATACATACATATGTATGTATGTTGCGTTGAGGTGCATAAAAAATGTTCCCAAGTGTGTCATAATTTGTGTTTGTCATTTTCACTTAACACCACACGCCTTCTCTCCTCTCTCTGTCATTTTGTCTGCCTGTGAGTTGTCAAGTTGTGTGGCTAATTTTTTACGTCTCAAAAACTTCCATTGCCTATACGCTGTATTTGGAAAATTTTTATTTTTTTTTTGTCGCTACCATGTCAAGCTATCGAATGTGAAAATTGGTCTTTTTTAGGAGAACAAAAAAAAACTGTTGTAAAAAATTTTGTTATCATTAGGAAAACGTGTCGGATTCGAAACTTTGTTAAAGCCAGTATCCTCTGCTTCCAAGAAGACTAGACATTTCGTAATTGAAAAAGCATTTTTGCACTTTCGATAAGTTTGCATGGTAGCGACGATATGTGTGCTTCTTCTCTGGCTGGTAGTTAATTTTGAAGCCATTTATTTAAAATAAATTCAATTTTTTCTAACCAAAATTTTTATTTTTTGATATCTTGTTTATATGTATATTGTGTACGCCATATGCATAAGTTTTGTATAAAATCTACATTCTTCTGTATTATTAGTTTATCTTTGCAAATATTTTCTGCAAGTTTTTAATACAAACAAATTCTAAAATTATATTATCTTAAATTTGTATGCAAATGTAGATTTTTTTTATTATTGCTTACTTTTACCGTTAATTAACACATCGTTTTGTTCTTTTCCATTTATTTGCAGGTGAGTTTTTCCTCTGCTATGGCGTTGCTTTCATTGCCGTGGGTGATTTGGCTCGTTGTGTGTCATTGCCAAAAAATTTCTATTTTATATCCTGAAAGTAACGTAAATATTTTTATATGTATGTACGTATGTATGTGTGTAGTTATGACTTATCAACTAAGCATGTAGTTGATGTGCCTCAGTCACGGTGAATTTTGATGAGTAATAAAATATTAATGACGTCCGCGAAAAGTTAAATTTTTAAGTAATTAATATTACTAAATTGTAATTTATTTCTTTTTTATTTAGTATAAGTGGAGGGCCGAGTTCCGCTATGCGCCAATTTCAGTATACAAAACTAATTTTGCTTGAGTTATAAAAAAAAATTTTCCTGACGTCAGGAGTTTTTTTTCAAAGGACTTTGAAATTTTAAAGATACGTATGATTGATTCAAAGAAATATAAAAAAAAAAATCAGTTCAATGTAGAACAATAATATGGGCACCAACTGAGAGAGCGAATGCTGTAGAATTTAAAAACAATATAGTTTTTTTTTTGGTTTACAAGGACGAGTAGGTACTGAAAATGCGCTTTAAATAAATTTTATCTTTTTAAATCAATAAAGTTTGCAGGACGAAATTCGATGATGAGGTCGAGCGTATATTAGTCCTCAAACAATAATAAAAAAATAAAAAACTTAATTTATGACCTTATAACAATTATATTCAACATTTTTTATTGAGCTTGAGGCCGTTGAATATAATTGTCATAAGGCCATAAAATAACAAAGACAAATAACTTAAAGACGAGCACATCTAAAAGTTAAACATTCTAAAAATAGAATTATTTAATAAAAACCAACAAAACCAACAACCATAAGATCAAGTTTAAATAGTTCCAGTGGTATGCTGCGCTTGATTGTAGTTGGCTTCACAAATGAAAAAGTGGAGAAAAGCAACAAGAATTTAGAAGGCGAACTTAGCACGAGTCCCACTGAAAGAAGCCTGATGAGGAAATGTGGTGATTTCCGAAATAGCTATCACTTTTACCATTTTTTCAAAGTTATTTTTTCATTAAAAACGGCCTCAAGCTCAATAAAAATTGTTGAATAAAAAAAAAAGTCAAATTTTCAAGGAAATTTAAGGACAAAATTTGTAAAAGACATTTTCCATACCCATTCGTCCTTATGCACCAAAAAATGTACTCTGTTATAATTCAACAGATTTTTTTTTTATATCATACCCATATTATTATCCTACATTGCACTGCATTTTTAAAATAATTTTTTGAAATAATGATATTTGTTGAATTTCCTTTTAAAAAATCCTAACGTCAGAGAGAACAATTAAGTACTAAGTAAATTTCGTCGCACGGTGTTATATGTATCTATACAGAAAAAGTTGTAAGGTACAAAAAGTCAAGAAGTGTATCTTCTCGGTGTGGAGACCTGCGAAGCTACATATATAGACGAGATCGAATTGAGCTTAAAAGACCACATAGAATATAGAAAGACTTGCAATGCCCCACATGTTGTGCTTGGACGCTTTTGGGGATCGCCTACCTTGTTGCATTGCTTCTGCACATAAATAGTCAGGGCGATATCACTTTATAGCACTTGAGTGTTTTGAAATGCAACAAAAAAATATTTAATTTAATTGTGAAACCTTCGAGTGTAGCTTAGCTGTGAAAAGGAGCCCATGGCATGTTGTATTAATTGTGAAAGCGGCTTTCGAACAACAAGTAAAAATGGGGGATGACGCAAGAAAATGAAACCAAATTGCAAATCTTTCAGAGATGGTTGCAATTAATAAATCGAGTGGTGCTTCAATTTTCTGCATTCCCAAAAAAGCGTCACTCCGTTCAAAAAGTTAGCGGAAATTTCAAAATTTGAGTTGAAATTTTTATGAAAGTTCTCAAAAATCGTAGATATCCTAAGTGATGTTTACTGCAGTTCATAAGACTACGACTGGCACAGGGCAGACTCAAAAGCTAAAAGACTGCCCGGGGTATCTATTTCCTGTGCATGCGTGTCAGAATTGCTCATTCTAGACGCATATCTTTCTATGAATTAAACTTTTCGCATTTGCCTGCATTTTCAGACCTTACTGTTTGTTGCAAACCATGGGTCCCTTGTGATTTTTGTTGGAGCGGCCACTACGATTTCAGACTTAATTTTGTCACTGTGGATACCTTTTCTTAACTGGCTTTGAGCTAGAGTTTTTTTTTGGGGAAAAAGCAACATTCTATTCTGCAGTTCGTTCATTTAAATGCTGCTTGGTGTAATTTTCTCCATTCTTTCTTGATTTCAATTCTTGCGTTAAAAATCGTAAAATTTTTCTCTCAATAAATGCGCTTCAACGGAAGGCTATTTGCTTTCCACATTCCGCATATGGGTCTTTCACATGTGTACGGGGATATTGAAGCCTGCTCGAGCGAAGGGAACCCTTTTTATTAAACTAAGCAACAATAACTTTTGAAGCAGGCACTTCGGATGGTATCTAAAATTCCATTGAGAAATATTTCTCATTACACTTTCTCGCTGTCCCTTTGCGTAGCGAAGAATTTCGGGTATTTTTTCATCAATCCCAGCATTTATTTATGTCTTTGTTTGTGTGTGTTGCATAAAATTCATAATCATTAAAAATCATGTCAATTTGAAAAGCTGCCAATTCAATGGGAAACAAAGCGATTAGCAACAACTCACACCACCATACATACATACATACATACATAAGAACGCAAAGATAGAGCCTCACTGCAAAAGTGGGAGACAATAAAATTTGGGCTATAAATCAAACATGAAATGAGACAACAAAAATAAAAGCAAAACCCATTTAAAATACTTACATTACACATTCATTGATATTTATTTCAAAAACCGCATACTTATTTGAACTGTTTTTGGCTTTGAGGGAAAAGCTAGTTTGCCAAAGTGAAAATTCCTCGAATGCACATTTCTTTGCCACTTTTATTTTTGCGTAATGGCTTGTCTATGCGGCCGTCGCAGTGGGCGATTTCCGGCTTACATTTATTTGCAAACAATTAAAATATTATTTTTACTTACAAATGGACATACATATGTACACCACGTGTCAAAATTACAAACACAGTTAGATTTTTTATTTTTAATTTTAATTTTAATTTTTTTTAATATATTTTGTTTTTTAACAAAACCGTGTAAATCGAAGCTTCAAAAGTTGTGCAATACTTAAAAAAAAAAAAAATCAAAAGAATATCGTAAAAGTTCAAAGATTTTAATTTAGATTTCTTAGAACAATTTTGAGTATGCAGTTTTGTAGACCATTCAATTTTAGTAAAGATAATAGATTGAAGTAGCCAGAACTTAATTTTTGGAAAATTTTCTTTTGTAGCTGTTGCTCATTTACTTCCTTATAAAAAACTCGCCGAACATACTACTTTGTATGGTAGCAAATGAAAAAAACCATCAGCATAAAAAAATTGCCAAAAATTAACGGTACTCCATTATAAATATCTTCCTAAGAAAGTTTGTTTAATATTGTTTTTTTTTTTTTAATATTGCACCTATTTGGAAACTTGGATTTATATGGACTTGTTAAAGAATACACTCAATTATTATAAAAAAAATGATAAAATTTAATCCACTTTTTTTTTTTTACTAGTCCATTTGTGGTGCATTTATAATTCTGACACGGGGTGTATACACATTATTGTGTGTACTCATTACATATTATATTGCACTGGGTGGGAAAGAAGCCCGAAAAGCACGCCAAAGCAGGCGACTTGCAGCTTGCCCTTAAGTCCTCTTTCAGACACGTCAAGTCTTGAAACGAATTGACGTTGCGGAGGTATCTATACTCTTCCCCCCTTCTAAGCTCCTTCGCCGACGAATGAGCAGACTTGACGTGCCTGAAAGGGGACTAAGTCAGGTGACAACGCACAGCAAAAGGGTGGGGCAGTAGGCAATGGCAGTAGCACTTCCCTGTAGAATATCGGGTTAGACTAAGTTACTCGATAAACTAGACCTAAATTCTAGTAATAAGTTCCTTAGTTGGACCAAACACACGCGAACATCGTGCCGAGTTTTCACCAGGCATTGAATTGGCGAAAAAATGTTGTCATTAAAAAAATGTCATGTGGAATCAAACTTAAAGACTAATGCCCTTATTCATAAAAACTAAAGTAGCTTTATAAAAGGTTTATAAATGGAAAAATGTATGAAAACGTCAGTTTATAAAGCTCTTTAAACTTACTTTATTTTTTATGAATAAGGCCATAATTTTTTAACAAAATGACACGACTACATATTTCGAATGCCCATCTTTGCCATTAAAATTTTCGCCATTGAATGCCTAGTGGAAATCCGGAATTATGGTTGTAATTTGTAGACAATTGGTATCGTGTTTCCTATACGCTTATAAGCACACACACACACACCCATGCACACGTGTAATAATGACAGCGAATAAATATGGCAATTTATTTTATCTTATTTTTTCTGCACATAGACAAATATGTATTGCAAATTCCTGTACTGTATGACATTTAATAACGGAAAGTCGCCGCTTTGTGCTGCAAACACATATTTTATACACGTGTGCATATAAAAATACATGCATTCATATAAGTGTACATATGTATGTATACATATATGTATGTATAGCTTTATGTGACTTCTGACGCGCGCGTACGCTTTGGAGCGCCACTGAAAAACGAAAGGTTGACAGCAAATTATTAATGCACCTTTATTTATATATACATGCATATACATATGCATGTATTAGGGTGATTCAGAAAATTTATTTTTTTTTCTCGCAACAAAAGTTTAGTTTAGACGCCAAAATAAGTCTCAGCTATATGAACCCTTGATATTAAAATAAGAATTAAGAATAACACCGGAAAAATTGTTTTTTTTTTTTACTTCTGATTTTTATACATATTTAACGAACGACTTATCGAAAAATGACTTCAGACACTTTTTGTTAAACTCTCTACAAAAATACTTCAAACCCTTTACAGTACAACGTATCGTTCGTTAAATATAAAAATCAGAATTAAAAAAAAAACATTCTTAATTTTAATATTAAGGGCTCATATTTTCTGAGACTTGATTTGGCGTCTAAACGAAACTTTTGAGCATGGTTCCGAGGAAAAAATAATTTTTTTTTTTTTCTGAATCACCCTAGTATGTATGTTTGTGTGCGCATTTTTTTATGTCTTTAGTTGCATCACGCCATAAACCAAGAAAAATTGCTTCAAATTGAAAATTGGCCAAAAATCGTGTGGAAAAATATTGCTATTTAACTGAAAATGAGAATATAATTTTCACGATATTTTTTCACATTGCAACAAAAAACGAAAACAATCAAAAATAATCGTGACAAGTCGTACATGCAGCCAACCATTTAAGCAGAAGCATTTATACACTTCAAAATATTTAATTGGCAATCAGAGTTGTCGTTTAGTAAACATTTTCGGTTTTTAAATACTTTGTTCAGTCGAGCAGGAGACTGAAAGCGCAAACGTTTTTTTATTAAAAAAAAAAATTAGATTTTACTACAGATATTTCTTTTCGTTTTAGCAGAGATCATATCGCAGCAGATATACTAAAAATAACATCGGCTTCAAATACCTCGAGGTCACACCTATTTTGATTTCTAGAAAATATATTTTTCTGTAAAATGAAGTGTCTTCTAATCAATTCCTTCTGGTAATAGATAGACAGATATTGTGACGTATGCAATGCATCCTAAAGAGTTCTACTTTATACGCCTCCTCTTAAGAAACGTTGGGTAACTTTTCTTCTTTCAGTGAAGTTCTCCACAGATGGCGCCGCATAGTGGCATATTTCATTTGATGTAGTTTATGCAGTTGTTCTCTCAGCGTGAAAAGTGTTACGCAAATAAACGTAAAAACCTTTTCTTCGGGAGGCTAATTAAAAGTTTAAACAAATTTAGGCTATACCTTCAGTATAACCCCTCGCTTGCCGTTCTAACTTGTGCTTTGCAGTTGCGCTTCCTCAGTGCAACCTCTTCCCTCGTAGTCCGGTATTCAAAGCAGTTGTACACCATTTTATACTAAGGTCAAAGCCAAGAGAGGGAAATGAAAGATTTTCTCAATCCATTGGAAACTCATTCCCCTGGAAATTAGTTGATGGCAACAAATTTCCTCCCATATGAGTATTTATAGCAGATGGGGGCAATATGTGATCTACAGTTTACATGTACCCTTAGATCTGTGGCGAATGAAGATGCCGCTGTAAACTTTATTGGATCTTTTGGATGCTTAGAAATGTCTGGAGAGGGAAGGAGGAGGGAAAATCTTCTATGGTAACTCTACAGAATTGGGATGACTGAAGAACGAATGCATTTGTTTTAACAACATGAAACGACTTTTGGAAAGTCGTCGGCAGAGAATGTAAATAAAAGTTATTTTTAGATTTTAAAATCAAAAAGACGGTCTAAAAAGGCACCATTAGACTTACTAGACTACTCAAGATTTTTTTGCTGCTCGGCATATTTTCGGTATTGTTAGGGATTTTTTGGTAGTTTTCGTGGTCTAGTTTTCGAGCTCTTTCGTGATTTATTCGGAAATTTCGTGTTTTAGCTCTCGGAATTTTGCCGGAGCTTTTGTGATTTTTTCGTCATATTTTACCTTTGGAACCTTTTGGGAACTTTTATGATTTTTTCTTGACCTTTTATGATGTTTTCTAGATTTTTCATATAAACCTAAGCTTAAAATTTTCCAAAATACTAAAAAAAAATTCTTAAAATTTTCATCAAAATTTCATATTTTTGAAATTTTTTTGAGTATACAGTTTTATAGCCCATTTAATTATAGTGCAATTACATGCAAGATTCAAGTGGCTTAAAACTACCATTGATTTTTTAGATTTTTTTTGTCGCATTTGCTTGCATAGCAGGAATAAACACAATTTATTTTTATATGGAAGAAAACCGCAACATCTTCGACAAAAAAAAAAATCAAAAAAGTCAATGGTAATTTTTAGCCGCTTGAAACTTGCACTCATTACACTAAAATATAATGGGCTATAAAACTTTATATTAAAAAAAAAATATTTTAACACTTCTGGGAAAAAAATAAAAACTTTGCATGAAAATTTGACGATTTTTTTGTCAGTGTTCTTATAAAGTCTTAAGCTTAGGTTTATATGGCATTTGCTAGGGAATGAGCTGTATTTTTATTCAAAAATATTAAAAATTATTATATAAATATTTTGGCAAGCAATATCATTTTGAATTAGGTCCAAAATGCGTAGTCCAACACTGTATCTTAACATCATCGGACAGTTGAACTAATCATAGAGTAATCTGAAAAAAAAAAAAAAAAAAAAATCTTTGACTATTTCACCGGAAGAAGACTGGCAGGCATGGAAGAGGGCTAAACTCATTTTAGCATAATAACTAAAGGCCTAATTCAACCGTTGGACTGCAGGCGACTTGTGTTACTGCTAAATGATAATTTTTCATGGTAAAAAATCCGCATCTAACTGGCATACATATAAAGCCTATTTATGCGCCCTGTCTTGGAAATAAGATGAGGCGAAAACCCGAGCTGAACACAACAATCTACTAAGATAAATCGTATGTAATTGCCACCCGCATAGGCGCACCGACTACAGTACTGCAATGGTCAAAGGCAAATTTGTCGACTTCGTCATAGCCAATGGAAAAGTACACAAAAATAGCACTTGCAGCCAGATGTGGCGTATGCTAATATTTATAAACATACATACTAATGCTATGCATATTTGTCCGGCATTTATGTATGTCCATCCTCCCTTGAGTAGGGAGGGGCGAGTGCAAATGATTGCCTTTAAAATGATTAATTTCTCTTGCAGTCAACAGCAAGCGCCGGTCTAATAAATCATTTGACGCAAAACATTTAAGTAAACCCCAAAAATATTGCGGGTGCATTTTAAAATTTTAGAATGTACTCGTAATTTTGCAATCACTGAGCATACACAGCATGAACTTTCCATTTGTTCAATTTGTATATATTTTTTCATTTGAAATGTTTCAAAATATTCCAAACACATATTTTTCGGCGCATCTCTTTTGCGTAGGCGTTACTTAGGCGACATTGCTTGCACATTAATTACTCGCCTTTGTGCATAAATACCCGCACATACATACATACACACATACATACATATTTATGTTTGTAAGCATTGCATAAATTTGGTATTAGTGTGACATTTTGGACTTATTGTTGTAGTATAGTATGCATGTCGGGCCATCAGCGTTTAAATAATGCTTTGTTGGTGACACTTTTCACTTTCAGTTTTCACTGGTTGAGTGATTTCACTCGTTTTTCGTGCTTTGCTCTTTCAAGGTAAAGCATTCACATCTTTAGTCGTATGGCTTTTTGTTTGTGTGCATTAGGGCGGGTCAATTTGTATGGGCGAATGGAAGAAACTATGGGTCTAAAATCAATTTGGAGTTTGTCAAATGGCGAAAATGAGTTTCTAAGCCTTTTGCGGTAGTAACGTAAAGAAGTGCTTAAATTTTGTATAAAAAAGAGGAATCCATTTTTGCATTTATCTTTTTCTTAAAACTTTCACCAGAGGGCGCAACAGTGAAAATGTTAAAATTTTCTTTGAAACCCTTTCTACAAACTCAAAATTGATTTTAGACTCATGGTTTCTTCTGCAAATTTGCTTTGCTAAAAAAATATTGACCCGCCCTAATGTGTATATATTAATATTTTGCGACCTCCTCCGCCGCTATCCCGTACTAATTATTATGCCCACATAGTATGGCCGAACATGTATGTGTGTTGATGCCGACATAGACTTATGGCGATAAATTTTCTTCAGCTGACGACAATTTTTTATGCTACTAAGAAATTTATTATGAAAAATTATAAAAATATTAGGCAATAAAATTGTTGTTGTTCGTATTCTTCTATTGCTTACGAACATTGCAGTTTCGCATTTAGAAATTGATGTTAAGAAATTAGGTACAGTCATCCAAGTGTATGTATGTATGTATGTGTGTTAGTGTGTCTTTAAAACACACGGGAAAGCCAAAAGCACACAGGCCAAGGCTAGGAAAATAAGCAGAGAACTAAATGCGAGCAAATGCGAAAAGTTAATAAAAATGCTAAAAATGTATAAATTATATTAGCGCAAAGTGTCAGTTTGTGTTAATAAAATACCTACTTTGCTGTTTTGTTGCCGCCTTTGCCGCTTGGTCGCTGTATTTTATGGGTTGGCTCTGTGTTGTGGCACTACATGGCGTATACTTAACGGCACAATAAACCAGATAAATTCGTACCTACTATGATGCACATGCGAGATATGTATGTATGTATGTTCATATGTATGCATGTATGTACATTAGGCATATGCATTTTTTTCAAAAGAAAACATACTTATTTATGAGGAGAAGATGAGGAATGATGAAAACTCTATAAAAACTCTATAAAAATAACGTTTTTCTCAAAATTTGGTACAAAAAGGAGTCGCAGGAAAGAAAACAAATTTTTTTTATTTGCAAAGTTTTTAAAGTTAAAATTTTTTTGCTATTTTTTCATAAAAATAGGGTTGTTGCTTTAACTAAAACTATAGAGAACTTAGAAAAATTTAGCAAATTTTCATTAAAATGTTGAGCTTTTTAATCAGATCTTCTAGAATTTTTTTTGAGTATGTTTGTAAACTTAATAATTTCAGTACAATAAAGGGCAAGTTTTTAACGGCTGCAAAATCGCGTTGATTTTTAATATAATTTTTTTGCGGGTTTTTCCATATAACAAGTGCAATTTATAAAAACTGTCGTTTTTTTTTAAATTTTTTTTTTGCAAACGGTCTTGAGCATTTTGTTCCACAAGAAATTCATGCACGTCACAACAAAAAATTCTCAAAAATCAACGCTGCTGCTTAAAGCTTGCACTTTATTTTATTAAAATTGGTAACTTTACAAAACTACATACTCAAAAAAAAAAAAAACAAAAAAAATTCTAAAAAATCTGATTAAAAAGCTAAAATTTGTAATGAAAATTTGTTAAATTTTTCTAAGTTTTATATAAGGTTTGAAAGTTTGATTTATATGGTTTTGCTTAAAGCATTAACCAAATTTTTATGAAAAAATAACAAACCAATTTCAAATTAAAAACCACATCACTGCTCCCCACTGACGATACATGCATACGAGACAAATTCCATGTCAACCGATTATAACTGCGATCAAAAATTTTTTACTAATTTTTCTTCTTTGATTCGGTTGTTTTGAAATTTTCCAAATCATCACCTAAAATGCCAAAAGTCGTAACTAATAAAAAATCCAAAATCCACTTTTTGCCTGATAAGAGGCATTATAACTTTCATATCGTGTTATGCAAAAATAAAATGTATTAGTCACGACGTTTTGTATTTCAGTGATGATGTTGGTTTCTGCTTTTTGCATTTGTGGTGACGACATCGAAAATTTCAAGTCCATAGAATAAAAAAAATTTTAGAAACTAATTTCTGAAAGTAGTCATAATTCAATTGACTGAAAATCAACACGATTTTTTGGCAAACTTACACCTTATTATAGCAAAATTTTATGGGCGCCTATTAAAAAAAACCTTAAAAAATCTGATTAAAAAGTTGAGAATTTAAATGCCACTTTGCAGAATTTTTATAACTTTTGCACACGGTTTAATGTATGAATTTATTTTGTTTTTTTTTTTAGATATTGAGCAGCACTTTTATAAAAAATAATAAATATTAAATAAACAAAAGAAATATAGCCAAAACTTGTCAAAACAAGGAGTTTCTATTATTTAGGCCATAGGTGTGCGTATATGAATGTTTTTTCCAGTCCAATTATTTTCTTAATTTTGGAAAACAAATATTTTTGTAGGGTTTTCATCATTCCTCATCCTCTCCCATAGGCATATTTAATTAAAAAAAAAAAGTCATATGCCTAATGTGCATACTTATTGTACACACGGTGGGCAGGAAGCGAAGATAGGTTGCATAAAAATGTCGACAAAATCTGAAAGCAGGGTTGTATTTGTTGATATCTTAAGGTTAAGAATCCGCTTAAATTGAAATCCTAGCTGCTCCTGTTTTAAAGATATCCACATTTTATATACTTCTGATAGGATATATTTGCAAAAGAGGAAGGCGTACTTCTCGATAATTAGAGCATATTTATACGAAAAGAAATCTCATACAAATCTGTTCCCCTTTTTTAACTTTTTTAATAATTGATCGAGATTTATTGGGCGCTACCGGTATACAACTTAGATAAAACACCTCAATTACCTTTTTCTGTAGCGTGAACTTCCTCATTACAAACACTTTCAATATCGCAATATATGTATGTATGTATACAATATTGTATGCTATATAATACGGTAGTCATTTTTTATTAAAGGTTTGTTGCTATAAGCAAGTAGCGCAGGCAAGTCGCACTGCGCTTGTGCAAGAAATAAAAATGCTCTAACTTAGGCCAACGGTACTCCTCATAATAAGTAAATAAATTCAAAGTTTGTATGAGATTTATTTTGGTATTTATGTACTCTTCTGTCAGGAAATAATTACTATTGTACATCCAGAACACAAATGCGATCATAAAGAAAATCACATGAAAGTATGCGCTTTGTGTGTAGGGCTGCCAGACGTCCCGGTTTTCCCGGACATATCCCGGTTTTAGACTATTTGTCCCGGTGTCCCGGTCCAACCTTAAAATGTCCCGGGTTTCATTTAAGTGTCCCAGTTTTCGAGTTGATTGCATAAATTTTGCTTAAAAATGACTACGCTGAGAGAAAAAACGCGTTGTAATATTAAGAAAAATTTTATGAATTTACTGGGGAAAATAACGCATAGTAAAAACATATTTTTTATTTGATTATCGTTTTGAAATGTTCGTACTTAAAAACAATACTTTCATACCACACTTGGTGTTGAATCAAACTGAACATTTGAATGCACATTTACATGTCTGGCTGTAGCTGAGTGCACGAAGATGCTTGCCACAATTTGCTAATTTCCAGAGCGTCAGGGTTCAAATCCCATTACAGACAGCATGGAATTTAAATAAATTTTTTTTTTAACTTAATTATGAAAAAGCATCCGTTAAGTGCAAAGCGCTTCATTTTAATATTGGCGTATTTCAATTGAATATTTCTATACTAAATACTAAAATTTGTATACTTAAATTATTACGAGTTGGGTTGGTGCTCTTTCATATGCGATTTTTTTTTTTAATGTAGCACGTTTTGCATAAGCAATAGTTGATGATTAATATAAGTATGTACCTAAATACGTTAAAATGACATGCACAGAGTTTTACAATTATAGCAAAAGCCAGAAGTTTTAAAACAAGCTCACAGCAACGAAACAAATGACTGATATTTTAATATTACCTTGTATTTATTTTTTTTTTCGTGAAACCTAGATTACTTATAAGTACCGTGCCGTACAAAATTATTGGCTCAGAGACACTTTAATCTGATCACAATTTCTAATCAGATCTTTTAGAAAAATGTTTAAAATGTAGCTTTTCAGCCAATTAGTAAAGTGAAAGTCTGAAGTTACCAGAAAATTTCGTTGATTTTTTGCAATTATTTATTCTTTGCTGACAGTGTTTTCCACATACAAAAAAATGTCGAACATACCAAATACATTGCCTCGTTCAAAGCCATGAGCAAAATCGTGAATACATGGTTTTCCGCAAAACAAGCGGATCTTAGTAATTTTGATAAAAATCTTAACGAACTCCGCACAGCTTTGAAAAGTACTGGAATTTCTCAAACTGTCAAAATCCATTTTATCCTTAAACATTTAAAGCAATCTATTTCATTCTTGAATAACGATGGTTTAGGATTATGGTCCGAGCAGGCCGGGAAGTCAGTTCATAGGGAATTCATTAAATTCTGGGATAGATTCAAAATAAATATGATTGATAAACCAACTTTTGTGAGTCGCCTGAAGAAAACTGTAATGACATTTTCATTCAAGCATATATAAAAACTTAACTAAATAATAAAAAATTTAAATACTAAAATTTGTGACTATATTATATGGTAAGCCAACAAAAAAATAAAAGGAAACAAAAAACAAATATAAAAAAATTAAGCAAGAAAAATATATAAAAAAATAAAACCAAAAAAAGAACAAAGAGGTGCAAAGTAAGTTGCCTCTACGTGGTGCGCCTTGGAAACGATTGAAACCGGCTTAAAACTTACATAAACTTATATTTTCACAAAATATATATACACACATTTACTCACACATACATTGTTGAATATTTAATGCACAAGGATGTTTTTCTCTTTCGCAAAAGTCGGTCCTATCATAACTATGTAAAATGTTGATATCTTTAAAACAGGAGCAGCTAGGATTTCAATTCAAAGGGATTCTTAACCTAAAAATATCAACAAATACAACCCTGCTTTCAGTTTTTGTCGACATTTTTATGCAACCTATCTTTGCTTCCTGCCCACCGTGTACATACATGCATATGATAGGCACAAATATATTTACTCTCACCGGCCGGCCGGCATTTTTGTTGGTTTATTTTTAAAATATTGAACATTTCTGAAGCTACGTGTGCGTGCGTGTGCGTTTGTGTGTATGGCTTGCGTTAGCGACCACTTTGGCCCTCCACCAAAAAAAAATAAAAAAAAACGAATAAATACTTGGCATGCTTTCCAACAACTATACTTGTACATTATGTGAGGAAAAAACATCATAATTGCTGCTCTCTTTTATCAGCTGCCTGCCTGCCTGGGCAAAAGCGCAAAGTTGCTAAATTCTCTCTTAGCCGACGATTGCGTGGGCGTGAATTTATGTTATTGGTTTATTTTAATGATTTCACTTTCAAGGTTAAGTTTTTATCTTAAAAGTCAAAATGGGGAAAATGGCTTGCTAACTTTTTTTTTTTTTTTTTTGTGGAAAAATGCCGATTATACGAAAACAAGACTACGCGCAGTTGTTATGTTCTGGTTAGGAATATGTTTGGCAATCATTTTTAGAATCACAAAAAGTTTTCGAACTAGATAAAAAAAAACAGCAAAATTTTCGCCTGCTGCTTAAAATATAATATAAAAAAAAAAAATTTAAAAAATATAAACTGACAACCTAGACAAAGAAAATGCTCAAACAAGCATTTATTTTTGAAGAAGGGTTACGTTTGTTTAGGATAGCTTACGGAGATTGCCACTCTGCACATCCAAGAGAAAAGCAGACTTTGGCTAGCTAAGCCCATTGTAATGCCACTTGGGCGAGCTCTTCTCTCTTCCCTTCCTTTAATTTCCCCAGGGAAACATTGGACAGCCTGTTCGGCAGATCATGGATCGAACAACCTCTATGGACGTGCAGTGATTTCAGACCCAATTTTTTCTCACAACTGCTTTATAGGTGTCGAGCGCATGTATGGCTTTTCTAGTAGTTAAACTCCATTGAGAGCCTGTGGACATTTGTTTTTAGAGTACGCAATTTATGAAATAAAAAAAAATAAGTCCTAGCAGTGATTCGTTCATTTTTGCGGTTCACTGCGCTTGCCCGAATGTTACTCGAATTCGATTATATTTGGGTATTTTTCGCGATTTTTCACGACGGATTGGCTTTTTTCTACTTTTCTTTACTCCTCCGAATATGGTTCGCGTAATTTGTATGAATTTGTCGTGACTTTTCGAAAAAATTGTAAAATTTTGTAGTGACTTGTCAAAACTTTTCTTGGCACTTCGAAATTTTTCTGTGATTTTTCGATATTTTTGATTTCTTTTCATGTTTATGACTTCCAGGGATTTTTTGTACCTTTTCTGGATTTTTTGTGACTTAACGGAATTTCTCATGACTATAACGGATTTTGCGTTACCTTTTGGAATTCACTTCAGACTTTTAAAAAATGTTTGTGACTCTTTGGACTTTTGTGATTTTCGTGACCTCTTATGGCTTTTTATGATTTTTTGTTCTATTTTATATTACTTTTCGGATTTGGCATGACTTTTTTTTTGCTATTTTCGTGATGGTTGGGGGTTATTTGAGACCTTTCGGTATATTCTGAGACTTTTCGAGATTTTTCGTGACTTTAGGGGGTTTTCGTGACTTTTCGGAACTTTAGTATTTTTTATGAATATTCGGGATTTCTTGTAAATTTTCATGATTTTTTATGGCTTCGTAATTTTTCATGATCATGACTTTTCGTGATTTGTCATGACTTTTCGTGATTTGTCATGAC
>NW_023458566.1:13803218-13891853 GCF_013731165.1 Rhagoletis pomonella
GTCATGACTTTTCGTGATTTGTCATGACTTTTCGTGATTTGTCATGAATTTTCGTGATTTGTCATGACTTTTCATGATTTGTCATGACTTTTCATGATTTGTCATGACTTTTCGTGATTTGTCATGACTTCTCGTGATTTGTCATGACTTTTCGTGTTTTGTCATGACTTTTCGTGATGAGTTTAAGTTTTCAGTTTGCATGATATCAATAAGTACATAAAAAATAAGAGGTACCGGTTATCTGCTGCTCAAAAATTATCAGGGTTCTATAAATGAAGTTTCGTCGGAGCAACTTAACTTTCAGGGCCTGTTGTATGTAATTTTTTTACCTCTTTCTGGTGAAGTCGTGTCTTTGCTTGTACTCGCCGAATTGATTTTTTCAATCGGACCCAGAGTTTTATGTATGTGTGTACGTTAATACCAGTGCGCATGTTTTTTATGATGTTGGTGTTATAAAGTGTTTTTTTTTAACCGGTTTTCAATTCGCTAGGAATTTAGAAGCCGCACTTTTTCGACATTTATTTCTGTGACAAACTGAAGGTGCAAATTTTTAAACCCACTATTCTCGAGTGATTCAATTGTAACCAACAGAGCAATCGGGGGTGTGAAATTTCCCCTTACCCCCTTCTTAGATCCGCTAATGATCTTCTTCTAAAATGATTTAATTACCTCAGCTTAAAATACATTTTTCATGCAAATCACAATAAGCGACGAAACGGCGGATGCCAACTGTTGACACTCGCTCAACAAAAATGCACACCTACAAAAAAAAAAAATTGCAAATGACAAATACCAACAACAGCGCGACATGTGGAGGAATGTGCAATAAAAATACACCTTCTTATGCATAATTTTATTTATACGATCGTCGGGCGTAAAAATAGATCGCGTTGTTGGTATTCGCTGTTGGCTACCTATTTACATTATTTGTTAGCTAAAATCCTGAAATTAATTTATTGAATCAATTTCCTCGACAATCAAATAAAATTAGTTCGTTTGTGTTGGGTGAGGAAGCGAAGAATGCAGCGGCAAGCCGAGCGAATTGCACAGGTGTTGCTGATGATGAATGCCGCCGCTGCTGTGATGGTTTGTTGGTTGGGTCATGCCACTGTGTGTTGGTGGTGTGTATGTGCGCGCTTGACGGCTACATACATACGCGCGGTGAGTGATGTCGCCTTTATTGGTGGTCATTTGGTCAAAAAGTGCAGGCAGGCGCAAGTTCATTGGACTTTCAAGGCTTGCTGCCGTCAAATTAATATGCGCACACTTTTCACTGACAAAGCGCCGCGCTCCCCACCGCCGCCTGGCTATGCGCTTTTGGCCAAAGCAAAAGTATAGATTTATTGCTGTGCGCCTACACGCTCGATTTGCGTAGGTCGTCGTTGCGCGCATCTTCAAATGGCTGAAATGTTAGTTGGCAACAATAATCAAATGTGGCGACAAATTTCAACGCAAAATATTAAAAATAATTTTGGAAAATATTTTAATTTGTGGCATGAATTTCAATGATTTCCGCTAAACTTATGTATTTCATTTATGGAAAATTTTTCCAAAGCACCGACAACAGCTGGAAATAACGCGGCTACTCGCTTACTGAAATCATGCTGCGGTTGTGGCCGCCTGCTGCTGCCACAGCCATCATCGAACAGCAATGAAATTGAAATTGAAATATTTAAAGAGCAAAAATTTATGCACATTAATAATTTCATTCACAAATGCCAAGTGGCGGCGCGGAAGGGGCGACAGCGTTGCGTGCTGAGTAAATTGACTCAGCAGTATCGCGGCGGCTGCGTTGCGATCGAATGCAATTCGCGGAAAAGCTGCTCTTCTCCCTCCCTCCGAGGTAGCCGCGCAGCTGTTGTGGCCGGCGCTGCTTGGGCGCTTGCAATTCAATTAATTGCCAAGTGCATTTATGTACGTTTATATTTACCTAGCGAGCGAGCGCGCGGCGCAGTTTAAAGCAAACGAGCGCCGCGCTACCGAGCGGTCAGCCGCAACAGTTGTAGCGGCTGATGTCGTCATTACTTGTGCGCTTGCATCTCACTTGCAGCGCGCTTTCCAATTGCCAATTTACAATATTTTCGCGCTTATTTAAATTTTCCGCTTCTGACAGCAATCATCACTACAATAAAAGCAACAACAATCAGTACCTTGTTCGGGAAAGTTCAAAGTTTTTTTTTTTTTGGTACCTGAAAAACTTGCGTTCGCATATTTTCGCCATCAAAATGCACAAAATTATTTGAAATGGCGCACGTTTTTGTGTCGCTGTGGCGCGCGGCTCGTTAGTGCTGCCCGTTTGGCGTGCCTCCTGCTCCTCCTCCTCTTAGCATACTGGCAGCAGACCGCTAAACTGATGGACCATTTGGCTGTGCTGCCGCAGCCGCACAGCTGTTGAGACAGTGCGGTGTAATGCAATCATCGAATCGCTGCCCGCCAAAGTGTTAAATAAATAATTGAATATAATTTCGTTAGATTTTTATTTTATAATTTTTTTTGTTTTGCTATTGCACTTTTCCAACTAGCGGTCGTGGGTTGTTGCGAAAATGGCATCAAAATTCCATGTCGTTTAGTCTAAGTCCAAATGTGCCATGAAACGCGACATGAAACGCGCCAAAAAATGAGAAATAGTTGAACTAAAAATGAAATTTCTCTTTGAACAGGTTGCTTGCTATCGTACATTTAAATACATACATATGTATCTGGAATATACCCTAACTAAATACCAGAGCTGTGTAAGTGTGAAATCATTTTCAATTTTAAATCAACAATTTTTTTCTATCCAGTTTTCATTACTTATTCTTCGCTTACGATTGAGGTTTAAAATTTTTGAATTTTCCGTTCTCTCAAAGCAGTTATGAATTCACACATCAACATATTCATAGCAAGATTGAAAAAACCAATGCCCAATCAAAAAAAGGTTTAACACTGAATGAGTATTGAAAAGGCTGCAATCTTTTATGTGTGTGCATTCTTTAACTCAGTACCAATCATTAGTTCAAAGACACCCTGGTAAATAACTTTTTGATAAAAACGAAGATTTTTGACAATTGCTCAATTGTAAAAATTCAAACCGGCGTTACCCAATTTAAGTTTTTTGGTAGAGGGGATTTTATATCATATGTTTGGGATTATATATAAAACAGTTGTATTAAAATTTACGTTTTAAATATAATTCATGTTTTATCTTGAAAATGTTTAAAATTTACATTAAATTAGATAACTACTTCGCATAAGTTTAACATTTAGGTTGATAAAATTTTAGTGAAAATATTTTAAAAATCTTAGTGTCTTTAATAAAAAAATAGCTCATCATAAAAATTGTATCGCCGTTCGGCGTCGGCGTAAGTTTGTAGGTCCCTCCCATTTGTGTGACAGCAAAGGCGCACGCTACAAATCGGAGGAGAAGCTCGGCCAAAACGTAGCAAAAGTGTCAAGGCCAAAATATGATTATTATAAATAAATTTAGTTTCAAACAGGTCGCAACCCTCTTCAAACACCTCAAAAGTATTCCCAATATTATTTAGTTGTGAACCCGCATGAGTGCGAAATTACCATTTTTTACCAGAATTTCCAGATTTTACCGGAAATCATACTTGGTTTTCTGGCAACTGAGAGGACAAATAAGAGAGTAAGTAAGGTCATCTCTTTGTCAGAAGCTACCTGGTGGTAAATTCTGGTAAATGTGTCAAAAGATCCGATGTAGTGTGTTTGACAACCAAATTGTAAACAAAAGAGAAGTGCATTCTGCTAATGCATGTTGAAAAGTAAATAATTCCTTGCTTGAGTGGATGCTAATGAGTTTTGGTTAAATTACAAAACGCTTAAAAAGGTATTAGCCGTCATTTTACGTTTAAAAACTTTAAAACTTTAACACATTACCACCCTATACTCTATATGTGATTGACCATTGAACTAAATCGCTGTTTATTTGGGTAAGATTAAAATATATTTTACTATTCAATATTGGAGTTGGTGTGAAACAAAAATTAATAATTTATTGTTATGTATGCAAATGAGAACTACAATTCTGAGCTTTTTGAGCATCTCTTAGTCAAACACAAAGGCAATTTTGCTTGATCAAGTTTCGAATCTAAGAAGAAAATGTGTTTAACAAACAAAAGGTTAATAATAAAATTTGAAGGATTTAAGATATTGCGTATGGTAGCATGAAACGTCACAATCTTCTTAATTGTCAGGCTGTTGATATGGCTACGAAAAAGTGACAATGGAAACACATAGCTGAAGATTTCATACTTACAGTGGGATAAACTTCAAACCTCTAATATAAATTAGTTAAATTTAGATATTATTTTTTTTAACAATTTTAAGTTTTCGTTTGGAATAGTTTTCATGAACTTATCTATTAGGAGATCTCTTTGGAAAATTACCGTACATCCGATATCTATTGAAATTTTTACATCCTCACTTTTTGGAAAAAGAAGTTCAAGATACAAGTTTATGTGCAAAAATAAATTAAACAATAAAAGTCTCCTTATTTTTATGGAACTTATAATAGAAAAATTTTTATTTCATTACCCAGACTTTATGAATAGCCTACTCTATAAGTAATAGTAGAAATTCCGAATTAGTAAGTTCAGTCAAGACGTCATTCAAAAGTTTTGAAGAAAATCACTTTTCTCTTTTGTGAAAATTTGGGACTATCTTATGCGAGTATTGTCGACAAAATGTTAGTCTATGAATGACTAAAAATTAACGAATAAATGGTTAATCGCGATTAATGATTAAAATTAATTAAGCGATCGCTGTGGTGTAGTGGTTAGAAGTGCGCACTACCATTCCGCAGGGTGAGCGTCCGAGCCCAGTTCCGGCCAACAAAAAAAAGAAAATGTTTTTTGTAATAGTGGTCGGCCCCCGGCAGGAGTCGGCGTAAAACTGTAGGTCCCTCCCCTTTGTGCGACAACATCAAGGCGCATGCCACAATCGGAGGAGTAGCTCGGCCAAACACTAACATATGTCGATGGTCCTCTGCAATAACGGCACAATTCAAAATTTCAGGTTTAGAAAAATACATAATTTGAAAGCTTACAGTATGACTGCATATAATCCGGAATAATTACGTTCCAAGACATATTATTGCTAAATTACGAAACAAAAAATCTTTAATTGGCTCTACTGAGATATATGAAATTTTTAGTTGTGTCGATATGTAAGCGCGTTTCTATTATTATTAGTAATCATCAATACAATTTCAAATTACATAAACCCAGTCACAGCCCTTTTTTGTATTCGACGCTTCCAGAAATCACATAATACATAAAATAAATAAAAGCTGTTTTGATTAATATTACATAAACTGGAAACTGTTAAAAATAAGTGCGCTTGTGTACAGAGATTTTAGAACCTATTTAGTTCCTAAAATGTCTGTTTGCAACACATAACAATAAAAATGCACATCAAATTGCTAAGAATGATGAAGGAAATCGATTCAGACATGCCTGTTTAACTGGCCGTGCGTGCTCAAAACAAACACATGTTAATTAAGGAGCTATTCAAGTATTATGTAACCACCAGGGGAAAGCGGGGGTCTTGGTTTGGCAACGGGCAACATTTCTTCAAATAAGTAAAACATTAATTACACACGCACAAATTTTGCCTGCAATTTCCATCACAATTGAACACTGCACTTCACTCTCGTTTCGAATTTTTGAAAGCGTTTTTTAAGCTATTTAGTGGTTTAACACTTCTTGTGGGCACTTGATATTGTAAAAAAAATATGCGCAATTCGATCACTAACTACATTTTTTTTGTAAAGAACGCCCGTTTGCTTTAAATTTGTAAAAATACAATTATTTTTTTATTTTGTTTACATCTGTCATTTGTTACAAATGAAGAAAAGTCCAAGAGTTGCCAAGTATAAATATCTCTATATCTATTTATTAAAATAATAATTTACAATAATAATTTATTTAATTAATACTTTATTAAAATACAAATTTGAAGTGCAAATACATTTGTAAAACTGTTTATCACAAAATGTTATTAATTGTTTGCAAGCATACTATAGTTTTCATGCATTTTGAGAATAAATAATCTAATATGTGTACATATATATCGTCGTTTAAAGTACAAAACCGCGTATCGTCATTCTGCAAAACCGTGTGATTGACATTGGCTGCCAAAAATTGGATTTGCTCACAAAAGCTCTTGGCTCAATTCTTATCCATTCGTCCTGAAATATACTAGCCAGAAATACGTTTGCTTTATAAAAAAGATAACCATTTTGAAATATGGGTGACTTTACTCTCTAGAAAATAATTTATGCAATTACGCGGTTTTGCATTTTCTTGATACGCGGTTTTGTACTTTAAACGACCATATGTATAGCATGTACTTACGGCGGCCGCCGTAGCAGAGTGATTACATGTGCGTACTTCCACTCCATAGGACCATGGTTAAATACCTGGTCAGATCATAACACAAAATAGCAGTCGTCCTTCGGCACGCGATGGCATACCTTCGAGTATATTTCTGCCTTGAAAACTCTTCTTATAAAATCAGAACTCATGCCTCAAGTTTGAGCAGAAGTTCGGCCAAACACTTAGAAAAATATTTTAGCACCAAATATTTATTTGTTTACTTATTTTAAGGGAGATGGCAATCTTCTGGTTTCACATTTTGGGTGCAAAAATTTCAACCCTGATACAACAAATAGTATTAGTACTGAATGATAATGACAGATTGCATTCCCATAAACGTCCAATCATACATGATTGAGTTTTTTTTTTTGCATTCACATTCTCTATGTGAATGGGTATCAACCATTCCATAACACACTACATATTTTGTGTTTGCAATTTGTAACCAATCTCAAGAGTGGTTGTTAAATTTTTTAAATCAAACAATCACATTTTTTAAACGAAAAAAATGAGAATGCACACTCAATTGATTCAATCATTACACAGCTCTGCTAAATACTACTGAATTCTCTACGGAATTCTCTCCTCATCTACGTTACGGAAAGCTGAAGGTCTTCATTGTAGTATCATAGATTTGATCTTATGTCTATCTAGACGAGATTTTGCCTAAACTCTCAGACTCTTTTAAGAAACTGACCAACGCACATTTCACTATGACAGTGCTTAGCCTGATATAAATCTTGGCCCTTCCTCTTACGCAAACCCGATTGTCCTTTTTGTTGATAGTTTAGCTTAGGTTAGAGGGTCATCCAAGCAGTGCGTATTTAGCCTCTAGTCCCAGCCACTTCTGTGTTCTTCGATTGTTTAATTGGGAACATGACGAATGATAAATCCTGCCCCTATCTGGATTCGTCCTTCTCTAAAGCTAGAAAACAATGAGTCCAAGAGTGTGGTTGCTTAAAGTTTTGGTTTGTGACTTAAGCCATCGCAATCGATTAGTAGTGCGACGAGGCTTTTGCCAACTAATCGTTAGTTCTTGATGCCAATCACTGCTGGGTTGACATGTGCTCCAAATACATTATAAATACTGGAGTTGAGGTGGGCTGAGCTGAGCCGAGTTGTGTTTTGTTGAGTATTGATGTGAAGTGAGGTGAGATGCTCAGCATAACAGAATAGATATAACATAACATAGCACATAACATAGCATAACGAAACATAACATAACATAACATAACACAACACAACACAACACAACATTACATAACATGACATGACATAGCATAACATAGCATAACATAGCATAACATAACATAACATAACATGACATGACATAGCATAACATAGCATAACATAACATAACAAAACATAACATCATAGCATAACATAACATAACATAACATAACATAACAACATACATAACATAACATCGTAACATAGCATAACATAACATCATAACATAACGTAACTTTTTATCCGGAAAGTACAAGTTCTGCGTGCAATCGACGACTGGTGCATAAATTTTCGGAAAAACTTTTAAACACCTCCCGAGTCACCAGCGCTAAATGCCGCCATTGCTTCCACACGAAAACGAAAAGTCTAACAATTGCAAGATTTACCACCAACTGCAAGAGTTCCACCCACCGATTTTCAGCCAAATGCTTAGATATTTACACGTACTGCTGCTGCTGCTGCGGCCGCCACTTCACTTTCGCAGGTACACACATAACTTTGCAATAATTTTGCGATGAGTCAAACGTTACTCATTTCTACCTACACACACACACGCCTGCATATGCTTTTATGTATCTATGTATACACACCCATATAAATATCAGTGTGTTAATTTTATTTATATTTTTCGTTAGCCACAATTGTTTATTTGCGCATACAAATTCACAAAAAAAATTGTTCATTTGAGCCAATTTTGAGTTTTCATATATGTACATATCTACTTATTTCTGCTCCACCCTCCCCCGCTCCGCAATAATTCGCACGTAATGACCCACAGCGACTGGGTGGCTAAGCGGCAGCAACTAAAATGCTTTTCCGCTATATACATACATACATAAAATATTGTACATTTATTTCATTTTAGATGTTGTTGTTGTTGTTGCACGATTGCCATGACTGTTGCACGAACGACGATAAATAGCAGTCATACTTACACACATACTTGGAGGCGTGTTGCGGGTTGTGGCACTCATTGCGGTTTTTGTTGGTGGCGGCGTTGGCATTTAATTTTGATATTTGCGTGGTTGCTATTAAATATTACGCGCGCGCGTGTGTGTGTGTGTGTGTGTGTGTGTGTGTGTGCAAATGAAAGTACATATATTTTTTTTTGTTGTTGTTATGGATACATATGCGCGTAATGCAAACCTGTGCACATCCAGCCTAACAAACGCAAACGCATTTTTTTCTCTTCGGCTATTTAGCTGCAATTGCGCGCATTTCTGACACGACGCTCTTCCTCTTGACGCTGCTGCACGCTTGACTTTGAGCTTGTTAGTTAGTGTACAGCTGTTTGTTGTTTAGAGTGTTTTTGTGGATTTTCGTGTCAAGCGCATCCACCAAATGGCTAGTAAACATACGAATACGAGCCATAAGCATTAAATTCGCATTTCATTCACGTGGGAAATATAAAAATGTTCAAAGTTGGTTGAAAGTTAAATGAAAATGGAGAACATGCCAAATATTACGATAAATAAATTATATGAACATTAGGGCGGGTCAATTTTAATGAGAGATTTTTTCGACGAAATTTTTTCGACTATACGCGTATAGCACGGAAGGATTCGATGAGTAATTCGTAGTAATTTTGCCGTCTTTTGGGTCTAAAATTAATTTGAAGTTTGCCAAATCGCGAAAATAGGTTTTGTAGCATTTTGCTATAGTGTCGTAAAGAAGTGCTTAAATTTTGTATAAAAACATGCTGTAAGGGGATTTTTGGTTTGAGGAACCCATTTCTGCACTTATATTTTTCTTAGAACTGCCACCAGAGGGCGCAGCAGTGAATTGAATAATAAAAATGAGAAATTACTTTACAAATTTAATAGTTAATAATTATAGTAGAAGCTCTTGTTTAGTAAGTTTAGATAGCAAACCATTCAAACGTTTTGAAGAAAATAAGTTTCTTCGCTCTTTTACGAAATTTTCGGTTTATCTTATACGTGGTATTGCATTTGGTGGAGACGAAGTATTTCGCGCCAAGCGCCGATAGGTAGGTACATAGGTATCAAATGAAAGGGAAAATTTTTTCAATAATTTTTTTTTTTGTTCTCAAGGACGAAGGTATTGAAAATGACCTCTTAAGAATTTTTGGTTTTCTAGCCTAATAAAATTAAAACGACGTCGAAAGTTGTCCTGCGTATGCTAAGTAGTCTTGAATCCATATTTTTTTAAAAAAAAAATATTTAAAATTTTCAAGGATATTCAAAGATATAATTTTTATAACATTTTCAATACCTTTTCATCCTTAAGGGCTGTTTCCAGCTGTCAGAAAAAAGGAAAAACCCATATAAAAGTACGCACAAGAAATGGAAAGACATTTTCTTCTTTTTCTTTTATCAAAATTTCTTAGATCAGTTTGCAGCTCTCATAAAAAAAATGTTCGCATATGTATTTCTTAAAAATAAATATCCAGCAAAAGCAATGTGCTTTTTCGAGCAACAGAAATAAATGGAGAATATTTCTTGTGATTTTACTTAAGGGCTGGATTCCAAGCTTTAAGCACACAAAATGTAGTCTTTTTGAATTATACGGAATTCTCGCTTTTATTTGATACACATATTGTTATTCGACATTGGGTCTTATGAATAAAATCTTACTTAAATTTCTTTGAATAAATCGAGTAAAAGGTCTGAAATTTTAAGAAAAAGCAATTGCTTAGTTTTTATTCATAAGGCCCATTGTACTGAATTTTTTATATAATTTTTTGAACTAATCATATTTTTGAAGTTTCAAAGTCCTTTAAAAAAATCCTGACATCAGACAGAAAAACTGAAAACGCAGTTTTTTTTTGCATTAGGTCCCTAATTTCGTGAGTAAATTTATTTTTTTCATGTGTTTTGAATTTTTTATCTTATTTTTTACATATACATGTATGCAAGGTGCATTCCAAAATAAACGAAGACTTTCAGTTATTTGCGATGTTGTCAAGTCCTCTGACGTTACGCTCACAAATTTCACAGATCTTTCCGTATTCCTAGATGAAATAAGCACACTAAACATAGATTATATTATTAGGTTAACAAGAAATTAAAATGCCATTAGGCGCAGAACTTCATTTAAACACTACAACAAAATTATATTAGCTTTCCTAGTTTTTAGACAAGAGCGCACCGTTTGTTCTCATAGGCTTTTGAATCTTAAAAAAAAAAAAAAAAAAAAAAAATATGTCTAACCCTAATTTGCATACATAGTATGAACATACACGTTCAATTATATCCAAAAATAATCTACAAACAAAAGAGACTCATTACGCAGCTGCTTAGCGAATGTCAAAGTGACAGCTGCTTATAGTCAGTCAAATCGCTAATGTCGCCTAGTACGAGTACAACCAAGCCAACTGGCTAAAGGAAAAAAGTTGACAAAAAAAATATACATACTTACATACATCTCTCTCTCTCTCTCTCTCTCTCTAGACTAGGCCATCAATGCCAACTTCCAAAATTTCTGTGTCACTTAATGCCATCAAAATGTCACTGACATATTTCTACAACCCTAAACACCTTCACCTCGTTTTCCACTTAACGCTGCTTTCGCGTAATTTGTTCAATCTTTTCTTGCCTCTCATTTCGCCATTGAATAAGGCGTGCAATTAATTGCTAATGAAAAACCTTGCTCTAAATTTTTTTCTTAAAAATTTTCCCTAAGTATTAAAATTAAGCAAGTTACAAGGCACCAAACATATAGAACTTTCCACTCCCCTTCTGGCACATCCATAATCCACTCCTATCGCTAGTTGTTTATTTATTGCACCAGTGTTGCCTACTTTAGCCTCGCTGATTACCTCTATTAGGTTTTTACTTTTGGCATTAACCAACAATTCGCTCTTGAATTGAGACATAATTTTGGTTCAAAGTTTTTTTCGCTTTGAGCGAGTCGCAAAAAAAAACACGCACTTTCATTTCAATGGCGTCAGCAGCCGGCATTAAATAAAGAAAAGCGGAAGTTGCTTTAGCAAAAAAATAAAAAACAAAAAAAAAAACAAAACAGCACTAAAGCAACTAGTTATAAGTAAAGCTATGTGTATATAAAACACGTCTATGCATGCGCCTTCCTGCTCGCTCGCACCTTTGTTATCTACGCTATCTCAATGCCAACTTGGCCGATAATCACCACCTCAGCGCCGATGATTATCGCCTATTGATGGCGGCGCGCATAGTAGCTAGCTTGTGGCATTGAAAAGAATTTAATGAGCGCACTGTTTGAAAATATAATATTTTGCGAAAAATTCCACACAAAAGTGAATTTACTTTTATATACATATATATATGTATATTCTTCGGGCAACTAACTTTTTCAATGCTAAATTTGAAATCAAGTTCCTACTCGTGCATTATTAGCTACAAATTTGGCATATAAATGTATACGTATTTAGTTTAAAAAAAAAAACAGGTTTTTTTTTTGCAAAAATTCTTTTTTGCTCTGCAATGTGAAAATAGATTCTTTCTGTCTATGCAGATAAAAATTTTATTGGATTAAAATGAAGCGTAGCATGAAATGTGATTTATTTGCGACCAAATGTATTACATTGTTGCATCGCCGACGACAGCTGTAACAAATGAATCAGCTTCCACTGTCACGAACGAATTCCCACTATTCATACATTTGTTGGTAAATGCGGTGGTGTCATTAAAAATAATTTCGTATTTCTCTCTATTGCTGATTCCTTCAAAAATATAAAATATATTTGTTGTTATCAGCAGTGCACTGCATATAATTGCCGTTAATTTGTTGCAACTTTATTTTAAGATTTAATATGTACATATTTCTAGAGAATTTACATAACCACACTAAAATTTTAGCTACTCAAGACTTTTTTGCTTAAAGGAGTAACAACACTGAGATGGAGGACAGTCGCACAAGACTAATTGTAGGCTTTGAATTTAAATTTAAAAGATTAAACTAACTATTTGTTTCGAAGAGGAAGTATCGAAAGCCGAACCCCGTCAGTCAGTGTTGCCAGGTCATTGAAGATGAAAGATCGTCATTTGCTTGTAAAAATCGTCAACATATGATACAAAAAAAAAAAAAAAAAAAAAAAAAAAAAAAAAAAGGGAAGTTCTTTGGTGTTTTTTTTTTCAATTTATTCTAACTTCCGTTGGCTATGCGTAAAAAATCAAAAGTTTAACTTTATTATGAATTTTTAAAATTCGCATTACTTTTAACAAAACTTGTTTTAATTGCCAATAAAATCACATTTCCATCTAAATTTTTTGTGCAAACTGCAACTTAAAAACTGTTCATACTTACAAGTTTTGCTAGAGAACTTATTCATAATTCTCTTCGCTGAATAAAATATGTACGGTGCAGTGAAATAACGCCCTCCGAAATATCGCCCGTGGGCTTTATTTCCATTTTTTAGGAAACAAAGACCACGGGCCTTATTGCCTTTTGGAAAGGAAATCATTCCCGCGGGCTTTATTTCCTAAAAAAAAGGGAAAGCTCTTGTTTACATTTTAGAATGCATCCAAAACCCCCCGTAAATACTAAATCAAAACTAATTTGATGATTACATTAAATTAAATATTTGTTTCCCTTTATTATAAGAAGAAATTCAAATTTATGATGCCTTTTGTCGGTGGACCTTATTGCCATTTCGAAAGGGAAATAATGCCCACGGGCTTTATTTCATTGTGTTTTTTTTTAGGAAATAAAGTCCGCGGGCCTTATTCACTGCACCAATATGTACCAGTACAAAACGTCACAACGCAAAAATTACGAATTTGACCGCCAAAAATTACACAAATAGTTATGGAACAAAAAAGAAAACTACTTATCGATAGCTGCTATTAGTGCTGCCACATGGTTTATTAGAAGAAATTGTAAACTCTTAACAAGTGTTTACACTGCAATTTTTAGTTGTCTGTGTAACTATCTTCAAAGTTGAGAACCAGCCAAATTTGCACATAAAGAAAAATCGCTATGTCGTCACAAAAATCGTCAAATCATCATGGAAGTAAAAAATCTTCAAAATGACGACCAACACGTCAACCTGGCAACACTGCCGTCAGTGTGTGACTTTAACCCACTCAAACTGCTACCGTCTATGTACCGATTCGTTTACAGGTGTAGTACGGTGCGGGCGCATCAGTTTAATGCTGTTTCTTCGAAAATTTTTTCCCCCCTCTAAATGCCGGCTAATCATTATGGGTTGTGGCGGAGTTAATTTAGTACTTGGGTATACATATGGCAAAAAAACTTTCCACACTTTCTCGCTCGCTAGCATTAACGATATAAGATTCTCTGGTGTTACGCACAATCCAAGTTTACAGTTAAGTGCGTGCCTCATGGAGCTAAAATGGGGCCATTTATGAAATATGTATGTGCTCCGCGTCCTCGGTAACTGGTAGCTGGTTCGCTTTGCTCGCAGTAAGGGTTTGTGCGCAAGTCCAAGGGGGTGTGGGTTAGCTTCAAAACAGCCATGCCTGCTGATTATAGGTTCACCTGCGCTCCGTGTTGAGCTATCCCAAAGAGGTTGAAACCGCTTTATTTGCATCATCTCCTAGGCCACGAGGCCCAGTGGGTATAATCCCACTGATGATAAGTGCTGCATCCTCGGAAACAGTACTATAAGCTAAACACTCTTCAAGAGCACATAGGCGGTATGTAGCGTTGATGCGTCGTATTTAGGATGCCTACAACGAGCTAGGGATGTGCTTTGGTGAAGCATTTGTCGTTACTGCACTCCGTCAAGGTACTGTTTACTGAGATCCTTAGTGGAGAACAAAGGACATTGAGTTTTTATGCTGCAAGCCTCGTGTTCCATTGCGTACCTCTCTACTAATTTTGGTGTGCCGCTTGTGGCTCACAAATCGAAGATGGCGTAGTTCTGACAGGAGCTTGTTTGTGAATACTTTTTTGGTTTCTTTCAACGAGCGTCGGATTTCCGATTTAGGGGTGTTGAGGGTGAAGCTGCTGTTTATTTTTATGCATAATTGGTTCCGCGATTGGCAAAGAAAAAAGGGGATAGTTTAAACATGCACAATTCCGATGTACCCGGTATCCAAAGTATTCCGTTCGCGACTGGGCTTTACAAACAGCCCCAACTAGGATGACCCTCGATTCAAAATCCGATATAGATTACTATAGAATGTTTTATATAGCATTAATTGAAAACGACGTTTTACTAATTATAATTCCATTTCTCTTTCCAGGTAAGTTTGATGCTACTTACGACATACATATAAGTACATATGTATACCTAAAATATTTCTCAGTGAGTAAATAAAACAATAATTGTCGCTAAAATAAAATGATCTAACTATATAATTTCTAGAACCAGTCTAAAGCCCATGAACGTACCACAATTTTCTATTTTTTCGTTTTTTCTAAAAGTTTGTTCTTTAGAGTGTTTCTTTTAAAATAAACACAACTAAATTATTTTCAAGAAAGTACCACACATGGCAAACCACGTAAATATTTTTACATGTGTATAAGCGTATATATTTCAGTATGTACATACATATGTATATTCTCATAAAACGTGCAAAAAAATCATAATCCGACTACCCACTGTTTCAATCAACGCCGGCATTCGAGGTGCTCTAAAAACTATGCATTGTTGTTAACCACGGCAATGAAAGTTTGAAAACCACATAAATATTTATTTTCCTTGTTGCAAAAATTTACGTGCAAATTTTAAATTGTTTAATTCATAGCAGCTTTTTCACGACGTCATTAGTTTTATAGAAAGACGCCTGTGTAGGTATAATAGGGTGGTTCTAATTTTTTTATGAAACATATTGAAAAAATTATTATGTGAATTTTTAAACTGGTTTATGCGTGAAATTGATGGTCTAAAATATGAAAAAATATAAATGAAAAGAAAGTTATTAAAAAATCCAATAAAAAAAATGAAATAAAAAAAATAAGATGAACTAAGAAAATTGAATAAAAAGCAAAATTGTAAAAACAAAATTACAAAAAAAATAAAGTAAAATTTATATAAAAAGCTAAGTAAAATTAACCAAAAACAAAAACTAAAAAATAACAAAAATAAAAATTTGGCAATTAAGTAAAACCAAAAATAAAGATAAAAATGAAATAAGGAAACATTAAATTAAAACGCGATTCAAAACACAAAATCAAAGTTAGAGAAATAAAAAAAAAATATGATCAGATAAACAAAATACAAAACGATAAAAAACAAAATATTAAAAAGAAATAATAAAAATATAAAAAAGTATTTAAATAATAGAAAATAGTAAAATATTTAAATATGTAATGAATAAAATATTAATAAAATGCTATAAAAAATAAAAAAATAATAATAAAATTATAAAAAACTAAAAAATAAAAAAAAAATAAAAAAAAAATGAATATAAAAGATTATCCAAAAACCAATAAAAAATAATAATAAATAAAACAGTAATAAAAATATAAAAAATAACAATAATAAAAAATACAAAAAACGATGCAAGTATAAAAAATAATAACATAATAAAAAAAATAATAAAATATTAAAAAAAATAATAAAATATTAAAAAAATAATAAAATATTAAAAAAAATAAAAATAATATAAAATACAAATAATATAGGCTTTAGAAGTGTTAGTGCGCATTGCCTGGGATCGAGCCCAGTTTCCGACTAACATATAAAATATAAGAAAATAAAAAGTTTTTTCTAATAGCGGTCGCTCCATTGCAGGCAATCGCAAACCCCCTTCTCATAATAATACTATCGCCGTTCGGAGTCGGCGTAAAACTGTAGGTCCTTCTCCTTTGTGTGACATCAAGACGCACACCACAAATCGGAGGGGAAGCTCGGCCAAAAACGAGCATAAAGCGTATACGAAGATCTATTATTGGCAATAAAAAGTTATAAAAAATAATAAATGAAGAAAAAATAATAATAAAAATAAAAATAATTAATGAAAAAAATAAAAATAAAAATAATTAATGAAAAAAAAATAATAAAAAAATTAAAAAAATAAAAACTTAAAATTATAAAAATATAAAAGTATGGAAAATATAAAAAACAAGAAATAAATCAAATTATAGGGTACATAATACATCAATTAATTAAGAATTAAAACTTAAATGAAACAAAAGAAACTTAAAAAGCCTAGAGTGCGCATATATCAGGTTTGATAGCTGTTGGCCTTATACTCAGTTTTACTAGATCAATTCGTGTTCTCGAGAAAAAAAAATTACATGATCCAAAAATCTGAGTATAGCGCCTAAATTTTATGCCGAGCACATGGATCGGAATTTTGCCAGAGTATCGCTTTTCAATAGTGGATATTTCCTCTCTGAAATCTCTCTCCATGTTCATCAGTGTAATACATGCGTATAAGGAATAAAAAATAATTAAATTAAAATGAAATGAAGTTAAAAAAAATTATCGGCAAAAACTTTTTAAATTTTTGCCTAAGCATCCGTAATCTATGACAGTTGCAACGCTTTATAATCTGTACGATTTGGAATAATGCTTCATAACTGCTGCGTGTTTTATTTAGAAAAAAATCTTAAATACTTATCTCATTAATATTAAAAGTAATAATTCTATGACTTACTCGCAGTACAATTAAAAATTCATTAGCGCACAACAGGTGAATGCGATCAAATATATCCATTAATTCGTCTATATATTTGTTAATCGTATGAGCATCCACTTATATACATATGTACATATGTATGTGTTCATTTTGTATGTGTATACACCTGCTACAGCATGCGAATCCCTCTCTGCAGCCACCTAAACCACTTTGGCTAAGCATTTAATACACAACATGTGGTGCGTGCGTGTCTGTGTCTGCTTTTGGGTTGCGTGTGGCAACTATCAGGTGATCTTCAATCAACGCCAATAGCCAGCCATCAAGCTGCACCGGCAACAAGCAGCTGGCGGCCAAAGAGACGCAGCTCTACCTTTACCGTTGTTCGCCATCTATCTACTCAGTTGCATTGTTACATATTCTCATTTCAGCGGCCGGCCACTCGTCCAACCCACTTGTCTGTCTGTCTGTCGCTTTGCCGGGCATCAATGTCTCATTTTCTGCATTTTTATGCGCCGCATGTGTTCGGGGTATAATGAAATAAATTTGTGCGCACCGCACATTTTTAGCCCTGAATTGTATGCCAAGAAATGCGCAATCAAATCTCAAATAGCGTCACCCACCCCCGTTGTTATGCATACTTACAAACATATGTACTATATGCATAAGTATGTGTATGTATGTATTTAAATATTTATTTATCTATCTGAAGATTGCGTGTGTTTACGCTAATCATGCCGCTAATGCGCTGATCTGATCGTTATTTAAATCACTCAAATGTTTCCACTCCACTCACTCTGTTCTCTGGCAGCCCCTTTCGACCAGGTTTCCTTCGTTCGTTGTTTTATTTATTTTTTCTTCTCTCAGTTTTGCGGCTGTTGCCACAGTGGCTAGCTGCTTAGACCCATTGAAATGCTATTTTTTTGCATTCTATTATATTTTTTTTTAACACTTTTAATTTTATTGAAACTATTTTCGATTTATGCGTTTCTTATGCTTTTGGCATATTCTCAAGATTGCAGCGTCCTCTTGTGCGTGCTTCTAGTTTTTTCTTCACTAATTTTTTTAAAGTAAAACGTAGCACAATGCCGCCTAAGTTGGAAAAAATCGAAAAATTCGTTGTCTGCAATGTGAACGTGTTTGGCCTTTTTGTAAAGGTAATTTATCCAATATATATGAACTATAAATGAATTATATGCCGTCAGAAAGCCACTAAAATTTTATACAAAGACATTAAGAGGAGCATAGCCATGCGTAAGCTCTTCACCGAAACAAATGTCAAAAATACATTTTTTGAAATAAAATTTTGGTTTGACGTTTTTTATTTCCATATAGATAGTAGAGAGCTACAGGATTAAAAATTGTGGAATAAAATTAAACATAGGGTGTCCCTATGGTTCGCCAGAAAAACAATTTTTTTAATCACAATTTCAAAAAATGGTAAATTTTAATGGAATGGATAAAAAATATATATAAAAATATGTTTTTATTATTTTATTAAAGAAAGAAAGAAAGAAAAAATAAAAATCTGCTAATTTTTTGCACTTTTTGAAGTAATGCGTTTTTTGCTAATGCATGAAATCATTTTTTTATTTTTTGTCAGTGCCATCAGAGGCTTATTTTGTTTTAAAGAGAGAAGAAAATTAAATTAAAATTTTTTAATAAGTTAAATGAATTATTAAGAGTTGGGTATCAATCGAAATGGGTATGAAAAGGGTTTATGCAGAGGGTTGCCACCTGTTAAAAAATCAAATTCCATTGGAATTAAACGAATTAGGTTATTGAAATAGGTAGGTATCACCATATGGGAGTCAAACGAAAGAGGTTTAAGAAGGTTTTAGCTTGCAAATATTACGAAGAGAGTTGCCACCTGTTTATAAAGTCAAATTCAGTTAAATTAAAATAATAATTGTGTCAAACCAAAGGTTTACGACATCGTATTTGTTATTTTATTAAAAATACATACATTGTCAATCAGTGATTTGTTCTGATGACATTCATTTTAGATTACTGGACTCTTAAATTAACTCAGCAATGTTTTTACTCTTCACTTATTTCTTGCTGAATATGCCCAATTTTTTCTTTTGTCTGCTACCCATATTGATATACGTATTTCAGTTACCCACCAAACAATTTGCGTTGCCGGTAATAAGAAAACGTGTCGCCCTCGGAAACAAATTTATTGCCGGTAATATTGCCATCGAATCGATTTCCTATTACCGGTCGCTCTAAAACGTCCGCCGAAGGCAACTCGCCTGGCCGAGCCGTTTTCTTATTACCTGAATGAGTCCTTTTCTTGTCGCTTCAGGCGATATTTGGAATAATTTTATTCTTTTTAATACCTCATTTATTTTTTTGTATACCAAATTGCAACTTACAATCGGAATTAATTCATTTTCTCGCTGTGAGACTTCCTATTTTTTCAATCTTGTCCTTGGGCATAATTTAGACGCTTTTGGCCAATACTATTGACGCCATATTCATAAGTTTCGGAATTTTTGAGAACTTTTTTATTCAAAATTGACATGAACGAAGTGATGTTGCCGATTTGTCACCACAGCAATAAATCGGTGAGTCGCCAATTTGTTGCCATTGACGATTGTTGCCTATTTCTCATGTTTTGCATGGTGGGTACCTTATACCTTATACCCATATTAGAAGAACCTAAATTTTCAACTTCAAACTGCATTTATAGTCACAGTATAAAAGTTATCCAAAAAGAAATTGCGTTTTTGAATTTAGCGTTCTCAATTCTACCAAGAAACGAATTTTCATTAAAATCCGTCCATGATTCTATTTTTGCCCACATTTCATATGGAAGGGAAGCACTGTGCATAGGCTTATTTTTGTAAATACTTATGACAATAATATTTATTTTTTTTGTTGGATTTGGATATTGCATTTTCAAATAAAATCTTGTGTTGGCTTTATATTTATATCTGAAAAAATTTAATTGATTGCAATTTCAAAATACATCTGGCTATTAGTTACAAGTTCGAGGAACCAACACGTGTCGACCTACCTACATACATATGTACATATGTCGATACAAACATACATCATACTCGTTCATATATGTAGCTTGCTTTGTATGAATATTAAATTTCTATTGTTCATCCCACGTATTTTTCTCATTTGTTCCGCAAATGTTTAGAACTAATAAATATTACCGAATAAATACGAGAACAGGCAGTGGTAAGCAATTCAAACAAGTCTACTAGCCACGCCGATGTGATCAGTAGAGATATAGCAAGAATATCAAAATAAAATAAATTAATATATCAGCCGTTTATTTTGAAAGTGGCATAAGACACTCAAGAAAATCAAGTTAATGATAAAATGGATTACACCGAGCAAAACACCCAAAACTAGAAGCCAAATATAGTAAAACTGCAATTTTAGTTACTTTCTCTGACGTCAGGATTTTTTTTTAAAGGCCTTTGAAATTTCAAAGATTTGATTAGTTCCAAAAAGGATTTAAAATATTCAGTACTGTATAGAGTAAAAATATGGGTACCAAATAAAGGATATAATTCTGTAGAATTGAAAAATATTTAATTTTGTTGAAGGTTGCCACCCGTTTGAAAATTTTAATTTAATTTAATTGATAAGGCAACTTGAATAATGCAATATGGGTATTAAACTGAAGAGGTATTGGAAATTTTACTGGCGAAAATATTTTTTGAGGAGGGTTGCCACCTGTTTGAAAATTTTTATTATATTAAATTGACCCGTTTTCGATGCTTGCCTTAGCTCAGCTTTTGTTGTATTAAATGTAGTAGGTAGAATAATTTAGTTTGCACGTATTGTAAATGTTTTCGTTTTTTCCATTTTCTTCTTTAGAAATAATAAAATTTAGTCCGTTTTGTAGGAGGTGGGCGTCATAGTAAACAAACTCTTCATTATCTTTCATATTTCATCAAAAAATTATTATAGTTTTTTAAATTTGCGTTAGTTTTGTAGAATTGGGTGAAAGATAATGCAAACCGACTTTGACTTTCTTTTAGATTTATGGTTTTCTGGTTAAAACCAGCAAATACTTTGAATTTCATAAAAATTGGATAACATTTACCATTTCATTTCCGTCCACAGGAGCTGTGGGCGTGGCAGCGCGGCGACTTTTACCATTTCGTACATTTATTCATTTCTTAGTGCGAATTTGTAGTACCTTGACTACTCTTGGCTGCAGCTTATATGGGGATTACCCACTGTACGCCGGTTTTCTCATCGCCGAAAGCTGATGTTTCGTTAACAACTCCACAAGCTGCTCAAGCTGTTACTGCTACAAAAGCCCTAAAATCACTTCTAGGGTTGGTAAGAGACTTTTCGAGTTGAATAGTTAAAAAAAATATTTTATTTAAATATAGTTAACCTCCTGAGAACAATTCAGTAAGAGAAAATATACTCGGTTAGAGTGGTCTGTTGAGAGCGATATTTCCTTAACCGGAGTTATTTAACAAAAAGAAAAGAAAGGATGATCAAGTCATTAGTCTGCGGGACCACTTGCTAGCCTTGAAATTGACGTGGTCCAAGAGTTTCACATTCACTGTCGCATCTGTTGCATAAATCTCAGCTTAGAATACGCTTACTGATCAGCGGCGCCTTCAGCTTCTTGCACCAAATTTTAGTCATTACTGTAGGTATGTATCATCATCATTTGTCCCATTCTTCTTTAGACAGTGATCTTATAGGTAAGTATCCTTGTGTTGACTGACATTTGAAATCAGCGAAATGTAGTCAGATTCCACTAAGACGTCCTCTTTTTATTTAATCCGTGGTTTGTTGGTTTCCATTTGTTGGCATTCCTAAGTGTGAGGATGTCCTTTATAGCCAGGCCACGTCTTAAGTTTCTTCTAAGGTGATTTCTTCAAAGCGCTTTAAAGGTGAAATCCTTTATAAGGATGAGGGTTTAAACGTGTTTCCATAACATACGTTTTTTTTTTTATGTATAAATTTTAAGTGACCTTTTCCCCATACGCTGTGCTATGTTTCTGCCTAAGTACCCAAAATCTACTTTCATGCATTCACACCATCGCCTCTTTACTGCATCGCTGATTTTACATAAGTTTCGACAGATTTTTAATTAAATCTATTCAAAACAAGGTCAACGGATGATATTTAGCATGTCAACATTAACATTGTTTTGCAAGGTTAATCAAAAATTTTGTAAAAATACAAAACATTTCAAATTGAAATGCATAGAAATCAGCAACAGAATACCCCCAGTGGTCCGCTCAGCGAACGGCGGCTCAACCAACAATTCGATGCGTACTGGCGAACCCTTTGTTGCATTGAGCTAATACAAATATGTACATACATACTTACAAACAAACATGTAGTAAACATAAAAGTATTTTCTTCAAAATGTCAATGTTTTATTTATCGAGGAGAGGCAGTCGTCTGTCGGCAATCGGCAGTCAGCAACAGACAACACACCCACGCCCACGCAACAATTAAAAATAAATAAATAAATGAAATTGATATAAAGAATTTATTTATTTAGTGTGCAGTACATACATACATACACACAAAAATACAATGTGCAGTGCAGGGCCGACTAAATGTATCTCGCACTCGCTATTCGTGTTAAGGCGGCGCAGAGGTACTAGGTTGGGCTGCACTTTGACTAGGAGCGAACGAGTGGACGCGCCGCCGATTTGTTGAATGTTTGGCGTAGGCCATCAGCGCGGTGGCTTGTGCCGCTTGGGCTTTTTTTTTGTGTATGTAAATCATTATAAAGAAATAAATAAATAAACATACAAATACGCGTAGCGCGCATTCACCCATTTGCTCAGCTAAGCGTAAAAGGCGACTAGCAAATGATTGCCGCTGTCCGCTGAATATCAACGCCGCCGCGACGCGCTTTTGCTGTCAACCATTTTACTTGTAGATTTCTTGCCATTGTCTGTAGATGCGTTGCAATAAACTTTGGCAATGAAAGCACAACGAAATTCAAGTTTTGTTACAAATAATGAAATTAGATAAATATTTTTGATATATACGAATTTTCTGTGGTGCACCTTTTTTTCCTGATATTTCTATTGTCTGTGAGCTTGTGTGCGATGCTAAGCTATAAGCTACATAAGGAGCAAGCCAAATAAGTCGTTTGTACCGTTATGAGTTTTAATATCTTTTTTATACTCAAAAATATTAAAAAAATAATAATACAAAAAAAAGGAAATTATAAAAATTAAAAAAAATATATATACAAGAAAAAAAATTATTAAAAATAATAAAAATAATAAAACAAGTAAATACAAAAACAATTAAAGTAACGTTTTTTTTTTAAATTAGCCTCCTTTAGAATATCTATTGTAAATCGTATTTGCAAAAAATATTAGATTTTTTATCCTTATTATGAGTTTTAAAATCTTTTTTATATTCAAAAAATTTATGAAGAAAAAGAAAAAATTATTGAATAGCATCAAAAATATCAATATTTAAAATTGAAACAAAAAATGTTGAAATTATTATAAATAATAAAAACTAAAAATAATAAAAAATTAGAAACAAAAATGTTTATACATATAAAAATGTTGTTTCAATAAAAAAAAATTAAAAAAAATATATTTAAAAGTATAAACAAAGTGTAACCAAAATATCTAAAAGAATATTAAAAAATATAAAAACGTATTTAAACATGAGTTTGAATAGATTTTAAAAGTTTATTTTCCCAAAAAAAAAATAAAATATCAAGTTTTTGATAACGCATTAAATAAAATTACCAGCGGTGACCCTTCGCAGGCAATGCCAGACGAGTGCAAAAGTGTAAGTGCCAAAATATTACTATTATTATTATGTATAAAAATATGTATAATTAATATACATATGTATGTACTAAAAAATTTTCTGAAAAATATAAAAGAGTATTTATTTGAGTAATAAAAATTTGTACGCGTAAAAAAGGTTTTTTAAGAGAATGTTTGTTTTATTTTTACCAAAAAAAAAGCCAACATTTTGTAGATAAGTTTTTTCGGAAAATGTTTTGAACTGAAATTTTAAATCATAGAATTTTTACTTGGTATTCTGATTTTTTCTAGTATTTTAGCTCTTCTAAAAAAAAGCCATTAAAGTTCTAAATTGTTAAAATTTTAATTTTATACTTAACATTTTCTGAAAAATATTGACACCCTTTTTCTTTAATTTTCAATGCGGTATAAAAAAGTTTTTTTTTTAAATTTCTTTTAAATATGCAATAAGAAAAATTCTTAAATCTCAAAAGTTTTTGGATCTATTTTATTTTTTATGAAGGCCACAAATCTTGAAAAAAATTAATAAGTTTCGAATAGTAATACATTATGAATGTTTTTAAATGTAAAATTTTAAAATTTTTCTAAATTTTTTTTTGAAATTCTAAAATTTAAGTTTTTTTTGGAATTTTTTGAACGTTTCTAATTTTTTTAACTTTTTCTAGATTTTGTAAATGTTTCTAAATTTTAAAAATTTTTCTAAATTTTTTTAGTTTTCTAAATTTTTAAAATTTTTTTGTTAACAAATTCAAAACATCTTTATAGTGATTTTCATTTGATTTATTAGTTTGATTAATTTAAAATTTTTCGCGACATATATGTATGTATATTTTGTAGAAAAGGACGATATTTTATTTTAAATTTTCATTTTTGTTTTTGGTTTTATTTTTGAATTTGTTGTTAATTTTTATGAGCGTATGTATGTGTTTTTTTCCTAATTTTGCATTTCCAAATATTTTGTTCATTGGCGAACATTTTTTTTCCTTAAATTTCCCTACATTGTTGTCTTCAAAGGCGTTGTCTACGATTGCTTAAGAATTATAATTGTTAAGTCGACTAGAAACGCTAGAAATTAATTAAATTCAAATTAAAAATAAAATACATTGTAGCCGCCCACGTATGCATTTAAAAATAAATACATACCTATACATACATATGTATGTGTACAAATAAGCATTTGGAAAATGCTTCGAAATTCGCATATTTTAGCTTGAAGACTACTTTTCAAAATTTAATTCCACATTTCTATGTTTGGATGTAGGTGTGTATGTAAATATCAGCGGGGCATAAGAATAAAACCGCACTGAATCATAGAAAAAAAGTAGAATTCATTTACAAAGCCTTTGCTAAAAGTTGCATAAATAAATAAATGCTTAAATAAATAAATAAGCATTTATATTTATAAACAAAAAAAATAATAATTTGCCAACAACTAACAGCCAATTTCACGAAAGCAATTTAAGTGAGAAATGATTTTAATTTTTTGAATTTTATATGGAAATTGACAGAAAATAAAAAATCATTTTCCATTTAAATTGCTGGTGAAACTGGCTGTTAACATTACGAAGTACAAAAAGTGAATTTTGAATTATCTTAAAAAAAATTAATTAATTACACTGGTCTACAAATTTCAACTTTTTTTCTGCGAATAAGACGGGACCTGGTGTTTCTGAACGGATTTTTCGTGCTGAACACGAATCCGGGGTCAAAAATGTCCCATCACGTCACGTTTTCGAGAAAAAAGGGGTTGAAACCCCTAAAAACAGCGTTTTTGGCCATTTTCGAAAAATTATAGAGCTGAACCCTGACGTGGTACAAATTTTGCATATATCAGAAATTAAAGGCTAAACCGTGCCCTTTCGAATGAGCCCTATGCCGAATTGATCGCGTGCACCCTTAAAGCAGGGGGTGTATTTGTGTTTAGGGGTGCAGGAAAAATTGATCACAGAAAGAATTTAATCTTAAACGATCATAGAAAATTAATAATGCCAAGGTTTTAACTATATTAAAAGTCGCTGATTACGAATCTGCAGTTAGATTTTAAGAATTTAAGATGACGGGTCGAATATGGTGGATATAAAAATTGGACTCCTAGACACAAATACACCCCCTGATCTAAGGGTGCATGCGATTAATTCGGCATAGGGCTCATTCGAAAGGGCACGATTTAGCCTTTAATTTCTGACATATACAAAGTTTGTAGCACGTCAGGGTCAAAAATGGCCAAAAACGCTGTTTTTAGGGGTTTCAACCCCTTTTTTCTCGAAAACGTGACGTGATGGGAAGTTTTGGACCCCAGATTCGTGTTCAGCACGAAAAATCCGTTCGGAAACACCAGGTCCCGTCTTATTCGCAAAACCCTTGTAGACCAGTGTTATTAATAGTGCACAGTGTTCTAAAAAAACTTCGCAGTTAATATCGTGTAGGCCATTTTTTTGATTGACATTTGTATTAATCAAACGCCTTGTTGTTGCAACTACTACAATACAACTCACACTCCAACTGACATTTTGACAACTAGTTTGTCATTTGTCAGCTTGTGACAACTCATAGCTGCTGTAGACTTTGCTACTTCAGTTAGTTTTTCTAACTTGTAATAGCATTCTAGTTAGCTGCTAACATTTTTCTAAGCGTGCACTGTAAAAAAGTTCCATTCATTTCCATGTTTATAGAAAAAAACAGATACTTTTATAATGCCGACTAAGAATTGAAACGCCTCTGCATTTCAATCATAGAAATAAACAATAAAAATGTTATAATGAAATATCTGTTTGTAGATACCCCGCAGTAAAATGACTAATCCCAAAACTGGCTTAGAATTTGTTCATTTCGAGACGACAGCAGTTGACATCAGCCAATGCTTTTTACTACTCACCCTACTACACAGCGCACTTTGTTTTTGCTTCGACACTGAAATATCTACATTTTACCCATCGCTTTAGTCTGTCATCTGCTAGATTGGACTTATCTTTCTCGGCAATTGAGACAAAACTATGCTTGGTATGGTCTAAATTTTAACTAGTTCGCTAGTAAGTGGTGTAAAAGTGCAGGTTCGGTTGCCTAAGACTGTCTTTATTGCATTGCTGGCTGTCTAGGCTTACAGTCGAAGTGTCTATACACTTCTTATGTATAAATATTTTCTATTTGCATATGAATGTACATATACTTACGAACATATGTACATATGTAAGTATCTCTACATGTATATGCAATTTAGAAGTCAAGTATTAATTTGCTTATTATCTATTAAATTTCTTTAATATTTGTAATTGATGACGTCTTCTGATGCAACCTACACACATGTGATTGTACAGAAAGATAAATATTATACATACATATTTACTATGTGTATGCATGTACATTAGACTGCATCACTCCCCATACAAAAAAAATCAACACTGTTTTTACATTGGAATTACAAAATCTATTATATTTTAGGACGCCCACAAAAATATTTCGGAAAAATATTAAGATTTAAAAAAAGCTCTAAAAATGGAGTTTTTTATGAATAAAAACAGCTCCTTAAAGATGTTTTTTGAAAAATCCCCTCAAGTGACAAAACGGCTTAAGCTTAAAAAATTTACATAAAAATATTAAAAAAAAAAAAAAAAATTTGAACGGAATCGTAATAATGAAATTTTTGATGCTGTTTTTTAACTTTTTTCAAAGAAAAACCTGAACAACTGAACCTAAACTCTTCCGATTTAGACTTGGGAGGTATTATCTCACCCTCTTTTTTTTTACTCTAAGCTCATTCAAAGGATGAAAGAGAAAGGTAGGATGAAGGGACAGCATTCAAAGTTGAATCAAGATGTGTTGGTACTTGAAAAAAAAAAAAACAAATTGGGACACGAATGACTTTTTTTTTGCACATAAATTAAAATACTGGAAAGATATCTTTTTACCAAGATCCCATAAGTCTAAATGTCAATAGTTTGTTATAGTTGGCCCAGTTATCTAAGTTTTTTCGTAAATCAATCTTTGAATAAAGTAAAAAAAAACAGCATCAAAAATCTCATTGTTACGATTCCGTTCAAAAGATTTTTAAATATTTATATGCAGATTTTTTTTGTCATCTGAGGGGACTTTTTTCAAAAAGTTCTTTAAAAAACTATTTTTATTGGTGAAAAACTCCCGGCGGAAAAACCGCAACTTTTTTGGTGATGCAGTCTAATGTACATACATATGTATACTTGGTATGTGAATCTGTAAATTCGACCTTGCAATTGAATCATTCAAAAATGAAATTCAAATTAGATAGATAGACTGCATGTTACTTGGCGATGAAAAGATGAAACGATTTTCATCATTTAAGCTGTTCCACTTTGGACTTGGTCGATGATTAAGCATTTTTGTCTTCTATGTTTTGTAATTCAAATTTCACTGCTTTTGATCTTAAATCTTAATACAATTTTTTTCCAGTTATTGGATTTCAGTTAATATTTTTCATTACAAAAAAAAAAAAAAAAAAAACGGTGTGAGATGGTGATGTCTTATATAAAGGGTCTAAACTCTAAGGGATTCTGCGAAAACTGTCGCGACTCTCCCTTAAGTTGTGGCGGCGCGCCTTAATGCTATTACCAAAATCCAGAGGTCTAAGTTTTTATGTCGATCCAAAAGTAATATTGTGTTTTTAGAAGTTTGTCTCTTTCCGAAGCAGCCGATGCACGTAAGTATGTATGTATACTTACTACTCGTGTAAGAAATTTTCGTAGAATTTTTATATATTTTTTTTTAAATTATTTCCTACCTGCAGCCAATGGGATCCCTGCTGGGAAACCCCAAATTAGTGAACCACTTTTCTAGTTCCGTACTAGATCTTTAACGCCAAAAAGGAACCAGGCCGCTATTAACTAGACACCCAGCAGTTCAAAAGCAGCGAAATGTGGTACTTAAAGAAAAAAACAAACAATTTTATTTTACTTGTTAAAAGTATATATCGCTAGCTAAAGTGAAAAGCTGCTGCTAAGTACACTTTTTCTAAAAAAAGTATATGTATTAAAAAAATTAAAATAATAGAAAAATTAAAGTAACATACAAATGTATATTAGGGTGAATCATTCGCCATTCAAAAAAAAAGAAGATAAATCGTTTCTGTCTTTCCATTGGAAGTAAATTTTAAGATTTCTGCCAAAATAGTTCGGGAAAATAACCTGGACCCATTTGAAAACACCTCAAAAAATCTCCGTATTTTAATTCCACTGATAAAATTTGTAAACTGTTTTCGTCGATAATCTGAAGTGATTTAAAAACAGATAATTTTTAAGCAAAAAACAAAACCATTGACGTCGGTTCATTCGTCGGCTCATTTAAAAATTTAACATTATCGTTAGTTTCTTCACGATCCAATTATCGGATCTAAACAAAATTAGTATGGGTCCACCCTTAAGATACCACCTTTCTGATGAAAAAAGAAATATCGAAATCGGTTAACTTGGTCCGAAGTTTTTGAAGTCGGTTAAAAAAAATATATATGAAATAATTTTATTTACAAAAACTTTTTTTTGCGTGTACATATTTTAAAATCGGTCCAGGTCACGTAGATCTTAATATTTTTCCGAAATATTTTGGCAGGAATTTTATGATTCCCGATTCCACTTTTTTGGTGAGGCACCCTAATGCATATGTATATTGTAAGTTTTGTGGCGTTGAATTTTTTACATTCGATTTTTTTTTTTTGTTTTTTATATACCGATCTACTCTAATGGCACTATACCATATTTTTCCTATGTATACATGACGAATCAAGATAAGCGTTCATCTAAGGCGGCAATGATAAGAAAATAACTAATCGCTTACCATTTTCTGTTTCTTGATTTTGCGCGAAATTAACGAAGTTATCGATAAGCATTTTATCGCGCAACAATGCTTTGAGTGCCTCTTGCATTTCGCAGAAGCATATCAAGATACATACATACACATTTCATTAGTTCTTTCATTCCTTAATTTTTTTTTTTCAAATCTTGGTGACGCGCATAATTCCATTAAATCTACCTACTTTTGCCTTTCCGCTGACATCATGGCTTCAACACTCAAAACATTTAAATAAAGTTCAACGTTTGGCGACGAATAATCGAAATGAGGAATTGAAGAAGAATAACGTATAAATTCAAAAGTTTATCCAAACTGAATGTGCATTCAACTCTAATACATGTGTACAAATTTACATACAAACATACACGTATTTATACAGAACAAATAAAGTTTGTATTTAAATAAGCATGCAGCGTTGCCGTTTTGATACAATTGTATCATTTTTGATACTTTTCTTTTAAAATTTTGTAATTTGATACTTTTTTATACGCAAATGCCAAATTTTGATACTAATAAAAATATGTTTGAATTCGCTTAAAAAATATTGAGGTTAGCTCACAACCAAGGCGAATTTATACTAGGTGGTATTACTGGCGAATTTAGATTTTCGCCGCGGTCCTTCTGAATCTCTGAATTTAGGAACGGTTAAAGCTGTAATGTTTGCAAACCAATTCAATGGGAATATCAGTAAAAGATCAGTTGTGCAAGACTTAGACTTGACTTGACTTGAAAATTGTATATCTGGCAAATGAGCGTGTATGTAATTACCAAAAAAAAAAAAACACTTTAGTTAGAAACTTGGAGAACTGTAGATTTTTGATTTCTAAATTAAATTTCTAAGTGCAAAGAGAGCCGTGAGAAAATCATGCTGCCACATAAATTTTTCACATATTTTTAATAAAATTCCTCCAAATATGCCACACAAATATGATTTTTTGTATGAATTCAATTCATCTGGCAATCGAAAAACAAAACTTTCAAATAAAGACAGAAAAAAAATAAAAATAATCTCAATTTGATACATTTAAATATTTCAATTGTAATTTTTAATAAATTTTACTTCAAACGTTTAAAATTTTGCGTGTATAAATACAAATGCTGAGAATAAAGATAAAAGAAAAAGCAATAGATGACACGCAGCGTACTCGTTTCCAAGTTTCTAGGTAAGTCAAGGCAAGCCAAGTCGTAAGTCTTGCATAACCCGGGCTTTAAAGAAATTGTTAATTTTTAATTTTTCAAATAAAAATTGTAAAACTGTTGTTGTATTTACTTTTGATACGTTTTGATACTTTTTTCGCTTGACACTTGATACATTTTTTTTTGCAAGCTCGCGGCAACACTGTAAGCATGGCATTGTTTGACTATCGTTCAAATGCGATTGCATAGACGGGGAACTGCGGACAGACGATCGTATGTGCTGTGCTGTGCCGGCTTATCGAAGCACAGCCAACTTCATGCAAAACACAAACAAACCGCTGGCCAGTCAAAGTCAAGCCCCATTGCCGCTGATCGCGTTGCCAGCGGTCAGTATATCGAACTATTCGATGGCATACAGAGTCGCGAGACGCAAACGCTTCAACTTAGTCGTGCTTGTAAATATGTATATATGTATTTGTATGTATTTCTTGATTGATCGTACCACAAGCGTATTATATGATGCATAGTTTGATATTTAGTGTCAATGTTAGTATTATTCATAAATAAGTTTTGAACAACTTTTTCAACAACTGTTGGCGGCGCGCTCGTCTTGCCTTTTTTGCAAAATCCGCTTTGTCACTACTTTACCGTGTCGACGAGTAGTTCCAAGTTGAAGGGTACACAAATACACACAGATTTCTTTATGGCTGCTTGTATTTGTCTGTATGTAGTGCATGATTCACCCGCATAATGGTGATTATTATCATCGATTGATAAGCTGCTTGGTGTGTATTTCTTTTGCCTGCGCTTGCCACCTCTTTTAGTTGCTTTTATATGTACATATCTCAGCAATGGCATTGTGTTGGGTGTCGATCGGTGGTGCTGAGGTTTATCTGAAAACAAGAAAGCCAAACACAAAGCAAAATAATAACAACAAGAAAGAGTGCAGATAAGCTTTGCTAATCAATGCAAGTGTTTGTTGGAGATTAGCTCGAGGGTTTGACACGTCTAGTCACAAGCGCGCGCTAAAGCCTGGAGTGCTAATGGAACACAAATAAAATATGGATAAATGTGTAAATAAAATGTGTCGTGAAATATTCTAGTGTGGAGTGAAATAGAAAATTGCAAGTGCGTTTTAATTAAACACACTATGAGTTGGGGGGGAAAAAAATCAAAAGAAAATTTGTGCAAATAAATATGTGTCTGCTATATTAGCTGAAAGTGAAAAGTTTTGAAGTTGATTCTCAGTTGCTTGAATGTGACACATTATGTGCAAGAGAAGTGCAAAATACTAAAGTATAAAGTTGTATACCAAATCAACCACATTCTCTACCGCAACAATAACTTGAATACCCAGAATTTGCTTAAACTATTGAATTTATCAACCTCTAAATGCGCAGCAGTTTTGCAGCAGTAAGTTTTCAATAAATATGTATCTATACATATATCTACATACATATGTATAATATAACAATAAATAATTATGCACATTTCCAAACATACTTACTAGGGCGGTCCCTATAATACCAACATCATGGCCCCTTTATTTTGCTCTACGTACAAAATAAAGACATCCACGAAAATTTCAAAATTAAAAACAAAGTATTTTTTTTTTTAAATTTGATTTTTTTAACGTTTCTCTTCAAAAATGTTTGTTTTTCAAAAATTGATTTTTTTTTCAAAAATTAATTTTTTTCCTAATAAATTTTTTTTTCAAAAATGCATTTTTTCCAAATTGATTTTTTTTCAAAAATAGATTTATTTAAAATTCGAATATTTTTCAAAATTGAGTTTTTTCAAAATCAGAACATTTTTAAAAATTAGATTTTTTAATTATCTTTTTTTCAAAATTATAATTTTTTCAAAATTGTAAAAATAGAAGGCATGTTACGAGTGTAGTAAGACTATTCCTTAGTTCGAAGTAAAAAGTTTTTTTTCAAGTTATGTCCGATTACTCGTTGCATTAACTGTATTTGCATATAGCATGCGAAGAAGTGTCACATCACTTAGGCTAAACGATTATAAAATTATTTATCTTATCATATTTGTTTTTGGAGTGTCGAAGAATTCCAGTCTGAATCACAAAAATCGATAGGTGGTATTAGCAGACAGTATGCGTTGGCGAGTTGATAAAAGCCGGAACAATTCGATTTTCTTATATGTAGGTATTAAAAACTTGTTAGGAATATAAGCATATACATATGTACATACACACATAGGTTAGGTTAGGTTAATATGGCTGTCAGTCCAAAAGATCAACTCACTTAGACCCAATTTACTATATTTCATGGAACGATTTTGAAGCGTATAATTGCGTATAATTGCTTTTATTTCTACACAGGATAGTTCCGTGATAGAGCTAAAGAATTGCTTACCTAAAAGGCCTCGTCTGCTCTTAGCAAAAGCTGGGCAACTGCAGTAAAAGTGTTCGACGGGGTATACCTCTTTCTCGTCTCTGCAGCTTCTACAAAATTCATTAGAGAATACTCCTAATCTCGAAGATTGCCAACTATCGGTTGCACAGGCCATAACCTTCGAAATGTCGTCTCTTGGGAGGCTGAGCGGTTCTTCTGTTTTTTTTTGTGTTTAATAAATTTTCGGCCATAGTATCCTAGCTGTATTACAAGTACCCTCATCTAACTCTAGCCTGTGTATAATGGCATGGAGGATGGAAGGTTGGTACCATTTCTGGATAGCTGATTGATCCCTGCGATTTTTATCGTTATCTCTCTTCTTGACTTGACATCACTGGGTCTTTGTGTTGTTTAAAGAATTATTCGTTGTGGTGGATACACTTTGGTTTGGGATGAAGTGCCTCTTCTTTGACTACCTGTGGCGTTTTTAACGCTGTATTAGCCTCATATCAGTAAGCAAACTAGTCTGCTTTGCTACTCATCTTATGCATTTCAACATCAACAATTTAGCACTTTTCCAATGCCTGTGTAAACATCTATAAATAGCGTTGATGAAGTCAAGTTTTAATAAGACACAGCAAGAGATGTGTTGTGTGAAGAGAGAGCTTCGCCAAGCAGATAAGCGCAAGGCATTGCTGCTGTTTACTCTTTCACTAAATTCAGGTAATACATACAAACACTCATACTTAAATATGCATATTCTTCTAACCGTAAACACTACACTGTTGACTATGTACTACTATTACCGCCTAAACAAACCGCCAACAGCCAACAGCAGCAGCGGCAGCATCTTAAGACTCAGCAACAGCTACAGCTACAGTTTCGACTTGACTTTCAGCAGGTTTAATGTTTACATTCGCCGCTCGATTGAGTTTGCTGCTGTTGCCGTTACCGTTGTTGTCTCTTCATTAAATTTCATGCTATGTTTTTATAGCGTAAATTATAGTTTTATTTGTTGTTCTAGACGTACTTGTTGGCAAATTGCTTATGCAGGTTTTCCGATAAGCAAGTTATTACCACTTTATTTTCTTCAGCTGTTGAAGCGAGTTTACTTTAGTCGCAGGCGCTTTTCTCCATCTGCATAGGAGTATGTATACATTAGGGCGGGTCAAATTTTTTTGCATCAAAGGCGCATCGCGATTATGGTTAGGATAGGTCTAAAATGAAAAATCAGAAAGTCGACAACATTGTTGCGAAAATCCATGAAATTTGACTTACTCATAATGCCTAAAATTTTCGGAAAAAGGGCGTTAAAATCCAAAAAAAAAAGTACTGAAGCGCCCTCTGGCGACCCTTGAAAGAAAAGATTATTGCCAGAAATGGATGCCTCGACCCCAAAACCCCCAGATACACATTTTGGCTAGCTTTCAATACAGCTCTTTCAACATGTAAGCCACTTTTTGGAAAAAAAAGACTAGATAGAAAAAATCGCTGGCTCGAAATTCATTTTAGACCTTGGGCAAAACTGCTTGAAATGACCCGAATAATCATAATCGCGATGTGCAGCTGTTATTTTTTTTGTGTCCCTACAAATTGACCCGCCCTAGTATACGTATATATATATATATATATTTTTTAGTTGGTAAACAAAGCTATGTATATATTTATATTTAACTAACTACATAAGTTGATATGCTGCGTCGTCACTGCTCTCTCTTGAGGTTTGATTTTGTTGGCTTGCTGTTGCAAGTTGAAAGTTGTTTATAGCATTTTGTAATATAAGTAGCTTTTTGCGCAGAAAATACGCTTGGTCAAGGTCAAAGCATAGACTCATTTACATAGCTTTTACATTAATAGGGTGCAGCACTATGTGTTATATGTACATACATACATAAATGGGACCTTAAAAGATAGAACTTCTACGAAAAACTGTGCATAATTATCCAATCGAAAGCAAAAAATAAATAAAGAACAATTTGTTGGCTTTTAAAGCCTTAGCTAGTCCGCTGTGATTAATCCTAATTAGTGGTAATATGTATCGCTGTTCAGTTTGCGAGATTGGATGGCTATTGCCATTGCCACCATTGGGTGTGTTGTGTACTTCTTTGCTTCTATACGGATCTCAGATTGTGTGAAAATCAGTTATAGTAAAATAAATAAAATTTAAAACTTGTTAATTTTTAAAACGAAAAGACTAGACATGTATATAAAATATACCGTTAAACCTCGAAACTATCTTGAGTTCTTGAAAAATTCAAGCAAAGCCCCGAATAGAACGCGAAAATTCATCAAAAACCCCGAAAATATTTGCAAAAAAAAAAATTTCTTAAAAGTTCACAATATTTTTTTTTTTACATAAAACGAAAAACTGGTCGTTTTTTGCTCAAGGCAAATTTTTTATTCAGAAATGTTTTCCTAATTTTTGTGCATTTGTACGCAGAGTACAATTTTATTTTTGTTTGTTTACCAATAAAGTTCAAGTAAACCAAATTAAAGCATCAAATTCTAATACGAAAAATGTCTAATTTCATTGAAGATAACAAATAAAAAAAATTGGCAACAATAACAAAAAACTTAAAAGCAACAATAAACATTATCAATGCTTGAACAAACTATTAAATGCCTAGCCGAGAATCAACCAAAATTAAAAACACATTGTAAACACCTTTTGTTAAGACAACAGCCTTTCAAATGCCAAATGGACAACAAAAAAAAAAAAAACAAATATCTACGAATAATAAAAAATACATAATAAAATAAAGCATAGCATTAATTAAAAGTACAGACCTGAGCAGAACAGCTGTGTGCCATATACATACATAAGATTTCCGATTGAATATGATATAATACTGGATATGTAATAGGCAGTGGTGAACAAGCATTAGGCAAACGGGCAGACTAATAACAGGGTCAGCGGAGATTAACGGCAAAAAAAAATGAAATATGTATTTAAAAAAACGCAATTAGGTATAAAAAGTTGTAAACAAGAAGACGAAGCGCATTAAATAGTTAAATAGGTACACATTGCAGAACTTTGGAGGTTAAGGCTAAAAAAGAAAACACTTTTGCCTTACTTATATTTGCCACGTAAAATGCTTATCGGCATCGATGAAGTGACCAAGTAATGAGAAAAAAGCAGAAAACAAAAAATTGCACGCAGCTACGCAAAACAGACCTGTTGCCACACGACCACCACGAGCAGCTGCTAAAATATTGCTGTTTTCTTGTTGTTGCTATTTGAATGGAAAGTAATTAACATGCAAAAAGTGGAATTTCCTTTTTGAGAAAACAAGAAAACATGTAGCTGCAAAAAACGTGTCCACAAATCAAAAAAAAAAACAAAGAAAAATGTGTACAGTGACGTGAAAAGAATTGGCACAGTGATTTTTTTGCAATATATGCAAAATTTTTTATTCTAATTTATTTACGATATTTTTTTTGTAAAAATATAGTTCATGCTACATCAGAAAACATAAAAATAAAATCTATAAACTTTTTGCAAAACTCAGGAAAATTCAATAAATTTGCATACTAATTTTCAACGTTCTATTCATATATAGTAGATATATATTTTTTAGAAAAATTCTATGTATGCAGTTTTATAGCCCATTAAATTTTAGTATAACAAAGTGTAAGTTAGAAGTTACTAGAAAATCGCGTTGAATTTTGGCAATTTTTTTTTTACTGAAAGGTGCTGCTCATTTTCTCCATACAAAAAATATTGTCGAACATACTTTGTATAGAAGAACCTGCGTGAGAAAAATTGCCAAAAATAAATGCACTTTGTTAGACTAAAATTGAATGGGCTATAAAACTGCGTACTTAGAATTTTTCTAAATAATCTGAATAGAAAGTTGCAAATTTATTGAATTTTTTTGAGTTGTTAACAACTACAGAGATTTTATTTTTATGTTTTTTTTTTGGTGTAGCATGAGCTATATTTTTATAACAAATTATGGAAAATAAATTAGAATAAATAACTTTGCATTTATTGTGCAAAATTCACTGTGCCAATACTTTGGTTCGTCACTGTATGTATTAAGTTTGAAGAAAAGGCAAACATATTGCGCATGGAATGAAACAAAGTTTCTAGAAGCGACAATGAGCGTAGATTTACATATGTACATACATAAATACAAACGGTGATGATTGAGTGTGTTATGCTTAACTGCTTTGAAAGAGTATAAAATTACAAATTAAATGGAAAAAATGGAAATGTGGTTTGGTTTTTCAATTCGTAGCTGCCGAAGCTTCTAGAATTAATGAAATAACTATAAATAATCGGAAGTGAAATAAGAGGAAAAAATTACTTTTTATATGATTTAGCTAAGCTTTGAAGCCCTAACCAATACTTGCTTCCATAAAATAAATATACAAAGGGTGCTTATCGTAGATTATAATTTATCTTTAGTGTTTTCAGATACTCGTAAATATGAAATCTTAAGAAATGATTCATATTCGGCAGTTTACTTTTAGTTTCTTTATTGGAAATCGGTGCATAACAAAAATTGGAGCCCTTAATCACTAAAAGCTTTACCCAAACTCTAAAAGCCTCAGAAGAAGCACACTTTTGGCAAAATTTTTTTTTAAAAAATTAAAGGAAATTCTTAACCACTTAAAACATGCACTTTACTTTTACTTAATGGGCTACAAAACTGCTTACTCAACAATTTTTTTTTTTTCAGAAAGCGAACTGAAAACTGGAAAATTTCTGCATTTACCCCGAGTTCCAAGTGAAATTAAAAACTTGATTCTTGTTGTTTTTGCTGTTAAATGAACTATACTTTTATGAAAATGTGATAAAAACTTAATAAATAAGTTCGTCAAAACGTCAGCGTAAACCCCGAATAAGCGACATAAGCAATTTCAAGCAAAAGCTTAAACTTTTCGGCCCTGGTCAGTATTTATCGCTGTATTGGCAGAAAATAATGTATGTAAGGAAATGTTTTTTTTTTATAAAAAAATGCGCCATATTCTCAATTAAAGCTAAATAAGCAATCTGTTTGTTTAAAATATATACATAAATACTAATATATCGATAATTTATCGACTCATTTTTTTACCGATATCGATAAATATTTTGATAAATTATCGTTAAACACAATTATTGTTAAACACTTCGATAATTTTACCGGTAAAGACCTTTGTAAATATATCGATGATTTAAAAAATAATTGTGCCAATATCGAAAAAAAATCTATAATCAAATCAATATTGAGCGACTTGAATTAAAAATGTTAAGTATGTTATGAAAACGAAAAATTGCACAGACGATGACACGATGCCTCCAAACCAAAATTGACAAGAGACGAATGAAATTCGTTCCAAAATGCGTTATGCAGATATGATTTTACATATATAATCGTGATAGGAACCTTAAGTGCTACATAGGAAATCTATTGCTTATAAAAAATATTGATAATATATCGCCATTTATCAATGCTCTTATCAATAAATGTGTCGATAACTAGAAAGCATGAAATTTATCGACACTGTCACCGATCAAAATATCGTTAAATCGAAAATTTTGCGAAATGTACATACATACATACATACATACATATGTATGTTTTGAATAGTGGTCTGTCTGCACACCTTGCGCGCCATCTTTTCTACCAAAGTCAAGTATGTACTCGTATCTGAAGATAGATAGTGAAACGAGTATGCCCACGCTTTAACAAAACAAAACAAACTTAGCTAAATTCTTGCCGTATCAGCATTTTAATGCTCCTTACACCTACTACGAGTTTTTATTTATACGCAGTGATATAAAACCATTTTCCAAATATATAACGGTAAATTGCTTTTGAAAGTAAAAAAAAAAACCCACCTTCAGTTGCGATTCAGCGGTTTCACTTCCCTCTAACTCAGATTATACGGTTTAACGTCTGCTACTTCTTTCTACCTTCGACTTCTGGCGATTTATTTTTGTTTACTTAGCAGAAACATCGATCGTTAAAAGCGCTCAATCGTAACATAGGAACAAAGTTCCGCCTAAACATTTTACACTAAATCACTCTACTATCAGCCGCCATAATCGATTTCCAACAGAAAGCTGATAACTGAGCGAGAGGAAAGCAGCAATCAAACCTTTGTACCTTTAAAGCTATTCAATATTTAATTCCAACGCATTCTGGTGGCGAAGAAGGTAATAAATATTCCATTTGCATCTTTACTTAAATGGACCAACTAAGGTGCTGGCTGGGTCCACCCACCTGTGCTGTTAATCTAAGATGTCTAACATATGTATGTATGAGATACCCCCTTGGTCCTGCTATTAAGTAAATTTCATACTCGCATAGTACTCGCACACAAGGCAACATTCTAGCCCCAACCGCTTGGCATTGGCTGGCGGAAGCGCTGTGGTTATTGCTTTACCTGGAATTGTGCGGATGGCTTGCTGCGCACAGACGTAGTACATATGTATGTACACTAGTGCGGATCGGTCCCCATACAAAAAAAAAAGTTTTTCCAGTCCACCCCTAGGATTAAAGATATTTTGAAGGCGATCCCAAAAAAAATTTTTTTTTTTTGCCACGCCCCCCCGATGGGCTATTTACTTTTTTTGACACTACGTCGCCATTTTAAGTCCGATTTTAATGAGCCGTACACCGTTGTTCATGGCTTGGAAGCCGCCACAATTCTTACCTTAATCATTTTACCTTAATCATTTTCACAGAATTTAAAGGCCTTTTCGACAGACTAAAAAAAATTGGAATTTAGGTATGATGTGAAACGAGATACCGACAGTCACTACTAGAATTTGAACTCGGAAAATTTTTTTTGCGATCGCCTTCAAAATATCTTTAATCCTAGGGGTGGACTGGAAAAACTTTTTTTGTCGATCCACTCTAATGTACACCTATGTGCTGATGGAGTGGCTTGCTGGTTACTTGCATCACCGGTTATATGGTTAGTTAGTTGCTTGCTTTGTTGCCAGGGTTACTCACACCACCACCGACAGAGGGCAGCGCGTTAAAGCATACGTAATTTATTTCGGTTTACGACCTAAGGACACAGGCAGGTAGTATGTAGATCCTAACGCATGCTGTACACGCACATTTTAAATGCTTGAGGCGTAATAAGTAAATGCTCATATCTGCACAAAAACACTTAATATGTAAGTATGTATGTTTGACGTTGCTTATGCGGGTCTTTCGGCTATTTTCACGTATGCTGAGCACACACACACACACACACACCTTTCCTAGCAATCTCAATCTTTCACTGTTGAAATTTTAAGTAAGATTTCCTTTATCTAATTGCCTGCTGTGTTTTTGGAATAAATATTTGTTTGTTTGTGTGGTCCAAAGGCTGACTCTCGAATACTCGTACGCGGCACAATGTCTCTATTTAAATGGGTCTTTAATTTCTACTAAACATTTTGTGGGGTTGTTTGTACATATTTTCGTTAAACAACCTAATCAAAATGTGCATAGATTTCCTTTATGTCCGATTTGTCCTTAATGTCTTTGTCTTCGTCTTCGTCTCTGCCTAGTCTTTGAGTTTTGTTTTTGGTTTGGCTTTTTTTATATATGTATGTATGTATTCACTTGCCTTTTGGCTATTGGCCCTTTTTCGCATATGTTTGTAGTCGTTAATGCCGCTTTGACCTAGTTTTCTTTGATTGGGGTATTATTGTTAAGCTTGTGTGTACGCTTTGTTTTCGAAGCTAATTAAAAGCTGTTTGGTTGGTGAGTTTCTTGCTTTTTGTCTTCCTACAATGGAAAAGCCTAAATTACGGCTTTTCCGTAAACAAAAAAAAATGCACAAAACAGATGTTAATGAAATATTTCAATAGTAATTCCGCAATTTGTCATGGCGACTGAAATGTGGTGTTATTGGCTCAGATGGTAATTACAAGTTAATAAATTCCATTTTTTTTTTCGAAAAATTCAGAATGGGAAAGTAAGTAGTAGCATACTTAACCCTTGGACTACCAGGAGCGAAAAGGATTATATTAACGAAATGGTAATTATGCACATTATTAGCCATCATCATGAGTAATACCAAGTGAGAGGGTCGCCTGCAGAGGAGACTTTCCTCTTCCTTCACCACCACCAGCAGCTACCGGATTTCATACGTCCGATATGAACAAGCCTTAGAAATCTACGATGTTTTAAGGCTCATGCAGCTCATCGTTAAATCGTCTCGTCCGCCGCCACAAACCTTTAAGGAACCATACATTTACCGAAGAATCTTTTTCTCGAAAATTCTAAAGGCCTTCACATCAGTTGGAGTGGTCTTCCGCGCTTTGTATAAGGTGCGGTATGATGAGGTACATCAAACTTAAAGTCACCTTGACTTAAATCTGACTGATGATCGTGCTCCAGTGTTATATAACAGAGCCGCATGGGTTTCACAGTTAAATATCACAGCTATCAAATCGACAAATATGTATGTAGATAGTGTATAATGATCCTCGTCTCATATGCCAAAATGTGGCTTATTATGACTATCTGGTCTTTGGTGGATTTGCCGGTCTAAAGCCGTACCAATCAGTTGCCTGACGGCGAACTTTAGAATTTCACTCCATAAGCTCTATGAGACCCTATAGCCGATGCGCAGAAAGTTGATCCGACGGTGAACACTCTTCAATTGCAATATTTTCGACGACCATATTCTGCACATTCGAAATTTTTCACGAGTTTCTCTTGAACCATGTTAAAACTTGTGACGATTTGTTTTTGATACGCTTCGGGTGTTTTTAGATTTTTTAAAGGGTTTTCGTAAGTTTTGGTACTTCATTGACTCTAAGTGTTATTTTCCAGACTTCCTGACGTGAACTTCGGACTACTCGTGATTTTTTTTTGGAAGTTTTCGGAATATTTCGGAACTTGTTTGACTGTTCGAGTTTGTTTTTGTATTTTCTCTTAAAAATTTCTTCAAGAATTTTTGGGACGTTTTTGACTCTTTGCATTGTTTTCGATACTTTGGGGATTACTTCGAATATTTGGAATTATTCCGAATATTTTGGTACCTTACGGGACCTTTTCGGGAATCTTAAAATTTTTTCGAGAATTGTTGGGACTCCTTAGAAAACATGTGGTTTTAGAAACTTTTAGGTATTTTTTTTCAGGACTTTTGGTACTGATTTGGAACTGTACGGTATTTTTTCCCATAGTTTTAATGATTTTTTCGAAGCATTTCGGGTTTTGTTTATTTTTCTTTGGGTTTTGGACAGTTTGCGATATTTTCTTGGGATTTTATTGTAACTACTAATTCGAGAATATTGGTGGTTTGGGCAATGTATTCGAAACGTTACGGGACTTTTTGTGAAGTTCCCAATTTTTTTTTGGAGAGTTTTCGAATTTTTTTTTTAAGACTTTGTGCTGTTTCTAAACCGTTTTGTGTGGATATTTTTTTGGATTTTTTGGCCTTTTTAAACCTGGTACTCCCAAAAATTCCGCCATGTCCCAAAAATGACACAAAAAGTCAGAGTCGAAATAACCTAAAATTTCATAAAAAATCACTTTAAGTTTCGAAAATATTACAAAAATGTTTAACGAAGTGTTTGAATCTTATTAAATATAGCATGTAACAGATCAAAGTTGCCTTATATAAAACTAGAAAATATTATTCACCGCCATTAGTTGGTACAGCCAAAAATAATCGTGCTTTCCCTCCTATTCAAGTAGAAACTTTCGCTTGCAATTTGAAACTTGGCTGTGTTCATATTAATCTTAATAAAAATGAAGCCTAGTTCTTCACTCATTCTAGCTTTTAAGTGCTTATTGTTGTTGTGCCAAACATAAATTTGAGTGAAAATTTTTTACTACGAAATTCATATTCCCTTCTTATCACAACTTGCAACGACGATGCACACATTTTTACTTCAGCTTCCTTCAGCCCCTCTTTTCTGCTCCGCCTTTACCTACCTCACTTTAGCCTTTCATGTGTACTCCTCCTTGTCACTTGCCCATTTCTAGCAAAGACATTTGTCCCAAATACGCTGTCACTCAAAGCATAGCAGCGCATATCAGCGCACTGCTGCCGCCGCCACAAACGCCATCAACGTCAGTCACTTGGTCAATGCATTTAAGCGTTTGTTTATCAGTGCCACAGCCAAGCTAGCAAATACTCGTAAGAGAAACTAAAAAAAAAAAACAAAAAAAAAACTGAAAACAACCAAAAACAGCAGTCGACTAAAAGCTAAAATAAAGAATTAAAATGGCATAGTTGTGGCATCCTGCTGCGGTAATGGCTGCCAAAAAACTAGAATGCCAAACATGCCGCATTTGATGCGAAAACACACACACACACACACACACATACACACATATATATGTATCATTGTCTAACGGTAAACAGCCACTTTTGTTTAGTGTTTGTGCCACGTAACCATTGATGCAATTCATGCCGCCATGTTGCATCACTATGTGTCGCCAATAAATAAAATAAGCAGTGATGTTGTGCTGCCAAACAGCCAACCAGCCAACCAGCCAGTCAGCTAAGTATTTAGTCAGCCAGCATACCGCAGACACCCGCAATAAAAATAAAATTAACTAAATATGTAGGTAAGTACATACTAAAAAATAAGCGAAAATAAAAGCAGCACAGCACAAAAATGCCAGGTTGCATAATAGCGCCGCAATTGCTTGGCTACACGCTGCTGGTAATGGTGGCTTGGTGATATACTACTTTTACAGCCAAGCCGACCCCAGCTGCCGCGCGCGCGCTTACTTTCTTCCTCGTTTTGGTGGCAAGGCTTTGCCTTGAATGAATTTGTAGAAAATTCGTTTACAATATTTGACACTCTGCTGCTTTAGCAATTGTTATTCGCATCGCTCACTTTGAATATTCATTTTGGCGCCTGTCAATTTCCGCCTTAAATAATATTATTGATGGCTATGTTGCAGTGTCGTCTTCTTGACTGCCAATAGTTTGTATGACAGACAGCGCCTGCGGTGTGGTGTGGGGTCGGGGGGCTATGCTGGCCATACAGCACAGCAGAAGAAGAATGTACAGCTCGTTATGTGGGCTATGTTGCAACGCCTTCTAAGAATTTTGATTACTTAGCTAGCATTTGATGGAAGAGTTGCAGCATTGAAGCTGAGTTCTGAAAACAAATTTTGTATCAGTTTTTCATTGTTCAGTATTAATAATAACAAAATATTATATACTATAATGATGCATCTGTATCTACGCACTCCACTTGTCTATTATCTATTTCTCTGAAGCACTCTATTGCTCATACATACATACATATGTACGATTTTCCATCTTCTATTATCCTTTACTTGGTACTTTCAATGACACATAAAATGTTCTTTTATGCTATGTTGTCCTGGCTATTCACCGGAAATTAAATTTCTCATATACCAATGTCAAATTAAAGGAATCCATCCATTTGTGTGCCATTTGCTCTGGGGACGAAAATGAGTGATAGACAAAATAATTCCATGAAATAAACGGGGCAGTGGAAGGCTATTTTTCCATTGGCCTTATATATAGTCATGAAAATATTTCTGAAGATTTTTTCCGCATTTTCACAGTGGCAGCTATATATGTATGCTGGCTAACTGATGAGATTGAATTTTTATGCTTGCAGCGAGCAACAAAATACCAAACTTTAATTCGTTTATAAGGAACCTATGGAAGTGACCATATGACCAGCCCAAAAAAATACTTTTTTCTAATGAAAAGTCAAGAAAATCGAATTATGTGTGTTTTTAGAGGAAAAACGTTTGTTGAAGGAAAGAGAGTTAATTTGGCCATGAAAAGTAAAATGGCGCAAATAAAAATTTTGTGGGTACTTTAGGATAAAGGTTTTTAAATAGACAAAATAACAGACTTAATACACGCTTAAATTCCAGCCTTGAAACGATTTAAGCTTCACTTTCGTAGATTGGCCTAGGTGTAGTCATATTTGTTTCAGAATATTTTCGCAAAATAGAGGTCCGGGTTTCGATTCGAACACAACAGCAACAGTTGTTTGAGAAAACTTTTGGAACCAAACACTGAATGGAAAATGGGGTTTCGGGAAATTGTTGTGTTTAAAGAATTTCTGTTTTTAAATGATTTTTTTTTTCAGAAAATTTTTTTTTTTTTTAGAAAACTTAGTACTTTTTCATAAAATTAACCTTTTCAGATAATTGTTTCTTTTTTCTTAAATTTTATTCAAAAAAATTATTTTTTTTTAGACAATCGGGTTTTCCAGAAAACTGATTTTTCCAGAAAATTAATTTTTCCAGAAAATTGATTTTTTCTGAAAACTGTGCTTTTGTAGAAAATTGATTTTTCCTGAAAATTGTGCTTTTGCAGAAAATTGTTATTTTTTTGAACGAAAATTTATTTTGTTTTGTCAGAAAATTGATTGTTTTTGGCAGAAAATTGATTCTATGTCAAAATAGACTTTTTTAAATAATTGTTCTTTAGGTGTTTTTTCAGAAAATTTGGGGTTTTTTCAGAAAATTTGTTTACAATTTCACATTAAAAAAATGTTTTTTGTATTTTTTCCACACGTTTTTCGATATGTATTTATTGTTTGGTTCTGATTTTTGAATTTTTATTTTAGTTTAAAAAATTTTTAGTATTAGAAATTTTTAAGGTTTTAATTTTTTCCCCTAAAAATATATTTTTCGACCAATTAAAAATTTTCCTAAATAACAAAATCGTGGTATAAAGCTCAGAAACATTGTTGAAATAAATATTAATACTCCACAATAACAATGACAAAGAAATAGTTTAGGATGAGCCTGCCTAAAAAACTATACAAAAATTGTAGTTGATATATAGAATTAATAATAACAACCACATTGTCAAGTTCGAAATTGCGGCGGATCAGCTGCACTTGATATTGATGGTCGTAGGTTGAATAAGGAAATTGATAAACAAACAGAGTTAATGGGGTGTGCAAAGTTCAGCGGGTAGCGTGGCTGACTTTGCACATCGATGATGCGGGCTCAATTCCTGCTGAGATCTAAAGAAGGAAGTCTGCTATCGCTTTTTCAATTTTGCCTAAAACACTAAGTTGTTGTTCATACCCAACTTCTTTCTAGGGAACGTAAATAAAACGTGCAATATTTGAATGGAATTTTGCGGAATTTTCTTTAATTTCGCACAAGGTTTGGAACTCTGATTTTTGGGGTTTTTGTTGTAGAATTTACCATATTTTTCCAATAAAAAAAAAAGATCGAAAAATTATATATTTAAAAAAATAGTTGCCCGTATTGTAAAAAAATCGCTGTACCCAAACTTTATTGACTGACTGTATGTGAATATTGAATACTTACCAACCACTTAGGAAGAAGTGAAAAAGTCCCTGATATCTCGCTGTTGACATTCACTTGTCAATCGCACTTCAGCTTTGGCGTTCTTGGCGGACGCACTGCACAATGAACAGCTGTATGTGGGCAAGTATATAAGGATGTAAATATGTATGCTAAATTTTCGTTTTGTATGTGTTTAGCTCGCGCGTGCCGCTACCGCGCTAAAATTACATACATATAAACATAAAATGCCAACAATCAAGCACAAAAAAGAAAAATCTGCATTAAAATTTAAATTAAATAAAAAATAACTCCATCACTGCGCATTTATTTGCTGGACGTGAGCGTTAATAAATGAATAAATGAATTTAAAAATAAGCTTTTATTGATATTTTAATTTTTGTTTTAGCAGCATAACCAAAAACGAAACAAAGCGGGCAATTGAAATGCGAGGAAAGAAAGATATAGCACTGTCTATAAATTTAATTTTGTATGCTTCTAAAAAAAGGCAAAAAAAATGCTGCAGCAAAAAACAAAATATAAAAAAAGCTGCCACCGACGAGTTGCCAAAAAAAGAAGGACGCAAAAAAAAACAGAAATATTTATTTTTAGCGGTCGCAGTGGCGATACGAGCGCAGCTTAAACTTAAAAGCTAAAAATACACATGCACCGAGCAACCGTGCAGCTGCCCACAACAGCGCCATCAGCCACTACCCATTGCCCCCATTGCCCATTGCCCCCTTCCTCCCCCCCCACACTTCATTTGAATATGTATTTCTTAACTCATTGCCTGCCATTAAAATTCATCGGCTGACTATCGCGCTATATTGTGGACATTTGCTTGCGCTGTCGCCACTAGCTGCTGCTGCTTGGCATACCAATGATGTTGCAACAATGCATGCAGTGCAATGCGCGGGCGTTTCGTTTTTGTCACTTAGCAACAGCACTTGCACTTATTCGGATATGCGGTTTGTGGCATTCATTAACGTCAACGTGGCTGCTCGACCGCAGTGCCGCCTGAAGGGAGGCGGGCGGCGGGCGGCGCGCGTCGTTTTTAAACCAGATATGGTTGGAAACAGCAGGCGGCAAGTGACTAGACTTGTATAAAAAACAAACAGGATGAATATTATTTTAATATTGTCGGCCTGCCAGCAATTCGTTGCGCTTGTGTAAGTTGCAATGTGCCGCAAAGAGCGCTTCTCTTATTTAGTTTTTTCTTTCGTTCTACATTGTTTGGTGCTGATGACTTATGCCTATGACTAAGGGAATTTATTATTTTTGATTTGAAAAAATCACTTGAAGGCAAATCGTGAATAATATACCAAAAATTGCATGTCATTCGATTTGACTTATTTATCTCTGATAAAATTAAATAGATTTTGTTGTGGTATCGTATATCTGCAGAAATATATAATTAGTTTCGTTTATGTGTTATTAATTGCATTTCAAGTGTTGCATGCAGCATAATACATTTGTTTAAACTTGTATGTACGTATGTATATATTTTGATATTATTAAGAAAGCTATTTATTATATTATTAAAAAAAAAAAAATTCGTTTCGCATTTTCGACTTTTTGTAAAGATAATTAGAGATTTAGATTACTTCTAATTAATTTATGCGGCATTTTAGAGGAACGAACTAAGGTAAATCATATCGTTTTACATTAGGGGTGCTCCTTAAATATAGGAAGACAATTTTTACATCAGATTTCCCAAGCCTCAACCCCTATGTCGATGCTATTATAGGGGAAGATATCACACTTAAATTTTGGACCCCATTGTGGTGGGTTAAGGCATGGCGCACAGGGGACAAAGTTCAGATTTCCCTATGCAGACGTCTTAAGCGACTCCAATCGGAACCAAAATTTATATTTGATATCTTCGACTACAGTAGTATTGATTTTGGGTATTAGATAAACAAAAATTTAATTTTAATTTTTTTAGTCTCTATAGAGGAATCTGAACTTTGGCCCCTTAAGTGTCCCCAATCGAGACCAAAATTTATGTGATGTTATATGTAATGTACATACATGACAATGAGAAGTTGGAAATTTAAGAAGACTTTTGGTAAGCATTATAAGAGGCCTGTATTTTGTTCTACGTATAAAATAAAGGCATCTACGAAAATTAAAAAAAAAAAAATTGGAGTTTTTTTAAATTTTTATATATTTTTTTTATCGGCAAAATTTTGACATTGACCAGCTATAAGTCAACGAGTTTGTCAATTTGTATGAACAAGTTTCAATAAAATGTCAAATTAATCAGATTTAAAAAAAAAACCTTGGTAGTAACCCCTAGAAATGTGTGTAAAGTTCTAAAATTTTAGCCATTGTACGCATCAAGAAAAGCGAGCATCATATTCTTCGGGCTCATAGTCTTTTTGAAATGATTAACCTCGAAAACTTCAAACCAATAAATATCGTCTCCTAAGGGTGAAAAGGTGCCAAGTTCATTTTTTTTTAAATTGTTCAGGAGAGTCGAAAAATCGATGTAGTTTCGTATTTTCCGCCATTCTGCATCAAAAATTAGATTTTGAAAAAAGGGACTTGGCACCTTTTCACCTTTAGGTAGCGATATGTAGCTAAACTTTTTGTATCACATGTTATCGACCCTCATCAAATTCAAAATTGACATCCGTCTATGCATCGCCTACGACAATATGCCAAAAGTATTTGACCTTTTGAAATTTTCTTTCAAACTTTTTCTTTTTTTTTTGGTCACGGAAACTGTCGAATGCAATTAGTGGAAAATAGTCGAATATGTAATCTGTTGGCAGTTCAAAATGTCAACACAAACAAACAAATAAAAATCGCAGCAAAATGGGCAGCAAAAAGCTGACAGAAAAAAGATGGCGATGCTTTTGTAAAAATGCCCAAAATTAATTATATTTACACCAAGAAGAACGACGTGCGTTCATGCTTCATTAAAAATTTTTAATTATTTTTCACACCATTCGAAACCAAACAAACGGCGGATTGAAATTAGATGAGAAAACACGACAAATAAAATCAAAAGTGTTTACCATATAACGCGCGCATATTTACATATTTTCAATATTTTGTGTGTGTTTGTTTTTTTTTTGCTAAATATTTGTTGTCATTGCTTTTGTCGCGAAATGAAAATTATTGGCACGGGAAGTGAAATTGAAATGCGCGTAAATGTAAGCGAGCGGCAGCTTAACAGCGTCGAAGGTGTCGAAACTAAATTAATAAAAACGAAAATAGGTTCGACACATGTGCAACGCAACGCGCCCGGCCTAACGTCTGCATGACGGCGTGGCATGCCACCACCACCATCATGCCACAGCAAAGCAGAGGCGCACGATGCAACGGCATGCTGCCTCACTAAACACAGCAGGCAGTACCAGAGTGCGTTACAAAGTTGCAGACAGACGCATACACACACACACATACAGCTGTATCTACCTTGCAAACGCTTTGCAGCGCTGAGCAGTGCAACCCACAACGTCAACTGACCGACCCAACAGACTGAATTGGCTTGGGCGCGTTGCTCTCGAAAAGTGGGTTAGTTGGCGGCGGTCAATATTTGTTGCATTGCGTTGCGTTGCGTTGAGTTGATTGGCGGGGTTAGTGGACATCAACAGGCGCACACAGACAGACATACATACATACATACTCGTATAGCTAGCTACCTGCCTCTGTGCGCGTGCAAAGTGTGCTGCACGCCACTTATTTGACTGAATGGTGTTGGGTCACTCAATGTTGTGAAAATGGTGGCTACGCAGCACACAAAAAGTAAATAAATAAAAAAACAAACGAAAAAAAGCAAATAACGTACAAAAATATTTACTTAAAAAAAAAACTGCACTATGTTTAAAAATACTTGGTAAATAAAGGCAAAAAGTGGACGAGCAAAGGTGCCAGCGGCTAAATAAAAATCGACAACAAAACCGTTCAAGGTTGGCCATGGTGCCACCAGCTAGCTTAGCAAGAGTGTGCCAGTGTTGTTGTTGTTTTTGTTTGTGAGCAACATTGTTGCCGCTGCATGCAGGTATATTGGTTCGTATGTATGTGCGTATTGTTTTTCTCTGACGGAAAAGTTTGATGTTATTGTTGCTGGCGTGTCTCGCAATTTGATGAATTTCACAAAAATTGTGCCAACAAATCAATAAAAAAAAAAACGCGTTGAAAGGGTTGTGAGCTGTGAAATAAAAAAAAAAAGGTTGCTCATACGCTATGTAGAACGGGGGAGTAGAGTTAAAGCGAGGTTAGGCGGAGGAGGTGTGAAGCTGAGGTGGTTTTACGCTAAAGTCATAAATGTGCGCTCGGCGACTGAATTCCAGCTGATTCTGCTTATAATGAACATGTGCGTGTACATAAATACACTGCCCGTCAATTGAATAGCGCACTCTCTTAATCCTTAGTATTTACAGTTTTACTTGTGTTTATTTAAAAACGATTTTAAAATTTTATACAAAGTAAAAAAAAGGCAGCAAAGCGGTGCACTATCCTAATGACCTGCAGTGAATATATTAATAATATTTTTAGGAAATTTTTTTGATTTTTTATTTATTTTTTTTTTTGACGGTGCTGCCCTTTTGTTAGTCTAGCAGAGTTTTGCCCTGTAGTGAAACTCAAGACTGCCAACTTTAAGGAGGTTTTGCTGAGATCTAGATCTAGAGCTTGACCCTCGATGAAACCCCTATAAAGAGATTTTGGACCCCTTAAGCTTCAATCGTAAACCACCCGCCGGTAGCTGGAAGACAGTACCCTACAACAGAGCAACTATGAAAGTGCTTGTGCTACTTAATAGATAGATGTGATTCGGATACAGTGTTCACAAAATTAGAATAAAGGTGTACCAAGCAAGTTGATCCGATGAACAGTCTGTTTGGAGGTTATGCTTTATTAACCATCACGCTAGGTGTTGACCAAATGCTCCTTAGGAGGAGTTGTTCGGAGTAAACGCAACTCGCATCGAACATTCAAGGGAGTATCAGCTGCCGTCCTCGTACAAGACAAGTACTTATGTATTTCTTAGTGAGAAGCACAGAACGGAGGTCCGTCTAGACTTAATTTGATTTTCTTTTATTGATGTTACATGAATCCTTACACACGTGATTTTTTTTTGTTTACATACTTTAAATGCTAACAATTTTCAATGCCGCCGCTTACCGTTTTAACCTCAAAAATTCGTTTGTTATTGGAATTTATTATTTTTATTATTGCTTCTATAGAATTATCACTACTTTTATGATAACAATCGAGTGTCAATAAATTGTGAATTTAATTAAGATTAGAATTTTTCCATTAATTCTTTTTGGGCCAATTTCCTTTTACCATGGCATTCAATTTAATTAAGCTTGGTCGTTGCTACTAACAACAACATGCGTGCATAGCTGATGCGGAGGCTAGCCGCAATAGTAATAGCAACAAAAAACTGTGCTATCTTTATTGAAAAATTTATAACGATTTAAGCAGAAACGTTGTACTACTCAGCGCTGACCAAATGAATAGTTAATTGTTTGCTTATTTGATTAGCAAACGTAGAGGTATTGATGAAAAATTTATGGAAAAATTTACTAAAATGTTTACATAAATATTTCTCTGCCATCTTTTAAAACAACATATCTCGAGATAGGTAATTTTCCATTTAAAGAAATATTTGGTTGGGTTCCCAAACATTTTTTTAACAATTAACTAACCATAAGCGTAGTGGCCGCTGTGGTGTAGGTCTTAGATCCGACTAACAGGGCAATTGTGGCAACTGTCTTTCAACTCACCACAGGCTTTCGTCAATTCTAGCAACTATCTTGGAAGCTCTTTACTGTTTTCCGAAAGACTAATTGAAAGATCTGCTAAAGAGGATGTCTTAGCGTTATGCATTTTAGCAATAAGTTTTTAAAAAATTAAATTAAATTTAAAAAAAATATAGATGTTTCATCTTAAAACCATAAAAACCAGAAAATAAATAACATGAAAATAAATAAAAATAGTTTTAAAAATTAATCCAATTAAAAAAAAAAATATTTTTTCTTTTTAAAACAATTAAATATAAAAATTAAATTAGAAGTAGAAGAAAAACAGAAAAGAGAAAATAGCACTTAAAAATTAAATAAAATAAAAAAAGAATATTTTTTATTCTTAAAACAAAATCTAAAAGCTAAACGAAAATTTAAATTAAAAAAGGCAAAAATAAAAATAAAACAAGATCCAAAAAATTAAATGAAATAAAAAAAATTTCTTTTTAAGACAATGAAATATATAAAAAAAAAAAATAATTTAGCTGTAGAAAAACAAATTAAATTAATAAAAGAACAAATGAAAAATAAGTTTCTAACAATTAAATGAAATTGAAAAACTATTTTGCTTTTTTTAACAATCAAATCTAAAAATTAAAAGAAAATCAAACTAGAAAAAGAGAACTAATTTACTAAAATAAGAAAAATAAATAAAATAAGTTCCTAAAAATTATATTAAATAAAAAAATATTATTTTTCAAATAATGACATCTTAAAATTAAGTGAAAATTAAATAAATAAAAAAGTACCAAAAATAACTTACTCAAAATTGAATCAAATTAAAAAATTAAAAATTTAACGCCATGCGGGTTTACAAGTTATTATTATAAGCTGTAGCTTAAGATGCCTTTTTAATAGAAGCCTAAAAAATATACAATTTTTCAGGGGAAACTTATCGTTTTTAATTTAAATTGAACCTTAAGTGACTTTAGGTTGTTTTAATAAAATGTCACAGATTTACTTTGAAATATACGAAATATCAAATAAATTATTATTTTTTTGATTAGCTGCAGAGTGAGCTTTCCATGAATCAGTTACAAGAACTAGTTCCTCTTCCGTTTGTAAATTTTTAGCATACGCTCTCTCTCTCTCTCTCTCGCTCTCTAACCATCTACGTCATCATCGCCGTCATTATTGTCAGCTGCTTTTCGTCACTTGCGCTTGCTCACTTCCCTTCAATCGAACTACTTGGTATATTTTCTTAATTGGCCACCTGTGCCATGCTGCATATTCATACATTCATACCTCTGTACTTTTTTCACAAAAATTTTGCTTATTATTTTATCAAACACCACACATAAATCATCTACAGATTCGATATCGCAGCCGAAGCACAGTTCACCACATCAGCTCGCTTTGAAGTGGCCGTTGCTCATCTCAATTAATTTCGAATTCGAATATAAAAAAAAAAGAAAATATTTTGATTTGCTGCACCCCTCCCACCGCTTCGCCACATGATACGAGCGTTTATTTATTTTTAAAATTTTCTTCCAATTTCATTCATGCTTTCGGCATCTGGGTCTGCTGGCTGCATAGCTCTGTGGGTAACTTCTGATGACTTGATGTATGTATGTACGTGCAATTGGAAATGTACAGGCAAGCATTCTCAATTTCTCAATTGACAGCGCTATTTTGGTACTTTTGTAAGTATGGTGGATGAGTGGTTGCACTGGCCAATTAAGCGACATGCCACTGCCACGTCTACCTGTGCAATCAGCATTGGTAAAAATGCAAATGAAGTGCCAGTGAGTAGAAGTGCGTGCTGCTTCAAGTGGGTTGCTTTATTGCGCATCCGCATTGGCTTTGGCCTCAAAGTAGGAGTTGCAGTTATTTAATTTGAATTTATTTAACATTGCGCATAACCAGCGGGCATTACATAAATAAATGACCGCCGACCCCTCATCGCTGACCACTGACTGTTCGCTTTGGACTCAGCGTTTTGTAGGCTGCTGCCGTTTTGCTCTTCTGAGCTGTTGGCAAACCTTAGCTATTCTAATGTAAAAGTAGTAAATTAATTTGCGGTCTGTGGTTTTACTGGCATTCCATTGCTATAAAATGCATCTGCTCAGTCGGCTCTGTAAGCCAACTTGTTGCTGCCGCCGCACAGTGGAAGATGTATGTATACACAGATGGCATGCAACGAGTTTGCTGGAATGTTTGCTCATAAAATTTTTGTGTTGCCTTGTTGTGGATTTCCATTTAGCGTGAATTGTTTTGGTTTTCTGTTTTTTTGTTTTTTTGTTTTGTTGCCAGAAATGTTTATTGGCATTCTCGAAAGTAGAATGTTGTGGAGGCTTCTTTGAATAAAAAGTGGCTGTGAAGTTATTAAATTAATAAACATTCTGTAACTTTTTGTGTGCGGTGGCCAATGGTGGACAGTGGAACCTGGATGGTAGACTCATAACGTTATTCGATTTGGAGTAGAATTTTTATTTGCGTTTGCTTAATCCCGAAATTATTGTAAAGCACAAAACACGAAGAAATAAAAATAATTTGCTTGCATTTGTTTCTGCAAAGCTTTACCACTGACCCAACTGTAATCACATTATATAGAAAAGCGGATGGCATATCAGCGGCTTTAAGCCTTAGACCATAGCCAAATTTTAGGCCGCTTGCCCAGAAAACAGTGAATACGTTCGAATGTCTAAAGTTTTCTGACAGCAAAACATTTGCTTCCATTGCGCATTCACCAAACTACAAATCCTTTTAAACTTCGGCAAAGCGCACACTCTCTTCGCTTTTATCTTACTGGGTGTCCCCAGCAGTTTTTATCTTGATAATTTCATCAGGCAATATTTTGCCGCTGGTGCTTCTATCAAGATAAAAAATTCACACGCACAAATATTGCCTCCGATAAAATTTATATCCGGCAATAAAAATGACCGTTGGTAGGCAATAAATTTTGCCTGTGGAGACGCCAAGTTACTATTGTATTGCGAGATGCCTAAAAGATGCTTTTCTGTGTTATTTCTTTCGCCCGCCTGATGCAAGCATGCACTTCTCAAACGGCTTATAAAATAAGTTACTAGAATCGCAAATTTCTGAATTTTTTTAATAAAGTTTCACTTCACTGTTAGACCTCTAGACTTTTCACTTAAACTGTAAAAAATAAATCATGCGTCGAAAAGGTGTTTAAAGTTTAATTACAGAATAGAATAAACACTTTAAATACGTACTAGTGTAGTATTTATTTTTAAACATTCGCAATTTTTAGTCATCATATTTAGTTTACATTGTCAAATTCGCATTTTTTCTCAATCATTTTTTGACTCATTCAAACGCGCAACTATAAACTATAAATATTTCAACTATTCCAATTAAAAAATGCTTTGCTGCCACTAAAAGTATGATTGCCGCTATAAATGTGTAGAGTGTGTGCGCGTATATTTATGCGTACATACATATGTATAACAGTCGATTTATCTACGCGTTAAATGGAATGCTCGCTCGTTATAATATTTATTTGTTTATCGATTTTTTTTTGCGTGATTTTCGAGCTTTAATGCTTTTTGAACTTGTGAAATTTTGTAACCAGTTACTCATGCAACAATTGTTTTTTTTTTGCTGTGTTTCTGTGTATTTCAATGGCAACTTAATATTGTTTTAACTATTCAGAAATTGCATGGGGAGATTAGGCGTTAAGCACAGCGTTTTAGCAGGGATTTTCTGGCACAAAGAGCTTGGCAAATATTTCATTGGCAAATACTTGCAATTTACTTAAATAAACTAACAAGAATTTTGATTACTTCTAAGAGTTGCAAAATGGGTGGTAGTCATTTGCGTGTTTGGTGAGAGTTGTTGGAGATTTTGTCGTTAGAGAGCAGAAAAGTGAGATAATTTTATTTTTAATGCTTTATTTGCTGAATAACAAATATTGCATAACTCGTTTGAGAATTACCTGCGTAACAGAAATAACAGTCATAAAATGCTATATACTTTTAGGCGCACTTTTAACTAATTTATCAAGGAGGCAAACTTCTTATTAAAAAATGTAGTTTCACATTCGGAGAATGTCTCTGTTTCCTGTTTCTAAAGTGTAATCCTTCAGAACCATGAGACATGATGTATATTTTTGGATTAAGTTAAGCTCAAACTATAAATTGGATGAGAGCAGCCACCTACTACCTAACCTTAGTTCCGAAAAGTCAAGATTAAGTACCGAATTATTCCAAACCGAATAGTTCCAAAAATTCAGGAAAAAATTTATATTAATGTGCTTAGCATAAATTTATATTATTATACCTAGAATAATTTAAAATTTTACTGATTTTTTGTACTTTTTCGTTTTTTTTTGATACTCCAAATTAAATAATATAAATGCTTTCCTTTCCGCATAATTTGGGGATGTTTTTTGGATTAATTCGGTACTTCATTGTGACTTTTCGGAATTGCCCTGGAATTTTGGGTATTTTCCGATATTGTTCTTAACTTTACCCGACTTTTCGGCACTTTAAGGGATATATTTTAAGAGTTTTCGGTAATTTTTTTCTAATTCTAAGAGGATTTCGAAATTTAAATACAATTTTTTTTTCTAGACTTCTCAAGGCTTCGGGGGACTTCTCTAAAAAGGTACCTTTGAACCTTTTTGTTCATAGTTTTTTGGGACTTATGAGATTTCTGAGGGCCTTCGTGAATACTTGGGAATGGGATTTTATATTTAAACGGCAAATTGTTGGTGATTTTTAGGATTTTAAAAGTGACTCTCAGCGGTTCTACCTTACTATATTTTTATCATGAAGGAAACTACATAATTTTTCAATTGAGATGATCTTTTGTAATTGTCACTATTTAAAAAATTAGTCTTGTAATGTAATTTTTTATCCATCGTAAATCAATTTTCATCATTACCCTTAACTTACAAATATTTAAATCAAGCGCGTTCTAATCGCAAATCATTTTCTTTCCTTCCACAGAGTCTACGCACCACGGCGTGGACGGCGGCCCTGCATCGTGGCGTTTAACGCTCGATCAGGATCTTATTGACACGCTCAAACGTAGCTTCCCAACTTGGTTTCAAGCGTCCGCCAGCAGCAGTGACGGCACTACAACCACAACAATAACAACAACTACACAAGCAACTATAAAAGCGCCAAGCGCAACAACCACAGCCGTAACTGAGCACACAAAGCCAACCAAAGCAAAGGTGCAAGACGTTGCCGAGCCAAGCAAATGCAACAGCAACAGTGTCAACGGCACGAAAAACTACAACGGTAAAATCAATCCGAACACTGCTATCGTCAACATCGTTAAAAGTGGTGCTAGCAACTGCACGACACCCATCACTGTTGACACCACAAACCATCTGCATCAACAACTGCCATATCTGCATCATCATTACCATCACCAGCTGCTACATCACAGTCACGGCAGCGGCTTAAAGCGACACAGCAGCGACAGCATTGTCAAAGGCATCACTTCGCCGCAGCACAACGGTAGCGGTTATTCAGCGATTTTATCCTCTTCATCATCGTCAGCTTCGCCCGCCTCGTCGATTGCATCGAACAGCTCTGTGGCCTCCTCGAAGAAATCCATATCGAGCCATAAGAGCAGCAGCAGCAGCAGTAATAGCAACAGCAGCAGTAGCAGCAGCAGCAGTTCTTCATCGTCGTCCGTGACCTCATCGAAATCATCGTCCTCGTCTGCCTCTTCTGGCAGCGCGACATCTTCATCTTCGAAAGCATCCACATCCGTGCGAACGTCAGCCGCAAAATCCACTGTCGTCGCGGCTAACGGCGCACATCAAAAATCTACGAAAACAGACGAAACAGCGGAGAAGAAGAGCGCAGAACGAACAAAAGCAGCTGTAAAATCGGCTGTCAAATCGGTGGTGAAGGCGCGTGAAAAGTCAGCTTCCACGGTTTCAGCGTCCGCAACAGCCGCATCGGCAGCGACGACCACCGCGCTTACCTCCACCGCAGTGTCAAAGAAGGCGGCGGCAATTACAAAATCAGCTTCACTGCACTCCTTGAGCAGCTGTTCGGGTGGCTCTGCTTCATTACTCGCAACATTCTCGTCGCCGGGGTCGACAACAACCACCGTTGAGATTATATCGGATACGTCGTGTAACGCGTTGTTGACAGCGTCACAGCTCAGTGGCAAAGTGGGCTTCGGACATACATTTCAAGACGTTATACTGTTGCAGGAAGCATACGACGACATGTCAGAAGGTGAGTGAACACACAGAAAGACACGCACACGCAGACACGCAGACACGCAGAGTGTGCGCGTGGAGTCGCAGATTTCCGCAGATGCTGATGCGATTGACATGTAATGGAAATTTCTGTTTTCTGCTCTTATTTTCCCTTCCGCTTTCGTCCGTTTCTTTATCACAGGTGAACAACGCTTGAATGCAGCGACAGCATCATTCCTGAGCAGCGGCATTGGTGGTATTAGCAGCGATGATGGCACAAATTCCGATGGCTATGATCCGAGGCAATCACCACCGAAGGCGATTGTTGATTCCAGCCCATTGCAGCCGGCGATGGATAAGAATAAAGAATGTGAGTGTAGAATGATATTTAAGAAAAAAATATATATCTACATACATATGTATTCCCTTAAGAGTGAGTTGAAATTGTGATTTTTTCGCATTATGGTAAATTTAGTTTGATTTTCGTTTTACTCCCAAATCTGCTGATGATTCAAGTCCTCCTCAGAGCGTTGGTGGTGGTAAATTGTGCCGTTTTTTTAAATTCTTTCTTTCTTCTTGTGCTGTGTCATTTGTTACTTAGAAATTTTCTTAACTACATTTGTTTTCCTCGTAAGCTTGAAAGTATTCAGCAGTTTTTGTTCAACTCGGATATAGATACCTATATTAGGGCGGGTCATTTTTTTTTTATTTTTTTTTGACTATGCGCATATAGCATAGGCGGTTTCTACGTGTAATTCTTAGCAAATTTGCCGAAGAAACCATGGGTCTCAAATCAATTTGAATTTTGCCAAATTGCGAAACTAGGTTTCGAAGAAAATGCAAAATGTTTTACTATTGCGCCCTCTGGTGGAAGTTTTAAGAAAAAGATAAGCACAGACATGGATTTTGCAATTTGGCAAACTCCAAATTGGCTTTAGACCCATGCTTTCTTCAGCAAATTTGCTTACAGTTACAGTTACACGTAGAATTCTTATGTGGAACATGCGCATAGCCTACGAAATCCTCCCATACAAATTGACCCGCCCTAATATATGTACATTCATTACGTACATATGAATGTTTGTTTTGCCACACATGTCTGATTTTTTGTCTGCGCAAATGTTTGCAATCAGTGTAATATTGTCAACAGCAGGCAGGCAAGAACCATAGGCATAGTCTCTGGCCAGAAAATTTGTAATATGTTTGCAGTCTATTAAGTTTCTTGTTTGCCTGTTTGACAGTTTTCCTCTTCTTTGAGAAACTTTAATTCATGCGTATGTAATTTCAAATTCAAAGCGAAAGACACAGAGTTGTGTATGTAGAGATATAAATATTTGATTCACTTTATTTTGGTAGAAAAAGAATTTTCAAAAAAATATCTGTTTAAATATTGCTGGGCTATGTTAGGTAAGGTTGTGTGGCAGCACTTTGTGATACCAATAAACGGAAAGCAGTGTACAATCCTTAAAAGAGTCGGCCACAACTTTAACATCCAACTTTGACCCATCCGTGAAATTGTTACTGGACCTATTTCCTTTAGAAGGATGTGTGTAGAGAATGACCTAAACTGAGCCAGTATCGCGGTACGTACTGATAAGTTTCTGTAGGGTTTTTGGTTAAAGGAGAACCCATTGCCTTAGCCCGATCGCACAGCAGACTGCGTAAGTCTTTACTGTAATGTCTATGCGACCTTAAGTGCTCGAGTTAGACAGGTCCTTGCACGCGTTATAACTTCTTTTCAAATATACGCTTTTCTAGTGAACTTCAACAGACAATGATGCCATGCAATACATTTGGCTCGATTATGGTTCTAGAAGATTACATTTGGAAGAGTTCCTTCATGCCATTTGTAACATAAGAGACGAGCTTCTGGACACAGACTGTCTTTATCTTAAGAGCATTTTGCAGAAACATTTCAAGAGATTGGCATAAATACGCTTGAAAAGTCTATGAAAATAAGAGCCATCGAAATTACAAAACAAAAGCGTTTCGATCGCACTTTTAATGCTGCATACTTTTAGGTGCGCTATTTACTAGTTTGCTATGCAGTCTTGTGCAAGGTTTAAGCGAGTGGAAAACTGGCGTGGTTTTTTTTTTTAATTTTCTTTGAAAACTGCATTTTCTTCCATAAGAAAAAAGTGCAAAAAGCCGTCAGCATTAAAAATATTATAAATCAACACAATTTTGCAGGAGCTTAAAACTTGCACTTTATTGTACTAAAATTTAATGGGCTACAAGACTGCATACAAAAAAAAATCTAGGCAAAATTAAAAAAAAATTGTAAATTTGTATTGTATACATTTTACTCAACTTCGGGGTAAAAAACAAATTCATAACTCAAATTATTGTAGAGTGCACCCCACAATACTATACTTAAATATTTTGCAATACTCAGAGCTACCATTGAGATTTTTTTTTTAATTTTTTTTTTGAGATGGCATATTTTCAGGAACTATTTTTTCTTTTTATCAAAAAATTTGTATGTGAAAAAATTTTCAAGAAAAAAAATTTAAAAATATTTCTTTTCATAGAGAATTTTTCCTCGCTGTGTTCTCGAGATATTTGGAAAACTAGTAAAACGATTTGTTTTTATGTTTGTGCTGTAAAGTTTTTAAAAATGAATTAATCGAGATCAAATTTCATATTTATTTATAATTTATGTTTATGCATCAACCCTACGAATTTGAAACAAACCGAACACATTAAATGTGAATCCCGTCCGTCTTGGTATGGAACGCCTCATACTACAAACTACTGTGGAATTTTTTTCACATCTAGAATGTCCCAGATTAAGTAGGTTTAATGTTATAAAATATGATTGAAATGTCCTTTTAAGCTTAATGATTCGAATAATATACTTATTTAGATGGCATGTAATAAAGAAATAAATATGGTCGATAAAGGAGAATATAAACTCTTTTAGAAATTCTATTTTCAAGTCACTTTAAATTACGAACAGCGGTGATTTTGCGATTTTAAATTAACCTAAGCTGAGTTTATGGTAATTGCTCTCTAATAGCTAATTTATAAAATCTGACCCTTTCACAAATGCATCTAACTACGGGGATATCTAAAGGCCTCTAAAGGCATCTGAACGATTAAATGTCGTCATAATTTAAAATACTAAAAAGCTGCGCAAAAAGTCATACAGAAAGCAAGAATGTATTTATGAAATATTAATTTAATTCCTTAGACCATGAAAACCACAATTTCCGTGAATGTAATTCAAGTATGATTTCTAAACTAAAAATTTGTTTCAATACCACGCTGGTTCACTGCAGAAAAATTTACTTAATCATATCTCGGTACATATACATATGTATGTATGTCTGTACGCTCACTCACTTGCTCATACTTAGTCGGTTTTCATTTGTCATCGAATAATTTTTTTTCCCCCAATTTATCGCCCTAAAATATGATTTGTTAACCACACGTCATTGCATGCAATTTGCAAACTAAAATCGCTGCGCTGCAAAAGACACATTTTTTTCATGTATTATGAATTGTGGTTGAAATAAATACATACTATGTTTTGTAAATGACGATGAATGTAGGAACATAAGTCACGTCGAGTCATTTGTGTCATTTGCGGCTAGCGGGTGCTTAGGTGTGCTTAGGTGAGTGAATTTTGTAGGGGTGAGTATGGAAGAGGGACTTAGCGAAGAGGTGGAGGGTGGTAGCAAGCCATCGACTGCTTTTTTTTAAGCAAATAAACAAAATCGCCAACAAATAAATCAAACTACATATAGTAGGCTTATTTTACACTTGAATAGGCAGTGGAGGGCTGAAATCCGCGAGCACTTTTTGGTTATTTAGACAAAATGCGATTTTTTCGATTAAATTTGGGTCATTCGATGTCTAGACGAACTATTGAAAGTTATAAACCAGAAAATTGGTACAAATATTCTAATCATCGGTTACTCATTTCATGCATACATACATATTTTGAATTAATATTGAAAAATTTCTCTTCTCTGCCGCTAGTGCAACGATATACATAAATACTATTCAGATGTGCCATAATATTACCAATTATACTTGTACGAACATTCAATAAATCTCTATTCAAAAATAGCACGTTCCTACAATTATGACTGATGATGACTACCTCGCCTCCGCTATTGCTGACAAGAATTTCCATTTTATGGTCAATTTCATTCGAAGAAATATTTTTACTTGTTATACATACATATTTCTTAGGTAGTATCGCCAGCAAAGTTTTAAAAATTAATACGAGTATTCGTGTTTGTGGCAACAAAATTTAACATTCACTAATTAAAAACTTTTTACTTTTATGTACATACATACATATGTAAATGCATATTTAGTTGAAGCCAAATGTGTAGCGAAAAAATGCAGAGAAAAAGTATTAACGAAAATGAGAATAAACTTTTAATGTGCGCTTGAACTTGTGTAGTAAAAATTCCTGCCACACTCCCTCCCACTCATCGCTGTATGCGGTAACCGCCGGCATATCGGTTGCTGTACTTGAGCACGTTTACATGTACATTAGGATGCGTCACAAAAAAAAAAGTTGCTGCTTTTCCACCGGAATTATAAAATATATTTTATTCTTAGACTTCCGCCAAAATATTTCGGAAAAATATTAAGATTTACGTGAGCTGGACCGATTTGAAAATACCTAAAAAATCTCATTATTTTATTCCGCTAATAAAATTTCTAAGCTTTTTTGTGCAGACCTTTTAAGCTTAAACTCTTCTATGCTATGAAGTGATTTTCCGAAAAAGTACTTTTTTTTTACAAATTTTATTTAAAAAAAAAACTAGATTTTTTTAGGTAAGTTTCAAATAAGTTAAGTCCACGTAAATCTTATTATTTTTCACAATTATTTTGGCGGAATAAAATAAATTTTATATTTCCAATGGAAAAACGGTATAGATTTTTTTGTCTGTAGAGTGGTGCTCCCTAATGTGCATCTATACCGCATGTATGTATGTATGTATCGATTTCAATTTGGCAGAAATTGAGGTTAAGACTATCTTGCGACTATCTTAATTGCTTTAATTATATATGTACGTTTTGATATTTTTTGGCGAATTGTTTTAAAGAATTGTTCTTAGTACATTTACATATATGTATTGTTTTTTTAAATTAAATAATAAAGGAGGTCAACAAGTTCATGAAATGGTGTATGCGGAGAGGGTAATAGCATCTTTGATTATATTCAGCGACTCATTAGCGCTTGAGATTTCGGTAGTAAATGACAAGTAAATCGGTGAGAAAACATAAGCTTTTTTTTTAGAAAATTCTCTTTTATTCCGTGATTAAGCAAGCCACCAAGCAAGAATAAGAATTCTATATAGAAACTAGATCGCCCTCACCCGCTTCGCTGTGTGTATGAAATTTTTGCGTGCTACATTGGGTAAAATTTATTTCAAGAAAAGTCAATTCAAAAACAGGAGGTTTAAAATTTGTTTAACCATCTTCAAAATATTTTCAAACTAAAACTTTCTTAAACTTCTCACTTGTCATACTTTTTTAACTCAATTTAGATTTTAAACAGATTGAAGCCTTTTAATTGTAGTATTGAAATTAAGCCCTTTTAAAATCATTTTTAATGATTCCCATATTGCAATAATTCATTTAAATTATTGAATAGTTTGGGCATGGAACCTCCCATAAAAACCGAATTTTTCATACCGAATATCTATGGAAATGTTCATGGTAGAGTACTGGAACTTGGTGTGGAGATATATGAAATCGATCTTATACTCATGGAGAAAAACGGGCTATTTGAAAAGAGGGCGTAGTGCCGTACAAACGTATATATAATTCGTCTGTAGGTGTGTTTGTGACGGACGGATTTTAACGAAGTTTTTTGTGTGTTTTTGAGTAACTCTCTGGATAGTGTAGATTCGCAAATTCACCCGCCAGTTGGCACTGGAGCTAAGTTATTACTAAAAATCTTATTGATGATCCACTTTGGCTAATATTCAAAATATGTATTGGTAACGGTAAAGGCAATACTATTGCAAAAAAGAGCTGCCACGGTGCGCTGGAGTGATTCTGAATAATCGCCAAGTTAGAAAAGGTGCCGTGAATGTCAGAATAAATAAACCTGTTGCACAATTGAGTATATCGAATTTTTAACCGACTTTCAAAAAAGGAGGAGTTTATCAGTTCGTCGGAATATTTTTTTTTTGTCTTGACAAAAGTCTTTCGTAAGACAATTATTAATTCTGGCAACTATCTTGAAAGCTCCTTACTGTCTTTCGAAAGCCTAATTGAAAGCTCTGCTAACGAATAGGTCTTAGCGTTATGCTATTGGCCTTTTAGCAAGAGGATTTTAAAAACTAAAAAAAAAAAAAATTAAAAAAAAATATATATTTTTATTTTTAAAACAATAAAAACCAATGAATAAAAAAATAATAAAAAAAAAAAAATTATAAAAAAAATTAATAAAATGAAAATATGTAAGGCAAAAATAAATAAAAATATTTTTAAAAACTAAATGAAATTAATTTTTATTTCTTTTGAAAATCTAAAATTGAAGTACCTAAAAGTTGAAAAAATAATATATTTTTTTTAAACGAAATCTAAAAGAAGATCAAATTTAAAAAGACAAAAAGAAAAAATAAAATAAAATAAAAAATTCAATTTTAGTATAATAAAGTGGAAGTTTCAAGTCGCTAAAAATTACCGTTGATTTTTTAGAATTTTTTTTTGTCGAGGGTGTGCAAATTTTTTTCCATGTAAAAAAAAATTTTGATCATGTGTTATATGGAAGAAAATGCGCAACACCCTCCACAAAAAAAATTCTGGGCTACAAAACTGCATACCCGAAAATTTTCTAAATAGTCTAATTAAAAATTTTGAAATTTTGATGACAATTTGTTGAAGTTTGATTAATTTTTTTGCAATTTGTGCAAGCTTTGCAACTATTGTTATTGTGGTTTCTGATATAGATTGAATTATATTTTAAATGAAAATTATTAAAAATAAATAAATAAACATAATTTGCAAGCAATATCGTTTTGAATTTCGTTGCTAATTAGTTGCACGCATCTGTATATAAATAAAACAAGTTTCTAACAATTTAATAAAATGTTAAATGTTCTGTTTTAAACAATAAAATATATCAATTTAAAAAAAATTAAACACAAAAAATGTATTTAAAAAAAAAAATAATAAAATAAAATAAGTTCCTTAAAATCAAACGGAGTTAAAATATATATATATATAACAGAACACTAAAAATCGCAACAGTTGGAGCGACACGAGCTAGATGATATACAAGTGCTTTCTCCCAAAATAGATTTTCACCACGAGGGGGAATGAGAGAGCTGTTTTCTAATGGCCTTATTCATAAAAAATAAAGTAGGTTTAAAGAGCTTTATAAATTGACGTTTTCATACTATTTTCAATTTATAAACCTTTTATAAAGCTACTTTATTTTTTATGAATAATGCCCTAAGACTTTTGTGCTAGAATAACTAAAGTTTTTCGAACTATCTTGCCATCTGTCTTTCATTTGTCTTATAAAAGACTTTTTACTAGATATTGTAGCCAGAACTTCCCTGTTAACTTGGGGGCTCTCTTTGAAGAGAGCTTCCGAAGAGAGAAAAGAAACAATAAATAAAGACAAAAGTTTTCCAATTGTTTATTATTTGCTCGTCCAGCATCTCAGAAGAAGAAGAAGAAGACCACCTAAAAGAGTGCTTAAATTTGCTTAAATCGATTGCTTGATTATATTGTTGTTAGTTGTTTTAATGAATCGTAAAATTTAAAAAAAAAAAACAATATCGTTGAATAAAAATTCCTTTAACACTCTTTAGTTATTTCGCAATGCGCAACTAGATAGATAAATACATACATACATATTTATTATACAAGCTGCCACCTTTTGGCATTTTCAGACAAAATTTCACACAAACAAAAGCGACCAAAATGTGTGTGCGATTTGTAATGAAACCTCGTTACCGCCGCAACGTTGAGGTATAATGATGAATTTGTTTATAACGCATGGTGTGTGATTTCCTATGAAATATACATTTTCAATGCCAAACAAAATTTAGTTAGTACGAGTCGTCGAATTTGTAAACATTTTATATGCGGGATTCACATAGGAACCTTTGGCAAATTGGCAGCATTTTCATTATTTATTATGATTTTTTTTTATATTTTTTTTTTTGCTGTACAAATTGTGGCAAATTATATGTTATGATATAAATGTGCATACATACATACCTACCTATGTACATGTATACTATGTAGAGGTTGAATCCAACTGCTTTTTTTTTGCCGCTAAATTCTGGTTTTATGCATTTCACTTGGCATTGTTTTGCAAATATGTAAATATTTTGCGGGCAGCTACATTACTCACGCGCTTCTTCCATATAAATGTAAATTTTCATTGATCAATTTCCGTTTTTCCCACACTCGTAACGTTTACACATTCCTCGCAGCGCATTTTATGATTCTCCAAATATACAAACGTACACTGCCATTAAATATGTAAGGCCAATAAATAAATACAATAAATTCTTTTGCGGCGCTTTTACAATTTTCTTCTGGGCATTTCATTTTAACTTGCTTGTTATTGTGGTTGTTGTTGTTGTTGTTTTTTTGTTTGTTGCTGTCCATTTGGCTGTCATGTAAATCACGTAATCGATTACGTTTTTGGCAAATGGCGCTAGCGTTAGCTCACCATAGATTTTTATGTGTGTGTATATGTGAGCGCTCGTATATCTGTTGCACGTACGTATTGGTTTGTACGGCGCGTAATTTAAATGTTTTTTTTTTTTGCCGCCACGTTCAGCACAAATACCCAACAAAAAAAAAAAAAAGTTGTAAACAATATTCCTCTGGCTATCAAGCGTACATGATGTTGCAGTGGGTATGGGTAAAGCGGAAGCGCTTTGAAAAAAGTGAGGCAAAGCTTTTCATTTCATTCAAAGTGGAACATTTTATTTCCCGCATTTCCGCAACATTGGAGTATGAAATGACAAATGAAAATTAAGTTTAAAATTTCTTCACAGCGCTGTCAGAAATTGCCTTATATTTCGAATTGGGGTAGAAGGGCTTTTAACTTACTTAAAATTTTTTTAAAAGGAAAGTCCTACATACATTTGTTTTTTCGTTTTCCTTCTTATTTATTTCAAATAAATTTTTACTTGGTTCCTTGGGAACAAAAAATACGTGTAAATATTAAATATCACATGCCTTTACAGGTCAAAACTTTCAAAAAAAAAAAAATAAATAAATGAGGAAAAATAATTACAACCAGCAAAATTTATAATAAAAAAATAAAAAAAACTACTAACGAAACGAGCTTTACACAAGTAAAAACCCTTCCCAAATAAAAAAAAAAAAACGTATCACAAAACTTTTTGCAAAAAATAACTTTATACAAAAGAAACTTTTTACAAAATAAATTTTTTTACAAAATAAAATTTTTTACAAAATAAAACTTTTTACAAAATAAAATTTTTTACAAAATAAAACTTTTTACAAAATAAAACTGCAAATAAAACTTTTTACAAAATAAAACTTTACAAAGTACACTTTATACAAAAAAAAAAGAACTAAAAGATAATGTTAACTGAAATATATATTTTTTGCGCAAAAAATAGCTACAAAAGAAAATATCTTTAAAAAAAACTTTACAAAAAACTAAAAAAAAACACATTAAAAGAAGCGTCTAATTTAAATGGTAACTAAAAATTTGCGTAAAAGTTTGTTTGCTATACATATGTATGTTGTGTTTAATAAAACAGACTCCCTGCAGAAGGCGCGAAGCCTCGAAATGCGTAGGAGGGATGAAAGAAAATTTACTTTCCTTTCTTTTTTAAGGACTTTGGCCCAAAATGATAACTAAAAAAAAAACTTTTTTCAAAAATAAATTTTACAAAAAATACCTTTACCTTCAAAACAAATTTTTACAAAAATTTTAAACAAAAAAAAAGGGTTTGCAAAACAATTTTTACTGAAATATCTTTTTACGCGAAAAAAAAATTAAAAACAAACCTTTTTACAAAAAAAAACCTCATAAAAATTACAGGAAGGCACTTTTCAGAAAAACTTCAAAATAACGAACTACAAAAATGGAAAAAGCTATGCATTCATAAAAAAGGAAATACCATAGACTTTACAGATTGTTTAATATCAAAAGGTTTCTACCTGGAAATTAATGATATTTATTTCGCTCTTTTTTCAAGAAAATCGAATATTTTTCTTGTGAAAATATGTGTATATTAGAGTGGTTAAAAACAGTAAAGTCGGAATTATAATGCTCTCACCCTCTAGGATTGTCTGTATCGAAAAAAAGTATACTACTATTTTTTTTTTATTTTGAAATCAAAAAATATTTCGAGGTCGGTCGCTCAAAGCGCTCAAAGTTTTCCATGTATTTTTATATGGGAAAAAAACAACTTTTCGTAGAAATCGGAAGACTCGGTTTATTTGCAGAAGATTTCCAGTAATAATACCCAATTGTTTATTTAACCATTTTTTAATACAAGCGATTTTTTTTTGGTCCCCCTATTGCATTTTTCGGGGTTTTTGGCGGACCTTTAAATTATAGTTGCGATGAAAAAATGGTTAAATAAACAATTGGGTATTATTACTGGAAATCTTCTGCAGATAAACAGAGTCTTCCGATCGAAAAATATTGATTTTTAAGAATTCTATACCATTTCTACGAAAAGTTGTTTTTTCCCACATGGAAAATTTTGGGCGCTTTGAGCGACCTCTAAATATTTTTTGATTTCAAAATAAGAAAAATAGGGATAAATTTTTTCGGTATAGAACAATCCTAGGGGGTGACAGCATAAAAAGTCCGACTTTACTTTTTCACATGCATTTTTGGACCACCCTAATGTGCACACAGTACAATTATTTCTGCAGCTGTTAAACTTGTGTGCTATTTTTTCGCGCCCTAAAAATCGTATGTTTTAAGTCATACTAATTTCATGCTAAGACATCTCTTCACGCGCCCTATTTTCAAATATACGGCCATATTCGAAATTTTCATTATTTTCGCTTACCTTACGTAGTTGTTGACCGTAACACGCTGCCATATTTTCACGTTCTAAAAAGTGTCTGTGTTGTTTTGATTATTTTTTTTTTTTATTTCTCTTAAAAATCAGCAACCTTCAGTTTCCGCCTTTGTACTACCGGCTGAGTAAATGAGTGCCTGTGCGTGGCATACGAATAGGCAGTTAGTTGGCAGCTCGTAGCTTAACCCACCAGTTGGCTGTCATCATCGTCATTTTTGACAGCTTCACATCAAAATGTTATGAGGCCTACGAAGAGAAGGTAGTGGCGGCAGCAGCAGAAGCAGCAGCGTTGGCGGCATAATCGATTAAAATTCATTCATAGATACTCGCAATTTTGTTTTGCTCCGTAAAACATAAAAAAGTAGCACCCAAAAAAAAAAAGATCAAAGTACGCGTTATGCGTCGTTGGCGTTCAGCTGAACTCGAAAAATACTACATCACGCACGTACATCGACAACGTCAGAAGCACTCCATGTTTTACCAGCGGAATTCAGTTTTTTTTCTTTTTGCTGACAACTTACTGACACGCGCGAAACATAATTTGGGAGTTGCTGTCATTTAGTAATTTTACATAATTGAAACTCAATTTTGCATATCTGAATTGGTGTCTTTTGTTTTTGACTTATGTAAGTATGCTGCTACCAGTTCTGCATACATTTTGGTGGAATATTTAGTGGTTGGTTTGTGGTGGCATCAATCACAAATTTTTTTATGTCTTTAAGTTGCAATTAGGAGCATAAACATCACATTAATCTTAAGTATAAGATGTAGTTAATTGCTTGGTTTTATATAAAAGGACAGCTGACAGCAAATTTCAATATCACTCATACGACATGGTTGACGTTCCCCAATTAAATACTGTGCTTCAAGTTAAGTTAGGCAGCGGTTTCGGTTGGAGCGACTTTTTATTCGCGCGACATCGCTTTGACGGTGAAATGCCTACATATATAGTGTGGTATATTGCGGTTTCGGTAAGCCACTTAACCAATTACAAGCGATGGCGCGCGAAAAGCCAAAAATTTTTATCAACATTTGTTAAAATTCGTCGAATTTTTATAAATTTTCTTATTTTTGAAATTTTGATTACATCCTTTTTTTTTAAATAGTAAGCTATATTTTCATAGAAATTTAGAAATATAAAAAATAACAAAGAAAAGTTGCAAAAACTTGCTTAAATGTCTTTTTCCTATTTACATTCTCGCCATCGGACATATTTTTTAGATTCTTGAGACCAAGGAAATTAATCTGTTTCTCAGTCAATTTTTTTTTGGGAAATTTTATCATTTTAATACCTTATAAAAATCCGCCATTAGCTTTCCCGTAGATAGATAAAACTTGAGCCGCTACATATATACATACATATATGTATATATATATATTTTTTAAATTTTTTTTATTTTTTTATATTTTTTTTATATATTTTTTTATTTTTTTTTTTATATATTTTTTTATATTTTTTTTATATATATTTTTTAACAATTTCACTCTCAACGGTGTCTACTTCTCTTCCTCGACCTTTGATCATAATATCTCTCTTTTCTAATATATGTTGCTGTATTTCCTGAACACATCTGTGATATTCATTCAAGGCGACCTCCTGCGGCTAAGTTTCCCACTTAAGTACTTAAATTTTTTTTCTTTCACTTAAATTTGAATACTTATGACATGTTTGTTCATTTTGGTTGTCGGCAGCGAAATTTAAGTGAAGTGTGCTTTGTTGTTTTTTTTTTTTGTTCTTAGCGTTATACAGAAAAGCATAAGTGTTGCATTTACATACCTATGAATGTGCGTGAAAATGGCACAAATTCGTGTGTATTGTATAAGGCATAGATATTATTTCCTAGTAGCTTGTTAAGCAATATTCATACGCAGTGGCACTGATTTAAATTTATTTCAACATATTTCCCCAAATGTCTGACGTCATTGCCATAATTAGCTGTGTTTATTTTATTTATTTTTCATTTGTTTATGCCTTTTGGGTGATATTTATAATGATTTGCGATTTTTTATGTTTAAGAATTTGATAGAAATGTATCTATTTTAATGTGCTTCTAAGCAATTCTGTACACCACTGCGTATGATCAACCTTAATCTCGAATAAAAGTCAGTCCTAAATTATTTGAAATGCTTGGAAAAATCGTCGGTCCCATGATTTAATGTTTTTTTTTAAGTATAAATTCACTGAAAACCCTCAAAGCACAACGAATTAATCTCGAATCGCGTAAATGCATTCTCGCAACGCCCACCAACCAAAAACAAACCAAAAAAAAAAATTTGTATGTGTTAATTTCGTTTTATGCTCCTTAACCTTGTAATGACGCAAAAGTCTACAGCGTACTTTGTACTTTACTGCTGCTGCTCTGTCTTAACACGTCATAAAAATAATAACTTGTACGCCACTGCTTGGCACCCCGCTCTCTATTCAGCTCCGCTGTTTATTAAGGCTATTAGTGGTCCTTCTTCTACACAACTTTGACAACTGCGTTCTATGTCACCAAATTTTACTTTCACGCAGTCTAAATATGTATGTAAATACATAAATTAAAAAGTTGACACTGACTTTGCCCCAAAAATTTGTTTATTTTCGCATTTCTCAGTCCGCTTGCTTGCTCAAATGTGTTGAAGCGTATTTTACTGCGTTTTAATTCCTTAATTTTGGTTTCGCTTTGGCGCGCTCAATGCCCCCCCCCCCCCTCACTCACAGGGCGACGGTGTTTACTGTTTCGTGTGGGTTGACATAGCTCACACTTTTCCTGAAAATCTGTTGACTATTTACTGCTATTTGCTTGCAGTAGAAGTTTTGTTCCGAGAAAAGGCTCGTTGTTTATTTTGACGATATTTTTTTATATTTTTTTTGGTAATTTTCGTTTCTTTCCTTGATGCCGCTTATCTTGTCACCGACGTTATTTCCTAGTTTAGACAAATTCGCTTTGTTTTATTTAAGCACAGATCTAGATATGCTAACTGTCAAGCTTTTTGGCAGCTTTTTCCATTCCTTAGGAAAATTAGCTGGGCAGATCTGATCTACCATTGAAACATGCTTACATGCTTAAAAGAATATATCCTTCTGAAAAAATAAGAAAAAAATTGTATACCCATCGTCCTTCGTACCGCTGACGAAATATTTACATGCATATATGTATGTATGTACATTAGACCGTGCTCTAAAATATTTTTTTTGTTGTGATTTTTTCGGCATGTAAAGTCGGATCTTAAAGTGCGATATATCGATGTTCTTGACTCGGGAGGAACAATTTTTTGTTCCAAAATTCATTGAGCTTAAATCCGCCGTTTTAGTACTTACCCACCAAGCCATCCTAATTTTAGTAAATTAAAACTCGCCAAAAATCATTAAACTTTAATAACTTCGAATTATTATTTTCTGCCCAAATGTAGCGGTCGCCTTTGTAATATTTCGTCATATCTTCCGCACTTACAGTCGGATTTTAAAGTACGATATATCGATGTCATTGTCTCGAGGACCGCAAAATTTAAAAAGCAAAAATACAAAAATTAAAAGAAATAAAAAAAATATTTTTCTTTTTAAAATAATAAAATCTATGGAATAAAAAAAAATTAGATTCAAAAAAATGTTGAAATCAGAAAATTAAATGAAAATGGTATTAAAAAAAGAAACCAATTAAATAAAAAACAAATTAAGTTCCTAAACTTTACATACGTAAAAAAAAACAAATATTTTTCATTTTAATACCAAATATAAAAATAAAATGAAAATTAAAGTAAAGAAAATACAAAGTAAACATTCAATGAAATTTAAAAAAAGTATTTCTCTTAAAAAAAAGGTAAAATCTAAAACTAGAAAGTAATTTAAACTAAGAAGTAAAAAACGTAAATTAAAATAAGAGAAAAAAGAAAATAATACAAATTTGATCAAAATAAAGTTTTTTTCTTTCTATAAAGTTAAATTCTTAAAATTAAAAGAAAATTATATTAGGAAAGGAAACAAAAATTAATAAAAAATATTTTCTTAAACATTAAATGAAATTAAAAACAAATATATTTTTCTGTTTAAAGCAATTAAAAATGAAAATTAAAAGAAAATAAGTTTATAGAAATCAAATTAAATTACAATTTTTTTTTTAAATATTTTCATTTTTAGGACAATTAAATCAATAACAAAAAAATTAAATTTAAAAAATTAAAATAAGTAAAAATATAAAAAAAATCCGCTTCCCCCGAATGGCACACGAGTGCTTTGCACATTCGGCTATTGGGACTGTTGGAGCGGTACAAAATAATATACAAGTGCTTTCTGGCAAAATAGCTTATATCACCATGGGTGCTGAATGAGAGGGCTATATTTTGTGCTATGTAGAATAATAAGAATAAGTTTTTAACTATATTAGCCAGAATTGGCCTGTAAAACTATTCAAAAGTCATTAAACTTTTGCTAAGGAAGTATAAATAATAGGAATTACCTCCATCGTGTTGTAATCTCCTTTTTCCAATAGGCATAAACTGCGGTTAAGGCTTGGTGGAAATCAACTATAGGAGTAACTTTTTTTGTTTGCTTTTAAGGTGGTACAGTCTAATGTATGTACATACCTCCTCTTCCTTCATTTTCCTGCAGCTGCTTCTTCCTGATTTAGATCATAATTGCTTTGTGTTTGTTCGTATAAATCTTGTATTCCTATTACAATTGTCTATTTAATATTTTGTGCCACCTCAATGGCACTTAGTTTCATACATACATACATATGTACATGCGTTTGTCTCGAAGTTCAACGTTTTATCGTATGTCACAGTTCACCAACTGCCATTATTTACACTCGCACTGTTCATAAAATGCTTTGGCTCCCCATTAATTTGTGGTTTTTGTTCTGTCAGGAAGTTGTTTGGGCGGATATCAAAATTCAATGTTTTCATTATTTCTAATTTAATTTGTCTTTTATTGCCATCCGGGTTTCCTGGCCATTTCCATTACTTTTGCTCTGGCTTTTAAGTCACACAAAATTACTTTATTACTAAATTTACTACAATTTAAGTCCATGAAAGTTCAGCTTGCTGTAAAAGTTACTTTCCAGTGACTCCTAAATGTTCTAGTAAATAAATCTCGGCGCGTCAACTTATTTTATATTTAAGTTACCATGTATGTATGTATGTGTGTATGTATGTGTGTGTGTGTGTATTTGAAAGAAAGCCCCCCTTATTTACCAGCTTATATTGTACTCATACATTACTATGTTTTTCTTTCTCTTCTTTCTCTTATTAATGAATGTGCTGCTTTACGTCGCTTAAACGCTTTTATCAACAAATACAACAAATGATAATGTTGACTTGTCATCGCGCGACGCTAAACGTTCGGTCACTTGTGACTTGACTTACATCGCAAATCCTTTGATATGTGGTTATTTACGATTTGGTTGGTCGATGCAGCGCTTAAAGTGAAACTAATGGTGAGAAGACCACATTCACAGCTCGTCGAACAGGGGATCATACCACGTAAGTATATACGCGGAGTACTTGGCTTTTTATTTAAGTATTATAAATTTCTACGTAGTGGGTTGTTCGGTTTTCAAAGTATTGGTATCGGTTTGAAAATTACTTTTCTATAGTATTCAACTTGTATATTCTTAAGCTTGCTGTGTTTCGTGTTGGTGTAGGTGTAGTATTTTTTTATGTTACTTGCTTTTGGAAAACAACTGCGTATGTGGAGAGAGTTTGGTGCTGATACTAACCACTATACTATCGAGGAATTACAAATATTTCAACTAAAGATAAAATACATAAATATACCAACCATATAATGTACTTATGTAAGTGAAGTGTTGTTTTTATTTAAGTACGCCCTTTTTTCGCTTTTCCCCAGCAGCAGTATAAAAGTCTGTGCAAATGGAATTGCAAATGGTTGTGGCCGGTCGGGTACCCAGAAAGTTGCTTGATGTCCTTTATATTTAATAAAACAATGTAGTTTCAGTTGAAAGTATAGCCGAAGAGCCTAGCCTGGCCTGTCTAAGTTCCCCACCGCTCCCCAGTACTTACTGCGTTCCGAGTGTACCCACTCAGTAATTATCGACACTCAAATAGGACAAACTGAGACCACAGAATGCTTCAGGTCCCGAAAAGGCAGTTAGCGATCCTTTTCATGCCAACTCGTCGGCGACCTCGTTGCCTTCGATTCCACAATGTACCAGGCCAAGCACAGTGTTACGGGTTTTTTTGCAGCGTGTCAAAGCAGTCTCTAACCAGCTTGGATTTCATAGTCCTGTTCGAAAGGGCCCGGATATCTGCTTGGCTATCTGGAAAGACAACTAGAAAGGCGGCCTTTAAACCCTTTTCAATGTTTAACTTTGCGCCGTTTAAAACTGCGACTATTTCAGCCTAAAACACCGTGGCCCATTTGCCCATGGGAATTGCAAGTTTGGTGCTAGAGGCAAAAATACCTGCACCTGCTTTGTCCTCCATCCTTGAACCGTCTGTGTACCAGTGTACGTATTTGAGATCAATTGCAGGGAGCACTTTTGCCCAATCTTCGCGATCGGGGATTAACACTTGGAACTTTCTGCCAAAGTAGACCTCTTTAGTCATAGAATCATGGATTCCTCATATTTCCAATAGTGGTATCTTTCCAAGAATACCTGCATGAAGCTCCTTTGTGAAGAAGCTGTCGTTAGATAGTCGAAGTTACAGCTTCCTCGTGGCTGCTGTTTCCTGAATAAAAATATGGAGATGAGTCCAGCCCAGGAGCGACTCTAGAGTCGCAGTTGAACACGTTCTTATAGATCCAGTCACGGATAGGCATGCAAATCTTTGTAGTTTGTTAAGGCGAAGTATGACAGTTTTTTGCAGTGTCTTTTGCCCTCATCTATGGATGCATAAGATACAATCGGACGGTCGATTATGCGGTAGAGCCACTCTATCAGCCTTGAGCTCAATCCCATGGTTAATCATTTGATTCCTAGTACAATAAAAACTTTGTGCAAAAACTAGGAAAATTTGATACAACTTCCAATAATTTTCATAAATAGACTTACTTATCAGGATTTTTTTAGAAATATTTCGGGCATGTAATTTTGTAGGCAGCTGAATTTGCAGATTCAAGTTAGAAGTTTCTACAAATTACGGTTAATTTTTAAATTTTTTTTTTGTCAACGGTCTTACACATTTTCTTCCACACAATGGATGATTTATTTGTATATGTGTATATCCAATTCATATCAATTTCATGTTTCTAGTCGTTGCTTAAGTGGTTTGCTTTTAATCCAAAATAGCTTTCTTTCGGTTTCCACTTTCCAAGTTGAATAAACCACGCATGTATCTATTTATAGAATTTCGCTATTTCGATAGACTTCGATGCCATTTTCTTACAAACTTCGTTTAAAATGTTTACATAAACTTTAGCAAAAAGATTTAATCGTAAAAGCTAAGCAGATGCACTGCCAAGGGAAATTGATGTTTGCATAAATGAAATTCAAACTCAATTTGAATTTAAATTAGCAGCAGCATCCTTTCGAACTCATACGCTTCATTATTTCGTTCCTCGCACAGTAAACGATTGATGGAAAATTGATGCTGCAGGCATTTGTGATTGACAAGGCATATTTTAAGGCGCCCTGCTTAGCACTTCACTAACACACTTACATACATACATGCATACCATTTGTATGTCAGCAGGCAGCAGATAGACGTCTCTCCACCACTTAGCTTCGTTTTCACTGCACTTTGCATTTGAAATATATTTTTGTTTACATATGCTAATATCAAAATGTATTTACTTTTTAAAAGATTACTTAACCTCTTCTAATGTATATACTATGTACTATGTACGTAACTGTGCTCTTTCCTTGCAGCCTTGAAGACTTCGCCCGCCATACACGAGCAATGCAAACAATTGGAGCGCGCCAAGACCAGCGATTTGCTGAAGGCAAAAATACAACAGCGACCAAATCGTGAGGACTTGGAACGTCGCCACATATTGGAGGAAGATGAGTGTCACATCGATCCGAGTTTGGCGGAGAAACAGCGCATGCTAAAGAAAGCACGCTTAGCCGACCAACTCAATTCACAGATACAGCACCGTCCCGGTCCGCTTGAACTTATCAAAAAGAATATCCTACACACCGAAAAGCCGATTGAGAAGATTGTCAAAGAGGGTTTGGTGTCATTCAAGGCTACAAGCGAGGGTTTACTCACACGACCACAGCATCCACATAGCTATGTCACCTACGACGAGGACTCGCAGAGCTCTGAGAGTGACACACGCCAGACGCCACCACGCGCGGGTGAACAGCCCCTCCCCGTCGGTCAGGGTGAAGCTTTGCAGGCTGCTGCTGCTGCTTGCGCAGGCGTTGTTACGGTAGCATTAACTATACCTACTAGCAGTGGGCCGGTGGTTGTGACATCAGCACCGTTACTGCATAGCAGCACGCCGGTAGCTAGTAAGGCATCTACTGTGCCCCCACCACCACCACCGCCGCCGCCTGTACCATTTGCCAGCGGCATAAAGGTAAAGCAAGAGACCGCAAATCTATTTGAAGAGTTATGTCAGTCTGTGGCTGGACCATCGGCAAGTCCTGGCGGAAATTTTCTACCAATGGTGTCCTCCCCTGCCTCCTTGACTTCGACTATTTCTTCGCTGAGTCCACTGTCTTCTATAGCCTCGCCATCATCACAGTCACTTACGCCACTACCGCCGCTGAGCTGCCAGATGTCACTGGCCAAATCGGATGCACCGGGCAAGGAGAAGAACAGGAAGAAATCGAAATCGAAGCCTGCTTGTAAGGCGCGCACGATTAAGTTCCACGAGTACAAGGGTCCGCCGAATGCTGCGCAAAAGCTGATCAGCGAAAGCAGTCAGCCGGAGGAGACATCATATCAATTGATGTTGGAACAGCAAAACTGTTTGCTCAAATTTCTCGAAACGCTCAACAAGAATCAAACAATTGTGCCGGCAACCACAGGCGCAGCGGCAAGTACGGGCGGGAATGCCAGTACAGTCGGTGGTTTGGTGACAACGGTGGCCAAATTCAGCGCTACAGCGGCTACGACAGCCGCTACAGCAACGAAAACATCAACTGCGCTGTCTTCTCCCACGCCAGCCACACCTTTGTCCAGCGTAACGGCGGCAAGTGATGGCACGAGCTGCACAGCCTCGCCGGCTAATTCAACATTTTCGATTATTTCGACTCCACGTCCGCCGCCACTTCCATCACCGGCACTCTCCGTAGCATCCTCTATACCGCCTAGCCCGGCTACAAGCTACGCTGAGTCTACATGCTCCACTACGGACATTTCTCGATTGGAAAAGATGAAAGTCTCGGACTTGAAAATGCACCTGAAGCGTCGAAATTTGCCTGTTTCTGGTCCGAAACCGCAACTAATTGAACGGCTAAAACCTTTTTTGCCACTAGACGTGACCGAATGTTCGACCATTGTGAATACACCCGCCTCCACGGCTTGTTCAGAGATAGCCTCCATCTCCGCGGGTGAAGCTATGGACGCCACTAACACGGCAGTGTCCGATGTGCCCGTGGCCATGATTGTGAATTCCCCGCATACCGGAGCGTCAATGTCACCCGAGCGGCATACGCTGGAGCACGAGCAAATGGATATCGTGCAGCACGTGGACTCGCCACGTCCGGTACCTTTACAAACGATTCTACAACCAAAACCGCAGGCAGCCACCATCATTTTGACGAACGACGATTTGGTGCGCGAGCAGAAGCGACAAATCGATGAGCTGCAGCGTCAGTTACAGCGTTCGCAACAGGAACTACAACAGATGCGCCAGAAGCAGCAACAAAAGCAAACCGTCACCGCACAGGTGATGAACGCCCTGCCAACACAGCAAATTACGCTCATCACCACGACAACGGCGCCACATTGCGCGCCACTCACCGTCTTGCCACAGATAAAAGAAAACATTGCCGTACCTGCTAAGGTAACAGCAAAATCGCAGGCTGCCAAGGTAAACGCGGCTAATGCAGCGGCTCACAAGGCAAATGCCACCAATACAACTGCGGTGACACCGCAGGCAATGAGCCAGAAAATGGTGGTAAAGCAGCAATTGGAGGCGAAGATCCAAAAACAGAAACAGGCAGCAGCTGCAGCCGCGGCTGCTGCAGCAACACAGGCAAAACAACATGCGCAGCACGTGCAGGCTCAAGCCTTGGCGCAGGCGCAAGCGCAGGCACAATTGCGACTACTCACATCCACGCAAAAGACACAAACTTTACTCATTCCAACAGTCACAGCGACTACGACGACAACGACGATGGGGACACAAAAGATGGCCAACGCAGCGCGACAGAAGAATTCAACCATCGGCAACACAAATTTAAAGGGCAACAATGCGTCCAACACAAATGCTACTACAACAACAATCCTTGCCAATCAAATACCGCTGGCGGCAAAGACGCACAACAATTTGGGACTCGTGTGGAACGAGGGCAATCAGACGATCTTCCTGGTCGGGTTGAACGATCAGCACATGACGGCGCATACGATCGGCAATATCTCGCTGGCAAACGCGAGCCCTGCCACGAAGAAGCTGCTGAATGGACATCAGCGCACCAGCTCGCTGCCCAGTATACTCCTGCCCATCGGCACCCCGCAAGGGCATGAGCCACAGCAGCTGATCGAGGCCAAGCCGGTCATTACACAACAACAATTGCATCAGTTGCAACTGCAGCAGCAACAACAACAGCAGCAGCAGTACCACAACCGTGCCTTCCAGCCAACGCAACAGATCATACACTTGGATATAAAACCACAAAATCTTCCACCGCCGCCACCACCGCCACCGCAGTACGAGGAGGCCACGAAGCAATTGGCGGCCAAGGCCAACTTGGCGCAGATCAAAATCAAGGAGGAACCGAACACCGGTCGCAGCACGCCGCAAACACACACAAACTCGGTTACCACGCAGACCACAAGCAAGCGCAAGAACGCTGTCAAATCGGAGAAAGTGACAGATGTGCTCAACATACTCGTCAAGCAGGGTGAGCTGCCCGAGAGCGTGCTGGAGCCCATAACGCCCGTGACGCCGCTTACACCAGGCGGCAGCAATGCACTGATGACAGACATGAGCGGCAACTTGATATTCAATACCAGCACCTCTTCCGATGCGTTGGCTGCTTCGGGTGCGTTGGTGCCCAAGCTGGAGCCGCGCAGCAGCCCAATGCCTGACAGCGGTTTGTCCACACATCCCATGGATACAACACCTTGCACGCAACAGCAGCGACAGCGACAGATGCAGCAGCGGCGGGAAGCGCAAAGCGACATGGACAGCGTTTTCCAAATGTTCAACAGCGGCAGCGATGTGCCGTCTTCAGGGATCGGTTCAGCGCTGACCAGCGGCTTCATTGAAAATATCGACATGGCCTCGCCATTGCAGCCCAACGCACACATTGATGCCGAGAGTGTGGCAAATACATTGGACATTTTCCTGGAGCAACACCATTCCACACCACCGCCACTTGTGCCCACTAGTGGAGGCGGAAGCGGAGGCGTAAACTTACATCATCATCAGCACCAACACCAGTCGCCCACGCACCACGATATGCTCAGCAAGGCCTCGAGCACGCCAGAGCGGCCTATGGGTCACGCGGTGGGCAGCCCAGATGCGAAACTTAATCACTTCGATGAGTTTGAGCTGCTCGAGTTGATGTCACAGCAGCTGGAGATGGACATCGGTGACGATGCAAGCAACTTCGTCGGTGGTGGTAGTGGTGGTGGTGGTGTTGGCCTTAATCCTGCCCATCATCAGAACTTACATCATTCCAGTGGCGACAGCAAGGCTGGTTGCGCCAATGGCGTCGACTCCTCGCCAAATGGTGCTGCTCAAACACTGAATGGACTGCGACGTGACATGAATCCAAGCTTGCAGCCATCGATCAACGAGCTTATACAACAGCAACTGCAACAACAGAGCCAGCAACAACACGCATACCATTCATTGCATCACAATAACAACAGCAATAACAATGGCGCTGTAATGCACACTGGAGTGGCTGACGTAGACTTCGATGCGGAGAGCTTTGTAGCGCAACTTACGCAAGCGAGTGGTGAGCATAGTGGCATGGCTAACAACAACAACCTCTCGCATTATAATCGCAGTATGTTGGATGACCTTGGTAGCGTCACAGACGGCGGCAGTCCACACAACAACAATTGTCACAATGGCAATAGCAGCCTGGCTTCAAGCAGTGACAGCCACCAGCATCACCACCACCAACACACAAATGAGCGTGGCCACAGTCACAGCAGCGCTAATCACTTCAGTGCTACACCTATGGATGTTTGCGATGATTTCGATAATCCGCTGGGCAGTTTCAGCTTCTCTACATTCTCGCCAGACTCGAATATCAATACGCCACCACATCCATTCGGGAGCAGCAGCGACGGGGGCAGTAACAGTGCCATATTGAATGGCGTTTGTATTAATGGTGAAGCAAATATGGGTCTTGGCATAGGTGGTGGCATGGTGAGTGGAGTTGGTGGCGCTCCGGCGACAGCCTCCTCAAGCTGCGGCATGCAAGCTAACGCCTCTCTGGGTGGTATGGGTGAACAAATGTCAATTTGTGGCATGGCCAATGGACTTGGCGGCGAGGGAAGCGTAATGATGGGCGGTGGTGGCGATGCCGATGGCAGCGGTATGGGGGGAGAGAGCGCAGTAACGTCAGCGGGTGGTGGTGACAGCTTTGGGGCGGCTGGTGACATATTCGATTTGTTCAATATGGACGACTACAAAATGTCCTGGGGCGAGGGCGATTTTGCGGTGTAAGCGAGGAGAGAGAGAGGGAGAGAGAGAGAGATGGGTGAGGCGCGAACTAGCATTAGAGAGAGGAAGAGAGTGTGAGGCAGGGCGGCAAAGTAGCGATTGCTTAGTGGAGTAGGCGTTTGTTTACTGGCTAGCTGTTGTGTTGTGCGTCGCCAGACGGACATGGTGGAGGCGATAACCGTTTGGAATTAAGACAGTGCCCGGAGGATGGCAGGAAATCGAATTAATGCTAATGGCTTTGTAGAAAGTCTTTGCGGCGGCGGCGGCGGCTGCAGTGGCCGAGAGAGACACTGCCAGTGTGGGGGTTTTAGAAAGGTTTATTAGGCAATTATTCTGTGGGAGAGATTTTTGCATGCGTTGCTAACAGTGTTTGGTTTGCACTGTGTGCAAATGAAAAGCAGAAGGAAATATTTGTATGCACATTATCAGCTGCGCGGTGTCACACAATCACCAAAACATACATATGTATGTATGTGTACATTCAAACTTATTCCTTTTTTATTACTACTATATTTAATATATTTATATAACTATATCTAATGGAGTCACCCCTACTTTGAAAAAGAAAAATGCATTTAAAATTAATTAAATAAAACCAAAACAAATGACGCTTGCAATGTAAGCGGAAATTTCCATGTGGAAGCTGAGCAGCTGATAATGCGGATAGAAATATTTTGTTACGGAATGAGTGTAGGTAAATTGATGCCGAGTAGGAGTGTATAAGGAAATGGGAAAGAGGTAGTCGGAAGACATGTTAAAGGGCGTAAGAGTAATCAAGAGCATTCCAAAAATTACAAAAAAAAAAAAACAGTAAACGATACAAAAGTGAGGAAGGTGCAGTGTTTGTAGCGAGTTTTCGATGAATTGGGAGAGTTCTTTAAGGGAAAGTTACAAAAAAATATATATATACATACATATGTATATATCTGTATACGCAGCTGATCAGCCAAGTCGCATTCCTACGCCGCCAACAGCCGTCACAGCTTACAAAGCAATAAGAGTGTAAGAGATAAAGAAGCAAAAAAGGGGGGGAGGCATGCCGCCAAACATTCTTTCATTTATATTTTAGTATGCAGAAATTGTAAATAGTTTTAAAAGGATTATTTTACTTTAAAAATATAAAACAAAAAAATTGAAAAATGACAAAATTACTACTACTTACACACGTAAACAAAAATACTTACATACAAGCAAATTTATTAATTTAAGTATGGATCGCTCATTTGTAGTAAACACTTTAAAAAAAGTAAATGAAAATTTGCGCAAATTTTTTAAAAAATTTGATATTTACAAAATATGTATGTGAAAAGTATTTCCTTGGAGGAAAGAAAAAGCCTTTTTTTAATAAGTTTTGTTTTTAATGTTAAGAATAAAAGAATATGTCTGTTGTTTATTAAAATGCAAATTATTGATAAGGAAATTTTCCGAAATTATGCAAAAAGATACAATATTGTTGATTCAGCGATGTCATCATGGCCATGTACGAGTTAGTGTATGAAAATATATAAAATATATATTTTTTGTCTAAAGTAATTTTAGCATAGAACGCGAAATTATTGTAGAAAAACGCGAAATTATTGTAGAAATAAGAGCAAAAATTTGCTTACAATTTTTAAGTGGAAATTAATTTTTGATGAGGGAATTCACAAGTCGTCGTGAGCAACTTAGTGCCGCAAGATCGTAAAATTTTGTGTGTAAAATAATATTTGAAATGCTTACAGGTGAATTTTTATATGGACAACAAAATGTTTTTAAGCTAAGCTTTCTAGGCTGTAAACCATTTGAGAACATTTTAACAACGCTTGAGAACGCTTACAACATTTTATGAATACCCCCATTAGAAAAGAAAACAATGTTTAACATGTAAAATGCCAATTATGTTAACTAAAAACTATAATTATTAAGTAATGAAAAAAAAAATTACATATAAAAAATCGCAGAATTTAGCAAACAATTATGCTAACGATTTTATAATCAATGTATTTAACGTTCTTAAATATTCTTTTATGCTGTTGTGTTATGCTTAACATATGCAGACTTAATTGAAATTTATTGCAACAAGTAAATTTAAAAAGATTCTTAACTACAATTCCGTTTTAATTGTTCACTTCTTTAATAATGCATAAATGAAATACATATTTTTTAATGCTACACGCAAGCGTACATATTTTATGATATTTAAATAAATTTTACAATTCATTTAATTAGTTTAAATATACTTCTTGAAATTAAATTCTATGCCATACTTATATTAATAATAAAAAAAAAATAAGTAAATAAATATTAAATAAATTAATAAGCAAGCGACTAGGTACTTAGTAATATTTATGTATGTATACACACACATAGTCTACGAAAATTCTCATTCTAAAGAGTAACTCACTTAAATTAAAAAAAAAATATATATATATTAATTTAATTCAAACATTCAAATATAAAAAAAAACATTTTTAAATTATTTAACGCCGCGTTTTCATTGAATAAAAAAAAAAAACATTCAGTAAATTTTAAGCTCAACATTAACTTATAGTATACTGTTTAAATTTAAAAATATATAAAAACTTAACTGTTGAAAAATATCTATATCTATAAATAAGTATGAATAAATGCTTTTTAACTTTATCATTTTAAAATAAAATGCTTAGCATGCAAAAGAAAAAAAAAAGGTCAAATGCTGTCTGACACATACTTATGTACGTAGGAAGCGTTACGCTAAATAGCAGCGAAGTGCTTACTTAAATATGCTACACGCGACTCATTTTAGAAATATTGTATGTTTATGTATGTAAGCTTAAAGCTTTTAAAATAAATCTTATAAAAAAAATTTTGAATGGCTTATTTTTATAAAACACGCCTTCACTTTCATAAAGTAGCGCGAAGCTATGTTTTTCAACGGCTAATTAACATTTCAACAATAATAACAATAACAGACAAAAAATCAAACTGGAAAAAAATTTTTTCCAATTTTCCTCAACAACATTTTTTCCAGTTCACAAAAAAAAACCAGCTAAAGTAAAAAAAAAAATGTGATCTGTCAAGAAAAACCAGAAAAAAGGCAAATTTAAAATTCAATAACAGCCACTTGTGTGCATCTCTAACTGTTTTTTATTCAAAATAATTACTTTAGTTACAGTATCGGTCATATCTATAGCACGCCATTTCAAAGTGATATTTTTTGCCCCTTATGTTATTTTTATTTTTTAGGAATTTCAAATTAAAATACAGTGTGCTACAAAAAAAAATTCTAAAAAAATCAGCGGTAATCTTTAGCCACCTGAAACTTGCACATTATCAGACTAAAATTGAGTGGGCTATAAAACTGTACTCAAAAAAAAAAAAAAAACAAACTAAAATTTCTGAGAAAAATATAAAAAAATTGGCTGAAAATTTATTGAAATTTTTTGTAGTCTTTTACAATGTTTTAAATTTGGGTTTGTATGGGTCTTGTAAGAGAATAAACTGAATTTTAATGAAAATTCTTAAAAAATAAATAAATAAACATAAGTGGCAAACTATATCACTTTAAAGTGAGGTGCTTTAGATATATAAGTACGACCGATATCGTACATGCATTAACAATTAAAAATAATACTACATATATAAAAAAACTATCTAATATTTAATTGTTAACTGTTTTCTTCGCTATTATGCAGAAATAAACCATACAACAATATACATACATACATACATACATACGTTTTTAATAGTTATAGTTTTTATTCATTCAAAAAGTTTCTAAGCCCATATTTACTACATACATACATAAATAAATAGAACGTATGAACAAGATATTTGCAAATACATATTGTATACCATACTTAATATATATACTGTACTCTTTACGATAACATAAATGCATACATACATACATACTTATACATAACAAAGTGATAAACAATTAAAAAATAAAAAAATAAAAAATAAAATTAAGAATATGAGCAAAAACCATCATTTAGAATATACAATAAATATTAATATGAAATAAAACATCTTTTTCCAATATTAAATAATAATAAAAAAAAAACGATCGCGTCTTTTATTTATACAGCGGAATAGGGATTCTTAATCTGAACTGAGTTGTGATTCTAGACAGACTATTTGTTTTTCTGTTCTGTTTGATAACCCAACATCTTGCAGCGTAAGTTGTGCGTTAATGTTTACAGCGACTTTTTAAATTCTGCCTAGATGGGTGGCATGCCTTATGGTAGTGGCTAGCGCGATGCAAAGGACTACTAGACTAAATTGATTCTTAACCTCACGATTTATAGCTTTCAGAGACCAATAGCCTCTCTAGCCTTGAGTATCTTGAGTCATCTGACCCAGCTGGCGTCCGAAGATGCTTAAGTGTGAAGGCGATAAATTAATAACAATTCAAGTAAGTGCCTTTCGAAATGCCTGGAATTTGACCATTTTTGCTATTTCTGATACTCGTAGTCTGTGGGGAGAGTTATCCATCAGCACCAAAACTTAGGTCGGTTCAAAGAATAATTTTAAGTCACTTTAACTTTTCTGCTTATTATTTTTTTTTTACGTACTTACTATGTATAATTTTATGAAGAGTAAAGTTGTATTTAACGGGGTAGAAATTGAGTTATTTGAACTTAGTGAACTTCAAGGAATTTGTATGACCCTAAAATCCTCTCAAAGGAAGCTTTCAATCTAAGAGTGGTAATTGAAAACTTATTTTCGTGACCCAGTCTAGTATACATCTTGCTTGTGGGATGAGGATATAACATAGAAATCGCCCGGTCTCGATTTTCCGACCTATCACAATTCCATACCATTTCATTGCATTGGGTATACCAATAGGTTTTAAGGGATTACACCGGCACACAAAAAAAAAATTATTGTGATGTGTGATATTGATCGGACCTACCTATGGTTATGTATTTCGACCCGCAGACTCCGAACTTGAAGTCAGTTTGGCCAATATACTTCTTAGATTTCGAGAAAACTTCAAAAAACCGTAAAAGAATAGTGAAAATCGGCAATAAAAAACGTTACGTTTAGTCCCCATGGATATGGTCAAGCTCCTTGTCTTCATCCTCTTACACGAATAATCTGATACGAGAGAAAATTGCCACATCGGAGCTATGACGAATTGAGTTGGCCTAAAGTTCATTGGGTTTTCCAAGGGAGCTCCACTTCCTGCACCTCGACGTTACATAGATACCACGATCCAGAAAAAAAAGGTCGCGCCATTCGCGGACCGCTCTTCGTCGATTTGACAGCATCCACCCAATCGCTGACGTCATAATATACTTTTGTTTACATTCACTGTTGCCAACTTGACGCTTTTCGCACCAAATTTAGTGGGTATTCAAAACGCGAAAATTTTTGAGTTTTGTGCTTGGAGCGTTTGTTTTTACTTTGAAGACATCAAATTAGAAAACCTTAAAAAAATGGAAGCAAAGTTTATAGCAATCGTAAGTGTGGTAAGCAATTTTACAAAAATTTAAACAAAATCATGGCACAGTGACAATCATAAGCGACAACGAAATATGTGCAGCACCTTCAATCATGCCAGAAGAAATCGACCGTTGTGCAAGAAACATTGATTTTTATTAATTTGAATCGGCATCCTATTCTATCATTCTTGCATAGATACCTTATGTTGAATCTTTGGCTACAGTCCGCGAAAAAATTGGCCTGCTTTATTCTGGAGGCGACTACCTTATGGCCGCTGGAACCCCTTTTAAGTGGTTCATACCAGAGTTTTTTTGTTGTTGTTATTTTAGCGGCGCATTGAAATAAGGCGTTTATTGTTTGGGATTTTTTGAGTTAGTGATCCGCGGTTAAAGTTTCCTAGATCCAAGTAAAAGAAAAAATTTGTTAATAAATTAGTAATCATTGTGTTGATGGTGTTTCGTAATTACCTTCATTCCCGGAAATATGTAGACCTCCTTCTACTAAAATTTGCAATTTTATGCTCGTAGCTGATTGCGCATAGTTTTTCCTCTTTCTGTCAATGTTTTAATAATTCCACTCGCATACTTCTTCTAGCTGTTACAATGATGACCCCACTATTGCAGACAACATCTTGAATGAAACTATTTTTAGTTGTTGTCAACAAGTTGTACAAATGTTCAGGGCGTACACACGTACATATTTAGCACCAAGGCGAGGCGATAATATCGCAATATCAAATTATGAGTTGGCAGTTGATGCTTGGAATAATAATAGCGCTCGAAGTATGCACATACACACATACATATGTAGCAGTGCCGCGACGTATGTAAGCTATCAACAAGAACGAAAAGTCCTGCCTCCTTGGATGAGGCAGAAACTTTCTGTAGTTCTTGCTAGCCGTGGAGGTGGTTGTCAGCAGCGTGCAATGAAGCAATAAAATAGTAATAATCACTGCCATCAGCAACAGGCTGTTGTTTTTTTTTGCAAGAATATGAAGCGTCTTATGTGTTGGCAAATAAAATAATTTGTGAATGTTTGTACGAGTGAAAAGATTGGAAAAGTTCAAGAGGACACAATAGACAGAAACCATTTCAAGCCCAAAGAGAGAGAGAGCGAAAGAGTGACGTATTTTTTCTAAAAACGAGTTGAAAATTGTAATAGTAATGGTAATGCTACTTGAAATGATATTTTTAGTGGTAATGGTAATGGTAATG
>NW_023458566.1:13891953-13900178 GCF_013731165.1 Rhagoletis pomonella
TTCTAAAAATTCTGGTTAAAAAGCTCGAAATTTAGATACAATTTTTTGGAATTTTTCTAAGTTCTGTATCAAGTTCTATAGTTTTATTATTTAGTTTTATTAAAACATAAACCATATTTTTATAAAAAAAAAATATCGTAAACATTTTAGCTTGAAAAACATTGTAAATATTAAAAACGAAACAACATTCATCCATTTTTGACCGCCACTGTATGTAGCCATATTTTTATGTATGCATGTTCCTACAAAAGTGAATTTATTGCATGCTTGAATATATTATGACTTCGATTAATTAAAACGACCGTTTTTTCATCTAGGTTTTAAAATTTATCTGCCCTTTAACAACATTTTTTATTGTGTCTAAACATTATATGATTGTGTCTAAAGTAAAACATTATACTACCGGTTTTAAATTTTTTTACAACCAAGAAGCATACGTACGTCAAAAACCGATAATAGAAATGCTTAACTTTAGGCATAGCTTTATTTTTAAACCAACCTTTAAATATAAAGTGAGCTTTAAAGTTAAAGGTTACTTCAGAAAACTGCCCTTAGTATAGAATTGCATATACTATGTACTATATACATATGTATACAGGATATGCATTATATGTGTATACATATGTGTGTGTGTGCGTTGTTTATGTGATTGGCGGATGCTAATCAGACACGCATTTCCTGCATTCCTACTCGATTGCACACAGAGCTGCGGTAAAGTAACCATACATGCTATAGTCATACATACATACATACATGCATAAGTATACTTATGTATGCAGGTATGCATGTATGTATTTGTAGGCATGCATATTAATTTGTTTGTCATCTAATAAGTAAGCTTTGCATAGCAAATATACTTACTTTTAGTTAATTCTCTACAGGCCTCAACATTATATTGACAGCTTAGCGATGTGTATGTAGTGCATACATATATATGTTTATACTAAACTTAACCACTTTCACGCTTGCACGCCATGATTTTGAGGCTTTTGTATGTCTATATACATATGTATTGTTTTGGTTTTTTTTTGCCCACCACTGCATAATGATTTGTTGAAAATGTGGTCAGAATTCCGAAATTTTAATCCCTTTTCGCTTGTCAATTAGTCAAATACTAATTAAAATCAATTGAAATTTAGGTTTGTAATCGGCTTAGTAAAGGCAGGAAATTGAAAGGCTGTTTATACTGGATGGACGGATGAAACATTGATTTCGTTGCATGAAAGGGCATTAAAAGGATTGCCAAGCAGACTCAAGATCAAATCAAGTGTATCAATTAACAAATTATATATTCATATGTATGTATCTACCACTCATATAAATCTGCGAATATTTTGTAAGAAAAATGTGTATGTTTATACATTAGGGTGCATCACCCCAAAATAGTTGCGGGTTTTCCACCGTAAAATATATCGTAAAAATATTATAATTTACATGGCCACACACTAACATATGTATGTATGTATGTGTGAGCGCCAATCTATTATTAGTATTAGACGATTTTTTGATTTCGTTCTTAAAAATTATAAATATTTTTATGCAGACCTTTTAAGCTTAAACTTTTCTATCATCTGAGGTGATTTTTTAGGAAAAAAAATGTAAAAACTCGTTTTATTTATAAAGGCTGACCATCGCAAATTTGCTTGCCGATGAATTGTGTTTTGCTATAAGGAAAATGAGCGGATGCATATTTTTAATTTTTTTTTTTTAAGATTTTTAACAAAGATATGCGCAAACCAATTTTAAATGGTAAAAATTAAAAGGCGAATTTTTCTTTTGCCTTCAATAAATCTTGTTCATAATTTGCAATTTTCTACAAATAAATAAAATTGATTTTCTCGAAAAAGCCACCTTTTCGCCATCAAAATTTTACCACAAATTCTTCAAATACAAGGAAAAATTCATATAAGCTTGTAGCTGGCTAACTAATTTTAAAGTCAGAAAAATTTTTTCGAAAATAAATTTTTTTCACCAAAATTATACATACAAAATTTATTTCGCCAATATTATAAATATTATTTTCAAATAATAAAATTCTTTTGCTATATTTACATTATGGCGGATAAATTTTTGTTATTGTGTGCGTATAGAATAGGAGGATTCTACGTATGATTCTTAGCAAATTTTCCAAAGAAACCATGGGTCCGAAATCAATTCTTTACGACACTACTGCAAAATGCTAAGAAACCTTTTTTCGCAATTTGGCTTACCAAACAATTTTTTTCATAATTGATCAATATGATTTAATTTTTGTTTTTTGTTATATCTGAGTAAATTTTCGCTGCCTCAAGTAGTTTCCTGCTTCATTATCCAACACTTGTTGTCGCTAACGAAGCAAATGCGACCTAAAATGTAAAGATTATCCGCTTTTAGCAAACTAACCATCCACGAGAAATAAGTTTTACTCTTTCAGTTTTCTAACGCAATACAGAGACACTTACCTACTTGCAGGAAGGCAGTTAATAAAGATTAGTTCAACTTCCACTCAAGCAACTACGCATAGAGCTCCACTTAGTATAGTATAGTCAGTACACCGCACCCCCGTTGCTTTGACAGGGTCACAGCGCAATTACAATGACAAAGACAAATACAAATAGAAGAAGAAGATAATCTCAGAAATGCATAAAATGCTGGACTTACAAATGGATGGCGAAGCAACGTGCATTCGCATGCAGTTAAGAGGAAAGCGATGCTTGTGATTAAGAGTAAACAGCGAATGAAATGGTGAAATGGGAGTCACTTTGCCTGCAAGCGGTGCGGAGAGAGTGTGCATTTGAATAAAGCGACATTGTTGCCTTCACTGATATTGTTACTTTTGCATTGCCATTTACAGAAAGCAATTGAAACTGAGTAGCTCGACAGTATCCAATTTCTGATTGCTGCTGCTACTTTCTTATGTAAATACATACATACATAACTGCTGCCCGCCGCCCTTCGCGACAAAGCAATTAAGTAACGCACTTGTTCTTTCTAATCTTTTGCGCCTGTTGCGTGACGAAGTGCCAAGGTTGCGATTTAATTAAAAAGATGACGGCCGTTGGACGTTTATAAAAGGAATAGATGGTTGGAAGAATGCGTTGGATGGGAGTCAGGATAGTTTTAAATGGCCCAATGGGTTGCCTAGGAGACGTTTCTGCACACAAGCGGAGCTTTGTTAATAAGCTGATTAGTTTTTATGGCGTTTAATGATCTTTTGAGGTTAGTTTTCTTTACAATCTTACTGCAAATAGCTTTTTGTCGATTAAGGCCTCGTATTTTTTAGGTTTTATAGAAATTGGAAAACCCATACACCTACGGCCGTTGGATAGGTAAAATTAAAATATGACTCCTTTAAGGACTTTTCTCCACAGTTCTGTTGCTTTTTTGTGTATTAATATTTTAAAAAAAAAGTGCATTCCTATAGAAATAAACTTATTCTAATTACCAGTCTCAATTTGCATATGTATAAATATGTATGTTTAAATAAAGCAGCTGTCAGCGCTTAAAATTACTGTGGCCTCTAAAAAAGGGAAAGGTAAAGAGGTTTACTTAACCAACTATACTCTGTGAACTAAATTAAAATTTTTTGCCAAGATGAAAGTGAAATTGTGTTGAATGAAAGTTGCTGACCAGTCTGCTGTCGTTCAGATTCAAAGACTAAAGTTCTAATTCCTGAAAATTTTTAAATAGAAAAAGTATACCTATAATACGACCGTGTTTAAGTAAAATCATTTGTTATTCATAAAAACCAAAAAGCGGTTTCATGTTTCATATTTCACTTACCGTCAGTTGAAGTTAAAATTTAAAATTAAATTATAGTAAGCAGAATTTTTTTTTCTACAGTAGTTTGCAACATTTTTTTTCCAGAATGATTCCAGAATACCTATATTAACACCCTGCGACAAAAAAAATCAAAACACACGAAGCAATCGATATGCTCACGAAAATGTGGACCAAACATAAAAAAAATTGCGCTTTCAGTTTTTCTCTCTTAAACGGACTTTGCTTTAATTTTAAAGAATTTTCTCTTTATTTTGTTACTCATACTGTTTTTCTACATTTCATTATTTTTTTTTATTTTTTTAAGAAATCCTATTTTTTCAAAGTCTTTTTAAAAAAATCTAACTAGAGAGCGTAAAACTAAAAACACAGTATTTGAAGTTATCCTGTAGATGCTAGCCAATTCGAAAGTTTTTACCGCCTTCTCCAAGAAAGTTGGACTTATGGTTAACCATGGTTCTATGATGCCACACTAAACCAGAATGCGTTGCGATTGGTCTAAAAAAAAGCTTTATAAAAGGTTCTCAAATTTCACCCGAAAACTTTCTTCTTATGCAATAACTTACTTTTCCACGCAATGCTCTAGGAATAACCTAAACAAGACGAAGGTCTCCTTGGCGTAGTTGGCAGCAAGAGTGGGCAAAATGCACCATTAATAAATCGTATTCAAGTTTCTCTGTAGCTTTCAACAGATATTTTGGAAATATTTCCTCAACGCTTGTGTGCAACCGACCTCAGCATGGCCTGGGGTGTTACGGTAATTTTACATTTTCGTCCATAAAAAGTAGACTGCCAAATACTGAAAGGAAGGTGGAGGTACACCATCCTCTTTCATTCTTTGCTCTGATATACATCAAGAAAATCTACCTCCCCTACAATCAGCAGTCATATGGCCGCACTTTTCTCCAAAGGGTAGAAATATAACAATATAGACACTTATTAAAGCCTTTATAAGTGTGTCTCCCCGATTTAGAGTCCGTAAAAGAGACTAGAGAAAACATTACTGACTCTCATCCACCACCTGTGATGATATGTAGCAGTTTGGTCTTGCAGATTTCCCGCCATGCTACCCACTTCTGTAAATCTACCTGCGTCAGGAATTGACCCGCCAAAGGGTTAAGCGAAACCTGCATGGTTCGTTTTCCAATCTTTATAGTGCTCGATATAATGATAAGATCTTCCTATATTAATAAGTTTTTTAGAATTTTTTTTATATATTTTTATCCTTTTTTATAAAAATACATGCAGACCCGACGTTTACTTTCATTAAAGCAGTTTGGTTCAACAGTTCCCTTTCACGTCTTGAAAAATAGGTTAAACTATCTTCCATAGCCTTAAAGATCTGTTAGCGACAGATGTTTCCATTTTGTATTTTTGATCGAAATTCTGTCATATCTTTTTCATATAGAGCAACTGTAAATGGGACCACAAAGAAATTTTTTCATGGATTTTATGATTTTAAAGTCCGCTTCCCTTATTTCGTGGAGACTAAATTTCGAAGAGCAAACTTTTTCACGAATCGCAACTGAACTGAAGAGTAGCACATTAAGAAATATCAAAATTATTGCAGTCTGTGTCATAAGAACCACGCCAAATTTAACACTTTTGTCAACAGCAAAAATTTACGCTCAACAACGCCATTTAAAAATTTCCTTATTTACTGTTTATACATCCGTATTTATTTCATTTTTCGCATTTAATGACGGCATAAATGTATACCAATATAATTTGCACACACACATAAGTATATAAATACATGCATATGTACATATATGCACATTAGGGCGGGTTGATTTGTATGGATGAAAAAAAAAAATTAAAAATCGTATAGCAAAAACGTAATCTACATTAAATTCTAAGAAAATTCTCTGAAGAAACCATAGGTCTAAAATCAAACCCTAATAGTTAGAATATTTTTTTTAATAAAAAAAAAATTTGAGTGTAGAAAAAATATAAAGTGCAAAAGAACTACCTTACTAAACAATTTTATTCAGAAAATTCGATTTCTTTTTGGAAAAACCTATTTTTTCTAACATTTATTTTTTTGGCAAAGGCGGCCATATAAATTTTCACATCGAGAGGCGCGGATAAGGATTTTATTTTAGATACATGGTTTCTTCGGAGAATTTTCTTAGAATTTTGTGTAGTTTACGTTTTTGCTATACGATTTAAAAATAAAAATCAACCCGCCCTAATGCACATACATATATTCAAATTGTTTATATGTATGTACATATAAGTATATTCGTATATAACAAGCAAATACGCATACCAACATATGTCCACAGTCACGCTTGTGCTGTCTCACATCCATCTAACTACATAAATATATACGGGACATTCTTTGCAAGGCCACCATTTTTGGTTTGCTTCAAAACATACATGGCGTATGTGGAACATTCTCGTCTCGTCTGCGTAACTCATACGCTATGTACGTACGTTCGATTTCTTCTAGTTTTTCCAAAATGTTTCGAATTCAAACACCAAAAATGGGGAGATGAGGTGGACCGCTTGGCAAAGAATGTCCCTCGTATATTTGCATGCCACATTTCGCTTTGCTTCGCCTGTTCTGGCCTTGTTCAACTTGTTGCTATGCATCGCCGTCGCCATAGCCATCGTACTACTCGCATACTTCGTTTATCCTTGACATCCTGCTGCGCTTGCGACATTAAACCAGACGGCAGACTGTGCGACATAGCTGCTCAGCTGCTTCGGCACTCCAGCAGCCAGGTCGTCAAGTTGAAATTCTTTGCTTAAATTTCATTTACGTGCTTCCGTTTCTTTACTTGGAATTGGGAATCTGGTCCGGTTCGTTGCGACACACATTCATCGAAATTAAATGAAGTCAACATTCGCACACTCCAGCGAATGCATACATACATACATACATTCATACATACATCGTTGGACTCACTGTTTTGTGTACACAGCTGATGATTTGGTCTTTGTGACTACATCGACTACTATTTATAAAAATGAAAGTAAGAGCTTAAGTATCTATGTATGTATGTATGTATAAATGAATATTTAAGTTAAGCGCAACTACGTTGTGCTGCTGCCACTGCCGTTGTGCTACTTACTTATGTACCAACCAAGTGGTATGATGAGAGGGCTACGCACGCGCAACCTGCTGTCAAGCCAACCCACCCACGCCGGGTTGGAGTGTATCAAATTGCGAACTCAAAAAAAAAAAAGAAAAAAATCGCAAGCCTCGAAATAACCAACGAAAATGGGCACTCGCTTATATGTACATATGTATGTATACAAAGCTGTTTATTTACGTGTACATACATACATTAAAAGGTCTTAAAACTTCATATATACATACATACATACACAACATTACTTCTTCTCGAATGATTGTTAGTTGGTCTAGGGACTTTTCATGGACTGACGCGTGCAAACAACTGTTGCTGCTCGCCATGTAATTGTCGTAATTTGTTTATTTGTATCAGTTTTCTCTGCGCGTTTTTATTATTGTTCTTTGCTTGCTTGTATCGCCTTGTTGCTGACTTGCAATGTCAAACATAAGAAAAACAATATTTGTGTGTACATATGTCTGTGTGTCCTTATGCATTCATATGTGCATACCCATAAAAGAATTGATGCTCATAGACAATGTCAGCCAAGTTTATTGCTATTTTAAGACAACGTTTATTATTATAGATTAGATTAAAAATAAACATTAGCTTTTGACATTACAATTATCCTTACCATTACCATTGCAATGAGCACACCATTACCACTGCAATTACCATTACCATTACCTGTAGTAATAACATTATGATTACCATTACTATAACTGTAACCATTATCATTACCATTACCATTGACGTTAATCTTACCATTACCATACCATTACCATTACCCCCACCATTACCATCTCTATTCCAATAACATTTACCATTACCGTTGCCAATGCTATGACCATTATCCTAATAATTACCATTGCTACTTCCATTACCTATACCATTACCCATTACTCTTTCCATTACGATTGCTACTTCCATTACCTATACCATTACCCATTACTCTCTCTATTATCATTACCATTTTATTACCATTACAATTGTCATTACCTTAAAATATACCATTACCATTGTCACTTACAATTCCATTACCATTCTCTTATCATTACAATTACCATTACCATTGCCATCACTATTGCAATAAAAGTTGTCACTACCATCACCATTATCTTATTCATTACCATTGCTACTTCCATTACCATTACCATAATCATTTCCATTACCATTGCTTCCTGTATTACCATAAGCTTTGTCCTTTCGATTATCATTACCATTTTTATTAGCATTATGATTACCATTACATTTTCCATTACCTTAAACCTTACCATTATCATTGTTACTTCCATTTCGACTTCCATTCCTTTACCATTAATATCAAAATTTTCATTACCATTACCATTACCATTACCACTAAAAATATCATTTCAAGTAGCATTA
>NW_023458566.1:13900278-13917900 GCF_013731165.1 Rhagoletis pomonella
TAATGCTACTTGAAATGATATTTTTAGTGGTAATGGTAATGGTAATGAAAATATTGATATTAATAGTAAGGGAATGGAAGTATAAATGGAAGTAACAATGATAATGGTAAGGTTTAAGGTAATGGCAAATGTAATGGTAATCATAATGCTAATAAAAATGGTAATAATAATCGAAAGGACAAAGCTTATGGTAATAAAGGAAGCAATGATAATGGAAACGATTATGGTAATGGTAATGGAAGTAGCAATGGTAATGGATAAGATAATGGTGATCGCAATAGCAACTGTTATTACAATAGTAATGGGAATGGTGAAGGCAATGGTGAGGGTAATTGCAATGATAAGAGAATGGTAATGGAATTGTAAGTGACAATGGTAATGGTATATTTTAAGGTAATGACAATTGTAATGGTAATAAAATGGTAATGGTAATGAAAAGAGTAATGGGTAATGGTATAGTTAATGGAAGTAGCAATGGTAATGGAAATGGTAATGGGTAATGGTATTGGTAATGGAAGTAGCAATGGTAATTATTAGGATAATAATCATAGCATTGGCAACGGTAATGGTAAATGTTATTGTAATAGAAATGGTTATGCTGAGGGTAATGGTAATGGTAATGGTTACGGTTATAGTAATGGTAATCGTAATGTTATTACTACAGGTAATGGTAATGGTAATTGCAGTGGTAATGGTGTGCTCATTGCAATGGTAATGGTAAGGATAATTGTAATGTCAAAAGCTAATGTTTATTTTTAATCTAATCTGTAATAATAAACGTTGTCCCAAAATAGCAATAAACTTGGCTGACATTGTCGATGAGCATCAATTCTTTTATGGGTATGCACATATGAATGCATAAGGACACACAGACATATGTACACACAAATATTTTTTTTCTTTTGTTTGACATTGCAACTTAAAATTACATCAGCAACAAGGCGATACACGCAAGCAAAGAACAACAATAAAAACGCGCTGAGAAAACTGATACAAATAAACAAATTACGACAATTACATGGCGAGCGGCAACAGTTGTTTGCACGAGTCAGTCCATGAAAAGTCCCTAGACCGACTAACAATCATTCGAGAAGAAGCAATGTTGTGGTGTGTATGTATGTATGTATGAAGTTTTAAGACCTTTTAATGTATGTATGTACACGTAAATAAACAGCTTTGTATACATACATATGTACATATAAGCGAGTACCCATTTTCGTTGGTTATTTCGAGGCTTGCGATTTTTTTCATGAGTTCGCAATTTGATACACTCCAACTGGCGTGGGTGGGTTGGCTTGACAGCAGGTTGCGCGTGCGTAGCCCTCTCATCATACCGCTTGGTTGGTTCATAAGTAAGTAGCACAACGAGCCAGCGATACATAGCGGCAGTGGCAGCAGCACAACGTAGTTGCGCTTAACTTATTTTTATAAATAGTAGTCGATGTAGTCACAAAGACCAAATCATCAGCTGTGTACACAAAACAGTGAGTCCAACGATGTATGTATGAATGTATGTATGCATTCGTTGGAGTGTGCGAATGTTGACTTCATTTAATTTCGATGAATGTGTATCGCAACGAACCGGAGCAGATTCCCAATTCCAAGTAAAGAAACGGAAGCACGTAAAGGAAATTTAAGCAAAGAATTTCAACTTGACGACCTGGCTGCTGGAGTGCCGAAGCGGCTGAGTAGCTGTGTCGCACAGTCTGCCGTCTGGTTTAATGTCGCAAGCGCAGCAGGATGTCAAGGATAAACGAAGTATGCGAGTAGTACGATGGCTATGGCGACGGCGATGCATAGCAACAAGTTGATCAAGGCCAGAACAGGCGAAGCAAAGCGAAAAGTGGCATGCAAATATACGAGGGACATTCTTTGCCAAGCGGTCCACCTCATCTCCCCATTTTTGGAGTTTGAATTCGAAACCTTTTGGAAAAACTAGAAGAAATCGAACGTACGTACATGGCGTATGAGTTACGCAGACGAGACGAGAATGTTACACATACGCCATGTATGTTTTGAAGCAAACCAAAAATGGAGGCGTGGGGTGGCCCGCCTTGCAAAGAATGTCCCATATATATTTATGTAGTTAGATGGATGTGAGACAGCACAAGCGTGACTGTGGACATATGTTGGTATGCGTATTTGATTGTTATATACGAATATACTTACATATATGTACACAAATATAAACAATTTGAATATATGTACATATGTGCATTAGGGCGGGTTGATTTTTATTTTTAAATCGTATAGCAAAAACGTAAACTACATAAAATTCTAAGAAAATTCTCCGAAGTAACCATGTATCTAAAATAAAATCCTAATCCGCGCCTCTCGATGTGAAAATTTATATGGCCGCCGTTGCCAAAAAAAAAATAAATGGTAGAAAACATAGGGTTTTCCAAAAAGAAATCGAATTTTCTGAATAAAATTGTTTAGTAAGGTAGTTCTTTTGCACTTTATATTTTTCCTACACTCAAAATTTTTTTTCATTAAAAAAAATATTCTAACTATTAGGGTTTGATTTTAGACCCATGGTTTCTTCAGAGAATTTTCTTAGAATTTAATGTAGATTACGTTTTTGCTATACGATTTTTAATTTTGTTTTTTCATCCATACAAATCAACCCGCCCTAATGTGCATATACGTATGCATGTATTTATATACTTATTTGTGTGTGCAAATTATATTGGTATACATTTATGCCGTCAATAAATAATAAATAAATAAATACGGATGTATAAACAGTAAATAAGGAAATTTTTAAATGGCGTTGTTGAGCGTAAATTTTTGCTGTTGACAAAAGTGTTAGATTTGGCGTGGTTCTTATGACACAGTTTGCAATAATTTTGATATTTCTTAATGTTCTACTCTTCAGTTCAGTTGAGATTCATGAAAAAGTTTGCTCTTCGAAATTTAGTCTCCACGAAATAAGGGAAGCGGACTTTAAAGTCATAAAATCCATGAAAAAATTTCTTTGCGGTTCCATTGACAGTTGCTCTATATGAAAAAGATATGACAGAATTTCGATCAATAATACAAAATGGAAACATCTGTCGCTAACAGATCTTTAAGGCTATGGAAGATAGTTTGACCTATTTTTCAAGTCGTGAAAGGGAACTGTTGAACCAAACTGTTTCAATGAAAGTAATCGTCGGGTCTGCATGTATTTTTATAAAAAAGTAACTGAAATATGTAAAAAAATTTCTAAAAAACTTATTAGGAAGATCTTATCATTATATCGAGCACTATATAGCTTGGAAAACGAAACCTGCCGGTTTTGCTTAACCCTTTGGCGGGTCAATTCCTGACGCAGGTAGATTTACAGAAGTGGGTAGCATGGCGGGAAATCTGCAAGACCAAACTGCTACATATCATCACAGGTGATGATTGAGAGTCAGTAATGTTTTCTCTAGTCTCTTTTACGGACTCTAAATCGGGGAGACACACTTATAAAGGCCCTAATAAGTGTATACGTGCCTAATATTTTGTTATATTTCTACCCGTTGGAGAAAAGTGCGGCCATATGACTGCTTATTGTAGGGGCGGTAGATTTTCTTGATGTACATCAGAGCAAAGAATGAAAGAGGATGGTGTACCTCCACCTTCCTTTCAGTATTTGGCAGTCTACTTTTTATGGACGAAAATGTGAAATTACCGTAACACCGAAGCCCGTACTGAGGTCGGTTGCACACAAGCGTTGAGGAAATATTTCCAAAATATCTGTTGAAAGCTACAGAAAAACTTGAATACGATTTATTAATGGTGCATTTTGCCCACTCTTGCTGCCAACTACGCCATGGAGACCTTCGTCTTGTTTAGGTTATTCCTAGAGCGTTGCGTGGAAAAGTAAGTTATTGCATAAGAAGAAAGTTTTTGGGGTGGTATTTGAGAACCTTTTATAAAGTTTTTTTTTCAGACCAATCGCAACGCATTCTGGTTTAGTTTGGCATCATAGAACCATGGTTAACCGTAAGTCCAACTTTCTTGGAGAAGGCGGTAAAAACTTTCGAATTGGCTAGCATCTAGAGGATAACTTCAAATACTGTGTTTTTAGTTTTTCGCTCTCAACTTAGATTTTTTTAAAAAGACTTTGAAAAAAATATGATTTCTTAAAAAAATTAAAAAAAAAATTTTTGAAATGTAGAAAAACAGTATGAGTAACAAAATAAAGAGAAAATTCTTTAAAATTAAAGCAAAGTCCGTTTAAGAGAGAAAAACTGAAAGCGCAATTTTTTTTATGTTTGGTCCACATTTTCCTAAGTATAGCGATTTCTTCGTGTGTTTTGATATTTTTTTTTTTATTTTGTTCTTTAAATTATCCTGCGAAAAAATGTTGCAAACTGTTGTAGAAAAAAAAGATTCTGCTTATTATAATTTACTTTTAAATTTTAACTTCAACTGACGGTAAGTGAAACATTCTACATTATACCCCTTTTTGGTTTTTATGAGTAATAAATGCTTTTACTTAAACACGGTCGTATTATAGGTATGTATTATAGGTATAATTTTTCTGTTTAAAAATTCTCCGGAATTAGAACTTTAGTCTTCGAATTTGAACAACAGCAGACTGGTTAGCAATTTTCATTCAACACAATTTCACTTTCATCTTGGCAAAAACTTTTAATTTATTTCATCAGTAAGTACAGTTGGTTAAGTTAACCTCTTTACCTTTCCCTTTTTTAGAGGTCACAGTCATTTTAAGCGCTGACAGCTGCTTTATTTAAACATACATATTTATACATATGCAAATTGAGGCTGGTAAGTAGAATAAGATTATTTCTATAGGAATGCACTTTTTTTTAAAAATATTAATACACAAAAAAACTTCATCTCCTGCGGGCACCAGGATTGTGGAGAAAAGTCCTTAAAGGAGTCATATTTTAATTTTACCTATCCTCTGGCCGTAGGTGCATGGGTTCTCCAATTTTTATAAAACCTAAAAATACGAGGCCTTCATCGACAATATGCTATTTGCAGTAAGTCTGTAAAGAAAACTAACCTCAAGAGATCATTAAAAGCCATAAAAACTAATCAGCTTATTAACAAAGCTCCGCTTGTGTGCAGTAACGTCTCCTAGGCAACCCATTGGGTCATTTAAAACTATCTTGACTCCCCTCCAACACATTTTTCCAGCCATCTATTCCTTTTATAAACGTCCAACGGCCGTCATCTTTTTAATTAAATCGCAACCTTGGCACTTCGTCACGCAACAGGCGCAAAAGATTAGAAAGAACAGTGGTGCGTTACTTAATTGCTTGGTCGCGAAGGGCAGCGGACAGTAGCTACATATGTATGTATGTACATAAGAAAGTAGCAAGCAGCAATCAGAAATTGGATACTGTCGAGCTACTCAGTTTCAATTGCTTTCTGTAAATGGCAATGCAAAAGTAACAATATCAGTGAAGGCATTGCATTGACTGCCACAATGTCGCTTTATTCAAATGCACACTCTCTCCGCACCGCTTGCAGGCAAAGTGACTCCCATTTCACCATTTCATTCGCTGTTTACTCTTAATCACAAGCATCGCTTTCCTCTTAACTGCATGCGAATGCACGTTGCTTCGCCATCCATTTGTAAGCCCAGCATTTTATGCATTTCTGAGATTATCTTCTTCTATTTGTATTTGTCTTTGTCATTGTAATTGCGCTGTGACCCTGTCAAAGCAACGGGGGTGCGGTGTACTGACTATACTATACTAAGTGGAGCTCTATGCGTAGTTGCTTGAGTGCAAGTTGAACTAATCTTTATTAACTGCCTTCCTGCAAGTAGGTAAGTAAGTGTCTCTGTATTGCGTTAGAAAACTGAAAGAGTAAAACTTATTTCTCGTGGATGGTTAGTTTGCTAAAAGCGGATAATCTTTACATTTTAGGTCGCATTTGCTTCGTTAGCGACAACAAGTGTTGGATAATGAAGCAGATAACTACTTGAAGCAGCAAAATTTCCTCAGATATAACAAGAAACAAAAATTAAACCATATTGATCAAATATGACAAAAAAAAATGTTTGGTAAGCCAAATTGCGAAAATAGGTTTCTCAGCATTTTGCAGTAGTGTCGTAAAGAATTGATTTCGGATGCATGGTTTCTTCGGAAAATTTGCTAAGAATCATACGTAGAATCCTCCTATTCTATACGCACACAATAAAAAAAATTGATCCGCCATAATGTAAATATAGCAAAAGAATTTTATTATTTGAAAATAATATTTATAATATTGGCGAAATAAATTTTGTATGTATAATTTTGGTGAAAAAAATTTATTTTCGAAAAAAATTTTCTGACTTTAAAATTAGTTAGCCAGCTACAAGCTTATATGAATTTTTCCTTGTATTTGAAGAATTTGTGGTAAAATTTTGTAGGCAAAAAGGTGGCTTTTTCGAGAAAACCAATTTTATTTATTTGTAGAAAATTGGCCGCCATTTTATTGATTTTAAAATTTTTTTGCAAATTTCAAACAAGATTTATTGAAGGCGAAACAAAAATTCGCCTTTTAATTTTTATCATTTAAAATTGGTTTGCGCATATCTTTGTTAAAAATCGTTTTTTTTTCAAAAAAACAACAGGAAAAATATGCATCCGCTCATTTTCCTTATAGCAAAACACAATTCATCGGCAAGCGAATTTGCGATGGTCAGCCTTTATAAATAAAACGAGTTTTTACATTTTTTTTCCTAAAAAATCACCTCAGATGATAGAAAGGATTAAGCTTAAACGGTTTATAATTTTTAAAAACGAAATCAAAAAATCGTCTAATACTAGATAATAATAGATTGGCGCTCATAAACAAATACATACATATGTTAGTGTTTGGCCATGTAAATCTTAATATTTTTACGAAATATTTTGGCGGAACTTTTAAAATATAAAAAATTTTATAATTCCGGAAAAACTTCAACTTTGTGTTGGTGATGCACCCTAATGTATAAACATACATATTTTTCTTACAAAATATTCGCAGATTTATGTGAGCGCTAGATAAATATGAATGTATAATTTGTTAATTGATACACTTGATTTGATCTTAAGTCTGCTTGGCAATCCTTTTAATTCCATTTCATGAAACGAAATCAATGCTTCATCCACCCATCCAGTATAAACATCCTTTCAATTTCCTGCCTTTACTAAGCCGATTACAAACCTAAATTTCAATTGATTTTAATTAGTATTTGACTAATTGACAAGCGAAAAGGGATTAAAATTTCGGAATTCTGACCACATTTTCAACAAATCATTATGCAGTAGGGGCAAAAAAAACCAAAAATAATACATATATAGACATACAAAAGCATGCAAAGCTTACTTATTAGATGACAAACAAATTAATATGCACGCCTACAAATACATACATGCATACCTGCATACATAAGTATACTTATGCATATGTATGTGTGTATGACTATAGCATGTATGGTTGGTTACTTTACCGCAGCTCTGTGTGCAATCGAGTAGGAATGCAGGAAATGCGTGTCTGATTAGCATCCGCCAATCACATAAACAACGCACACACACACACACTAAGTATACATATAATGCATATCCTGTATACATATGCATATAGTACATAGTATATGCAATTCTATACTAAGGGCTGTTTTCTGAAGTAACCTTTAACTTTAAAGCTCACTTTATATTTGAAGCATTTCTGTTATCGGTTTTTGAAGTACGTTTGCCTCTTGGTTGTAAACCAATTTAAAACCGGTAGACACAATCCTATGTTGCACTGAAAAAATGTTGTTAAAGGGCAGATAAATTTTAAAACCTAGATGAGAAAGCGGCACCAAGTCGTTTTAATTAATCGAAGTCATAATATATTCAAGCATGCAATAAATTCACTTTTGTAGGAACATGCATACATAATAAAAATATGGCTTCATACAGTGGCGGTCAAAAATGGATGAATGGTGTTTCGTTTTTAATATTTACAATGTTTTTCAAGCTAAAATTTTTACGATATTTTTTTTTTATAAAAATATGGTTTATGTTTTAATAAAACTAAATAATAAAACTATAGAACTTGATACAGAAAAATTCCAACAAATTGTATCTAAATTTCGAGCTTTTTAACCAGAATTTTTAGAAATTTTTTGGGTATACAGTTAGCAAGCTTATAAAATTCTAGTAAAACAAATGTAAGTTTTGAGCGGTTAAAAATCGCATTGATTTAAAAAATTTTTTTTTTGTTGACGGCGTTTTGCACTTTTTTTCCATATAAACATAAATTTCTTGTGGAAGAATATGCGCAAGACCGTTTGCGAAAAAAAAAATAACAAAAAATCAATGTCAGTTTTATTAAATTTCGCTATTTATACAAAAAAAAAACAAAGTCAGCAAAAAAAATATTAAAAATTAATGTGATTTTATAGCCGCTTAAAACGTGCACTCATTTTACTAGAATTTCATAAGCTTGCCAACTGCATACCCAAAAAATTTCTAAAAATTCTGGTTAAAAAGCTCGAAATTTAGATACAATTTTTTTTTGAATTTTTCTAAGTTCTGTATAAAATTTGAAAGTGTGATTTATATAGTTTTTGTTAAAGCATGAACCATATTTTTATAAAAAAAATATCAAAAAATTATAGCTTGAAAAACACCATTCACTCATTTTTAACCGCCACTGTATAGTATATGTGTGTATAAGTATGAATTTGCACCTACACATACGCACACATATTTCAGCGACGTAATTAACATAAAATTTATGCGGCTACTAAAATTCTTTTTCGATTCTTCTTTTCGATGTTCTAGCACTGCCTTTCGTATGGAGTGGTGTGTATGAATACCTGTCAATACGACCAACAGTTGATCGACAAACGCTGTGCGAGTTTGAATAATCTGAAAGTTTCGTATGTTTGTTTGGCATAAGAAAATCGCATGTTAATGAGAAATTATGCTGTGACACGCAAGATTTCAAGTGCCACAGTTTGTGTGGGCCGGTATGTCTCTGCAAACAATCCGATATATGTATGTATTTAGTATGTACATAAGTGCGAAGGTATATTTTATTTACATATTTACAACAGAGTGCTCTGTTTAAGGAGAAGTTTCTTCTTTTCCATAATGAAATTCGTAATTGGAATGCATTGATTAATATAAGTATATGTCTATGTATGTATAACTATAGTGCTTATCATACCCCTGCAAAAAATGGGACTAATCCGGGATGACTCCGGGAGCAATCGCAAAGGAACATGCGACTAATACCACTTTTGATCTTTTTATATGGAATGAACTGTTCGCATTTGTTCGAGCATGTCCTATGAAGAGACTAATGGTTCACCTTTGTACCCGAAAGCGAATAAAAAGCGACTAGTCACTTTAAAAAAATAAAAATAAAAATTTGCGCCAGCTGAGATTCGAACCGGGTTGCTCAGTTTGGTTAGGCGAATACTCTCTCTGTGTGCCAACGCCGCACATGAAATTTCATTGACTGAGTGCGTAGATATCATTAAATCGTTAATAGTACCCGTTAGAGATGAGTTGGGGACTAATTGATCTCCAATTATACCCATAAGGGCTGAGTCGAGACTAATTGACCTCCATTAGTACCCGTGTGAGACTAGTTGGGACTAATTAATGCCCAATTGTACCCGATTGAGAGTAATCTCGGAATACTCTCTTTAGAGATTAGTCGCACAATTTTTTGCAGGGACCTTTATGGCACTCACATATCGACAAGATTGGACCACTTATTTTGTTATTTTTTAATTAACATTTTTTGTTTATAAAAATTTAGTTTAATTTAAAAAAACGTGAAAATTCAAGTTTAAACTATTATCCAACATTAAAAAAAAGCCAAAACACACTTTCGTAAAAATCTCTAGATTTTTACTCGATTTCTTAGAAATATTTTGAGTATGCAGTTCTGGTGCCCATTTAATTTTAGAGGCGAGACAATTTGAAAAAAATCAAATGGACTGCTCTCCAGTTTTTTTTTCCGTATTATTAGCTTTCCTCGCAGGGTTGCAAATTTTAGTTTTCTATCTTCTACGTACGTAAATACAAATGTAACTATTTTCTTACTCACTTTGTATACTCTCAACAACGTATTTTTAGCGAATTCCAATTAAATTGATTTCAATTTTACTAATAGCAAAAATAATTGAATTCCAAATTTACGCTCTACCAAACACAACGATGATGCAAATTAGTTACGCATACAAACACATACATACATACGACGCGTTTAACTATTTGCAATGGAGCTTCGAGTGTTTTCACGTATAATTACATGTAAGCGTAAACAAAAAAAAAAAAAAAAAAATCAGCGTCGGTATCAAAAATTTGCTAACATCTAAAAAGTGGTAAAGCAATGCTGTGAATTTTTGCAATATTTGAGCTTTGTTTGCTCGTTTGTTTTTTCTTCTATTTACGGGCTACTATAAAAGGTTGCGTATTTTTTTTTTTTAATTCTTACACAGTATTTATTATAGTTATTTATACCATGCAATTCACAAGTACTGAATAATTTTATAAGCATGTAGAGCATGTTGAGCAAATCTTATATATAAGATATTCACTATTGGGTGAAATTCACGAAGCATTCCAACGCTTCAGGCAATTTCACACAAAGTGATTTAAAGAAATAAAAGCAAGTATACAGTAACTATCAAAGTAAACAACAATATTGGACATGTAGACTGTCGACCACAGACGTCGAGAAAAGTTCATTATTATGCAAAAGCAACAAAAATGAATTGCAAGAAAAAAAGACAAACTTAGGCCCACTTGCAGAACAGCAGGTTATCTATTTAACTCGAAGTTTACTGGTTAAATTGACAAACTGGCTTGCACAATCAATGGTTAGGAGTAAAATTAGAGTTAAATCGTTAAATATTTAGCCCAGCCATTTGCGAAAGTTAACTTCCTAACTCTACGTATGTCAATTCTGTCAGTAACAAGAAAAAATAAATTGAGATTTCAAAAATATTTTTGAAAATATATGTACATACATACATACATATTCACGTATTCATTATTCCGTCTTCAGCTCTGAGGTTTTGGTCAGTCTGGCGTAAAAAATATATGCGATTAAAATGCACCAACCGTGTTAGTAGTCCATCCAATTAAGAGAACTCTCGGAAGTGCCGCTGGCCAATTTACAATTTGTACCTATTTATGTACCCAACAAGCAAAATAAACTTAAAGAAAGTTTTTCTTTAAGTTTTCAATTATAAACATTAAGCTTACAAAACGTTGATTTTTTGTTTATAAAACGCTTGAAAGTAAGCGTAATATAAGCGAAAAGGAACATTGGTTATAAGCGTAGAAATATAAACTTGTAATAAATTTTCAAAAGAAAGATTTTTATAAGCGTAAAAGTGTAAACTTATAATAAAGGTTCAAAAAAAAGTTGTTTATAAGCGTATGGATATAAACTTACCAAAAATTTTCAAAAAAAAGCTTTTTATAAACATTTTTATAACCCTTTATTTAAAGATATTTCATTAAAATCTCATACATAGATTGCTTAACATCTAGTAACTAAAAGAAATGCGAATTTTCGGCGGACTCATCTACAGTCGTGAAAATATAAATAGGGAATAGATATTTTAGCATACAAATTCATGATAACACACAAAAATTAAGCATAAAAAAGTTAATTATTACATCTTGTTGCGTGCTTTTAATTACATGCGGTTATTGGCAAATTGGAAAAACGACATCGATGCAGCTATATATTCCGCTTCATCGCCGCCATTCTCATTGATGAACTTTTCTGAAAAAAATCTAATACATTTTTAGTCGATTGTTAAACTAAGAAAGGATACGGAGAACTCGTCATTTGAAGACTCGAATGCTCCACCGATTAGCGCAGCGGGTCCTGGATTGGATTTTTTTTACCGCATCGGTTTTATTTATTTTTTTCTTTTAATAATATATTTTAAAAAACGTAAACACGTCACTTACGATTGAAAAAATGTCATATTTACTACTTCATGTCGTTGGCATTTGCATTTCATTTAAAAGTTTAAGTTATTTATAAACATTCGCTCTCAAAACTTATTAAAGGTTTATTTGAAACAACTTTTAATAAGCTTAATATTAAAAATGCTTATTTAACGCTTATTTTAGCAAACTTACTTTGTTAGTTTTAAAAACATTTACTGAAATGCTTTTTGGGTATGTATGTATGTATGGAAGTGTTTGAAATTCTATATTCAAATATAGAAATATAAATAAACGTCAAAAAAGAGAGAGTGGTGCCTACTTAATTTAAAAATCCCTCGGGTTACTTAACTCGGCCAGTTTTCAATGCTGCATGACAATGTCTGGTTTAGAAATATAACAATTTAGCTCTGAGCTTCTTATCTCTCTATTTATACATTTAACTCTGGATGTTCTGCAAGTGGGCCTTAGACGTGTTCGGCGAGTTAGCTGCCTGCAGGTTTGCCTTTTACCCAACTGCACTGCAGACTCTATTGTAGAGGGCAAAGCACGTCGTGGCAAGTCGAAGCGAACAGTTCGAGAGCAAATAAGGACTCAAGCGAATGTTCGTATGAATGTAAGTACCTATAAAAGAGCTGAGTTCAGCCTGAGTATATGCAATACTTATTATAATACCTATTTATATTATACATACATATGCAGGTTCCAGCTTTTCGAGCATTTTTTTTTGGCATTTTTCTATAAAAATGCTGTCCAAGCCTTATTCATTAAAATCACAGTTTCAAACTCTATACAAAATTTAGGAAAATTCAAACAATTTTCATTATAATTTCAACTTCTTACGAATATTTCAACATTACGAATATTTAAAAAAATCAACACGTGGCCATTTTGACTCAAAGTATGTTCATTAGGGTGGTCCAAAAATGCATGTGAAAAAGTAAAGTCGAAATTTTTAGCTCTCATCGCCTAGGATTGTACTATACCGAAAAAAATATACCCATATTTTTTATTTTGAAATCAAAAAATATTTAGAGGTCGCTCAAAATTTTCCATGTTTTTTATATGGCGAAATGGTATACAACTCTTAAAAATCAATATTTTTTTTTATCAGAAAGCTATGTTTATCCTCAGAAGATTCCCCGTAATAATACACAATTGTTTATTTAACCATTCATCGCAACTATAATACGAAAATGCAAAAGGGGGACCAGTAAAAAATTGTTAAATAAATAATCGACCAAAAAATATTGATTTTCAAGAATTATATACAATTTCTACGAAAAGTTGTTTTATTTGCATATAAAAACATATCGAAAATTTTGAACGCTTTGATAAATATATTTTATATATATAAATATAAAATATTTTTCGATTTCAAAATAAAAATATAGGGGTTTAATTTGTTCGATATAGGAAAATCCGAGGGGTGAGAGCATTACAATTTCGACTTTACTGTTTTTGGACCACCCTAATGTTCATACATAGATGTTTTAATAGTGAAATAGTACCCTTGCACCGGCTTAAGTTTTATTATTTTTTGGTGTTATTGTGCCTTAGGTAAGTTGGATTGATTTATGAAGTATGCGGTACGCCATACGATTAGGGGGATTAGTCAATTGCGAACATTGAGAAGTTAGAAAATGTTTTGGTAAATTTTTGTATTCAAGATAATATACATATGTTCCTTAAATTTTAATATTTTCGTTGTATTTTTTAACTAGCCCCAGTTATATTTAAATAGCGCGTAATTGAATTTACAATTTTTTTTAAATGAAAAAAAATCTTAAATTGGCTGCAACTAGCCAACATCTTGTCTGCCATTGCCAGCTCTATGAAAGCTTCTTCAATGATCTTCAATGATAGTAGCCTATGCATTTTTTTGCTAAGCGCCAAGTGGTTCAAAGGGGCATAGGGATAAATGCAAATCTCATGCGGCGCCACAAAGGACCCTAAGCCTAAGTGAGTCCACATAGGATTGCCGCTCAGCCTAACCTAACCTCCACCCAGCCGTCTATATATAGTATTTGGCATATTTGTGTGATATTTTATGTATAAAAAATTGTGCCATTTGAACTGAACCGAACTGAACCGAACTGCGGTTTACAGAACTCATGAACCGAATCTTGTACCGGTAAAAGTTTTTTCTAAGTAGTTGCAGCACTGGTTCTTACTTCATTTACAAAGGTACAAAATGATTATTTAAGAAGTTCAAATATTGCAAAAAAATGAAAATAATTGGCCAAGAAAAACAAATAAATTTTGCACAACCTCATATCAAATACGCAGCTGCGGCTGTTTGAGCCCAAAGAAATTGTTAGGCTGCCCTCGCCGTCCAGCCCTCAGCCGGAAAGACTGTACAGTTGCACATGCCTTGGTTTTCTTCCAGAGGTCGCCGAGGCTCATTCTTTCAAGAGAAGCTCACAAGTAGCCAAGGGAACCCCTATTCACTTGCGGGTTTTGGTTCGAAGATGCCTTTACTGGTCAGATCTTCAGCCCCGCAGTGTCCTGCGTTATCTCTACCGCCTGGCAAAGCCTGCGTGCTGCTAGAAAAATTTTGTTAATGAATTTGACCTCAATGATTTAAAATCGCAATAGATGCATTCTTTTTCACCTCAGATAAAATTAAGCTGCAAGAGTTAGAGCTGGCTACCTTTCCTGCTTTTCCCTTGTGACCACTACGGACTTCGATAAATGCACTGTAAAGGCTACGACGATTACGTTAAATCTAGCGTCGGTATTAAGCTCCTATTGCCATTTTTCAATACACAAACCTGCATTGGCAATCAACACGTGCCATTTTTTTTCTTACACAAATACATATCTCATTTTATTTTAGAGATACACAAAAAACATATGAATACTTACATACATTCGCATACACATAAGCACATACGCACAAAACTTTATGTAAGTACATAAATTTAAATGAACTTTATTGAGCTTTTCGTATACACATTTATCACCTCAAATATCAATAATCCAGGTATCCTTTTTTTTGGTGCTCAACCTCTTATGAATAAGAAAAAAAACCATACACAGCCATAAGTAGACGCAAAGAAACGCAAGTGCTTATTTATGTGTGGTTTATTGTGTGCCAAACACTTTCGCTAACATCTCAGTCTTCAGTCTTCTGCAGCTCTCACCTTTCGTTTCGGTTTTCTGCAGCTATGTCTTTCATTGCTTGCGATGTTTTCCAGTTTCTCCTGTTGCTTGCTTAGGCACTTTCCAGCGCCCATTGTTTATACATACAAACAGATTCACAGCAGCAACAGCAGCAACAATTCAACCAAAATACGAAAAATTCAACCAGAAAGTGTCAGACTACTAAACCAAGCAAATAGGAACTTTGCCTCGTAGTCTCCGGTTCTTGGCCGCTTTACGTTAGATACACTCACACTTCACGCCTCCCTGCGAATTCCTCTATCCTTTAAGCCAAATCCAGCGGCGAGTCCTTCACAAACACCCGCAATAACAAATATAATACATACACACACACACACACACACACACAAGTAGTTGATGGCGTATGGAGGTTACAAAGTTACGCGTATTTGGAATTTCATTGCCAGCAGACTTTTGGCAGCAGCAATGATAGCGCAAGGCGACAGTGTGGGTGCGTGTGTGGCGTACAAAAAAGCAACAACATCACCTCTCAGCCGTACACCAACCAGTTGAATATCGTTCTATGTGCGCTGTGTTTGTTTTCATTTTACGCAGCAGCTGTAGCGCGCTTTTAGGCGCACACTCCCCTTGTAAACTGGGTACAAACGCACTGGCACATTTTGTCCATGAATGAAATTCTCTCTTACTCTTCGGAGGACTCTCACCGCACTCATTTTCAATGTCTTTTCATTCTTTTGCTCGCGACTTTTTCTGCTCTCCAGCTAGGAATTGTTTTTGTGTATAGCGACGGCAATTTTTTTTACTTTCTGCTTTGTTGTTATAGTCCATATGTTTATTGTAAACACACACACACACACACACGATTTTAATGCTCCTGTTGCGCATTTTGCGAGCATTTTCCCGTATTTCCGCTCATCAATTTTCCCGGTTGGTTGGTTTGATGCTCAGAATTTTTGGTTTTATTTGTGCAAGGAAGCAATTTAAGAGAGCTGGATGAAATTGAAAGTTCCGTAAGAACGTTTTAAGGTATGTAGGGAGTGATTTGATTGGCAAATAAACTAGCAAAAAAGCTAGTTAAAAAAAAATGCAATCGCATCCCTTTGACTTATTAGCTGGCTTATAGCTTCTTCCAAATGGGCGATGATTCAAAGTCAGACTACAGGTCGCGTACAGTCCCATCCGGTTTTTTAGAGGAATTTTTTCCTATTGATAATATCTTCAACCTGTGCAGAGAGATGCGCTTCGTAATAGAAGGTTGGCCACCAGGCTCAAGTGGTTTGTCTGTTATACTGGTGGTATCCCCTGGAAAGAGTGTACTCAGGAGGAGGTCGAGGGTCTCCTCATTCGTCTCAGTTTACGAACTGTCAGCTCTCAGAAAGCAGCTTCGAGTTCCGCGGCTTGAGCCGGATAAGATTCTCCTGAGCCTTGCACCCTCCGAGACAGATTCCATCCCCCTGGTGCAGAAGTCCATATAGTTGTTTCTATTCGATCTTTTTAGGAGTTTCTTACACTCCCTCCGGAGAAAATCTCTTGTCTTTATCTTTCGCTGAAAAAAAGATGAATGGAATTATTTCGAAACACACGAATCAGTCAAAATACTCACGAAACTATGGGTCAAATACTGAGTTTTTATTTTTTTTCCTCTGACGTCAGGGCTTTTTAAAGGACTTTGTAGTTTCAAAGATGTGATTAATCAAAAATTTATTTCAAAAAATTCACTGCAATGTAGAATAAGAGTATGGGTACCAAATGTTAGAGAAAATTCTGTATAATTTAGGAGGCTGAAATTCGAGGATGTGGTCGCGTGTATAGTAGTTGTTAACAAGTAATATTTTCAAAAATAGTTATAGCAAAATTTCCAGGATATTCAGGAACAAAAAAGCATATTTTCAATACCAAATCATTCTTATGCACAAAAAAAAATTAATCGGCTTTAATTCTACAAAATTTTCTCTTCCCATATTGTTTTCTCACATTGCAGCAAATTTTTGTTATAATACCTTTAACTAATCACATTTCTCAAATTTCGAAGTCCTTTGTTTTACTATATTCGGCTCACAGTTTTGCGAAAATATTGTTTTTTTGTGTGTAAAATTTTCTGTCGCACAGTGTAATCGTAAAATTTATACTTCAAATCACATAAAGTTTATAATTTCTTGAATTTAAAACTATTTATTTCGTTCCGGTTGGTTCATAAGAGAAATTCGTGGCTCAAAATATGATGAAGAGAATTACCAGCAAAAACATCGACTTGATAACTTTCTCTCTCTCCCTTTCTCTCTGAGAGCTTAAACTTATTTTTCTTCCTTTATTTTACTTCCAATCGCTGTGTTGTCCGGGGCAGCTAGAAAATCGACTGTTGCTTCTCCAACAATGTGTTAGTGTGCATACATACGCAATACACATACATAGAACTATGCAACGATAACAAGCAAAATGAAAATAGCAACAAAGAATATGCAATTTTGTATTCACCTACTTACATACATACATACATTAAGGTAGAATGGAATATGGAAATAGCTGGCAGGTTGTTTTTGCACGCCACCGAACGCCGCCGGGAGGAAATAGGGAGTGGAACGAGGATCCACAGCAAATGGAGTAAATC
>NW_023458566.1:13918000-13920151 GCF_013731165.1 Rhagoletis pomonella
GATTTACTCCATTTGCTGTGGATCCTCGTTCCACTCCCTATTTCCTCTCGCCGGCGTTCGGTGGCGTGCAAAAACAACCAGCCAGCTATAAATTGTAGGTTTCCATATTCCATTCTACCTTACTGTAAGTATGTATGTAAGTAGGTGAATACAAAGTTGCATATTCTTTGTTGCTATTTTCATTTTTCTTGTTATCGTTGCATAGTTCTATGTATGTGTATTGCGTATGTATGCACACTAACACATTGTTGGAGAAGCAACAGTCGATTTTCTAGCTGCCCCGGACAACATAGCGATTGGAAGTAAAATAAAGGAAGAAAAATAAGTTTAAGCTCTCAGAGAGAAAGGGAGAGAGAAAGTTATCGAGTCGATGTTTTTGCTGGTAAATAATTCTCTTCATATTTTGAGCCACGAATTTCTCTTATGAACCGGAACGTAATAAATAGTTTTAAATTCAAGAAATTATAAACTTTATGTGATTTGAAATATAAATTTTACGATTACACTGTGCGACAGAAAATTTTACACGCAAACAAACAATATTTTCGCGAAACTGTGAGCCGAATATAGTAAAACAAAGGACTTTGAAATTTGAGAAATGTGATTACTTAAAGGTATTATAAAAAAAATTGGCTGCAATGTTAGAAAACAATATGGGAAGAGAAAATTTTGTAGAATTAAAGCCGATTAATTTTTTTTTTGTGCATAAGAATGATTTGGTATTGAAAATATGCTTTTTTGTTCCTGAATATCCTGGAAATTTTGCTATAACTATTTTTGAAAATATTACTTGTTAACAACTAATATACACACGACCACATCCTCGAATTTCAGCCTCCTAAATTCTACAGAATTTTCGCTAACATTTGGTGCCCACATTCATACTGTACATTACACTGAATTTTTTCAAATAATATTTTTGATTAATCATATCTGTGAAACTACAAAGTCCTTTAAAACCCCTGACGTCAGAGGAAAAAAACTAAAAACTCAGTATTTGACCCATAGTTTCGTGAGTATATTGACTGATTCGTGTGTTTCTAAATTTTTTTGTTTTTGTCGCAGACCCAACGCAAACAATTCCATTCATCTTTTTTTCAGCGAAAAATAAAGACAAGAAGGTCCCAAAAAGATCTAAGAGAAAAAACTAGATGGACTTCTGCACCAGGGGGATGGAATCGATTTCGGAGAATGCAAGGCTCAGGAGAATCTTATCCGGCTCAAGCCGCGGAGCTCGAAGCTGCTTTCTGAGAGCTGACAGTTCGTAAACTGAGACGAATGAGGAGACCCTCGACCTCCTCCTGAGTACACACTTTCCAGGGGATACCACCAGTATAACAGACAAACCACTTGAGCCTGGTGGCCAACCTTCTATTACGAAGCGCATCTCTCTGCACAGGTTGAAGGTATTATCAATAGGAAAAAATTCCTCTAAAAAACCGGATGGGACTGTACGCGACCTGTAGTCTGACTTTGAATCATCGCCCATTTGGAAGAAGCTATAAGCCAGCTAATAAGTCAAAGGGATGCGATTGCATTTTTTTTTAACTAGCTTTTTTGCTAGTTTATTTGCCAATCAAATCACTCCCTATATACCTTAAAACGTTCTTACGGAACTTTCAATTTCAGCCAGCTCTCTTAAATTGCTTCCTTACACAAATAAAACCAAAAATTCTGAGCATCAAACCAACCAACCGGGAAAATAGATGAGCGGAAATACGGGAAAATGCTCGCAAAATGCGCAACAGGAGCATTAAAATCGAGTGTGTGTGTGTGTGTGTGTTTACAATAAACATATGGACTATAACAACAAAGCAGAAAGTAAAAAAATTGCCTTCGCTATACACAAAAACAATTCCAAGCTGGAGAGCAGAAAAAATCGTGAGCAAAAGAATAAAAAGACAAATAAGAGCATATCTACACATTGAAAATGAGTGAGGTGAGAGTCCTCCGAAGAGTAAGAGAGAATTTCATTCATGGACAAAATGTGCCAGTGCGTTTGTACCCAGTTTACAAGGGGAGTGCGCGCCTAAAAGCGCGCTACAGCTGCTGCGTAAAATGAAAACAAACACAGCGCACATAGAAAGATATTCAACTGGTTGGTGTACGGCTGAGAGGTGATGTTGTTGCTTTTTTGTACGCCACACACAC
>NW_023458566.1:13920251-13924675 GCF_013731165.1 Rhagoletis pomonella
TTCGGTTCAGTTCGGTTCAGTTCAAATGGCACAATTTTTTATACATAAAATATCACACAAATATGCCAAATACTATATATAGACGGCTGGGTGGAGGTTAGGTTAGGCTGAGCGGCAATCCTATGTGGACTCACTTAGGCTTAGGGTCCTTTGTGGCGCCGCATGAGATTTGCATTTATCCCTATGCCCCTTTGAACCACTTGGCGCTTAGCAAAAAAATGCATAGGCTACTATCATTGAAGATCATTGAAGAAGCTTTCATAGAGCTGGCAATGGCAAGATGTTGGCTAGTTGCAGCCAATTTAAGATTTTTTTTCATTTAAAAAAAATTGTAAATTCAATTACGCGCTATTTAAATATAACTGGGGCTAGTTAAAAAATACAACGAAAATATTAAAATTTAAGGAACATATGAATATTGTCTTGAATACAAAAATTTACCAAAACATTTTCTAACTTCTCAATGTTCGCAATTGACTAATCCCCCTAATCGTATGGCTTATCAAAAGTCCCTTTGGCGTACCGCATACTTCATAAATCAATCCAACTTACCTAAGGCACAATAACACCAAAAAATAATAAAACTTAAGCCGGTGCAAGGGTACTATTTCACTATTAAAACATCTATGTATGAACATTAGGGTGGTCCAAAAACCGTAAAGCCGGAATTGTAATGCTCTCACCCCCTAGGATTGTTATATATCGAAAAAAATTATACCCCTATTTTTTATTTTGAAATCAGAAAATATTTCAATTAACAATAAAACAACTTTTCGTAGAAATGGTATATAATTCTTGAAAATCAATATTTTTTGATCGATTATTTATTGTGGGTTTTTGGCGGGCCTTTAAATTATAGTTGCGATGACAAAATGGTTAAATAAACAATTGTGTATTATTACGGGGAATCTTCTGAGGATAAACATAGTTTTCTGATAGAAAAATATTGATTTTTAAGAATTCTATACCATTTCCCGATGTAAAATACGTGGAAAACTTTCGGCGCTTTGTGCGACCTCGAAAAATTTTTTGATTTCAAAATAAAAAAAATATGGGTACATTTTTTCGGTATAGTACAATCCTAGGCGATGAGAGCTAAAAATTTCGACTTTACTTTTTCACATGCATTTTTGGACCACCCTAATGAACATACTGTGACTCAAACAATGACTACGTGTTGATTTTTTTTAAATATTCGTAAGAAGTTGAAATTATAATGAAAATTGTTTGAATTTTCCTAAATTTTGTATAGAGTTTGAAACTGTGATTTTAATGAATAAGGCTTGGACAGCATTTTTATAGAAAAACGCCAAAAGCTGGAACCTGCATATGTATGTATAATATAAATAGGTATTATAATAAGTATTACATGAACTCAGGCTGAAGTCCTCTCATTTATAGGTACTTACATGCATACGAACATTCGCTTGAGTCCTTATTTGCTCTCGAACTGTTCGCTTCGACTTGCCACTGGTGCGTACGTGCTTTGCCCTATACAATAGAGTCTGCAGTGCAGTTGGGTAAAAGGCAAACCTGCAGGCAGCTAACTCGCCGAACACGTCTAAGTTTGTTTTTTTTTCTTGCAATTCATTTTTGTTGCTTTTGCATAATAATGAACTTTTCTGGACGTCTGTGGTCGTCAGTCTACATGTCCAATATTGTTATTTACTTGCATATTTACTGTATACTTGTTTTTATTTCTTTAAATCACTTTGTGTGAAATTGCCTGAAGCGTTGGAATGCTTCGTGAATTTCAACCAATAGTGAAAACCTTATATATAAGATTTGCTCAACATGCTCTACATGCTTATAAAATTATTCAGTACTTGTGAATTGCATGGTATAAATAACTTTAATAAATACTGTGTAAGAATTCAAAAAAAAATACGCAACCGTTTATAGTAGCCCGTAAATAAAAGAAAAAACAAACGAGCAGACAAAGCTCAAATATTGCAAAAATTCACAACATTGCTTTACCACTTTTTAGATGTTAGCAAATTGTTGATACCGACGCTGATTTTTTTTTTTTTTTTTTTTTTTTTTACGCTTACATGTAATACGTCAAAACACTCGAAGCTACATTTCAAATGGTTAAACGCGTCGTATGTGTGTATGTGGTTGTATGCGTAACTAATTTGCATCATCGTTGTGTTTGGTAGAGCGTAAATTTGGAATTCAATTGATTTTTGCTATTAGTAAAATTGAAATCAATTGAATTGGAATTCGCTAAAAATACGTTGTTGAGAGTATGCAAAGTGAGTAAGAAAATAGTTAGATTTTTATGTATGTACGTAGAAGATAGAAAACTGAAATTTGCAACCCTGCGAGAAAAGCTAATAATACTGAAAAAAACTGGAGAGCAGTCAATTTGATTTTTTTTTTCAAATTGTCTCGCTTCTAAACTGTCAAATATTGTTAATTTTTTCAACAAAAATTCATAATTGGCAAAATGTATTTGCATGTAAATAAAAACGTTTGATCAACTCAGGAGCATAAACGCCAATAAAACGACAAAAAACTCAGAGACACATAAACTTAATTTTGCGTGCTAGGTCATTTTCCCAAGATATTTTCATTTTTAAGAAAAAAAATTAAATTTTAACAGGGAAAAAATTAAAAAAATTAAATTTTTTTTTTATTTTTATCATTCGTATTGAAGCCTGTTCTTTTGCCAAAAAAATAAGCTACCAACGATGATGGTTAAATAAACAACGTTTGAATGGTCAAAAGAAAATGTGCAATGAAATTTTGTATGAAATAGAAGCAGGAAATTATGTCACGCATACGCCACATCGTACTTGGTCGTACTCGTGCATAATCGAACATGGCGTATGAGTAAAACATTTTCCATATTGAAATTTGATTTTTTTTATTCGCAACGCAAACTTAAAATTAAAATATCTTGGGAAAATTACCTCATCTAAAAAAACGGTATACGGATCCGTAATCTACGACTCAAAATAAAGTCTACGTGTCTCTGCGTTTTTTGGTCATTTTAGCGTTCCTACAGTGTTTTTGAGTCCTGCTCCTGGAATGAAACGAATTTACAAAGAGAGAAAGTCGCAACAATTTTTTATTTTTAACCGACTTCAAAAAAAAAATGGCGGTTATCAATTCGTGGGAAAATTTTTTTATGTATGTTAGCGCATAACTTTTTTTTTTAACGGAAGCTCTCATACTAATTTACTTTAGATACGATCATTGGATCATGAAGAAGTTAACAGTACCCTTAATTTTTTTGTTTTGTATGAGAATTGAAGTCGGTTTTGTTTTTTGCTTAAAAATTATTTGTTTATTTAATATATTGTATCTAATTTTTTGTTTATATATTTCGCATCGTCCACTTAGATGTTTAAAAAATTAGATTATTTTTTTTCACATTTAAGGTATGTTGGACGATTTTTTATATGGAGAAATTACAAAAAATCAACAACAAGTCCCACCTACTTAAAACTTGTACTCTGTAGCACTAAAATTGAATGGGCACCAGAACTGCATACTCAAAATATTTCTAAGAAATCGAGTGAAAAAGCTCGAGATTTTTACGAAAGTGTGTTGATTTAATGTTGCATAATAGTTTAAACTTGGATTTTTACGTTTTTTTTTAATTAAACTATATTTTTATAAAAAAAAATGTTATTAAAAAAAATAAATAAATGGTCAAATCTAGTCAGTATGTGAGTGCCATAAAGGTATGATAAGCACTATAGTTACACATACATAGACATATGCTTATAATAATCAATGCATTCCAATTACGAATTTGATTATGGAAAAGTAGAAACTGCTCCTTAAACAGAGCACTGTGTCGTAAATAAAACAAACCTTCACACTTATGTACATACTACATATGTACATATGTCGCATTGTTTGCAGAGACATACCGGCCCACACAAACTGTGGCACTTGAAATCTTGCGTGTCACAGCATAATTTCTCATTAACATGCGATTTTCTTATGCCAAACAAACATACGAAACTTTCAGATTATTCAAACTCGCACAGCGTTTGTCGATCAACTGTTGGTCGTATTGACAGGTGTGTTAGCGCACACATGCATTCATATACACAACTCCATACGAAAGGCAGTGCTAGAACAGCGAAAATTCTTAAATGTTGTGGGACTGGTGAGCGAGCGATGGTGTACTAAATATATAGATGGCAAGAAATCGAAAAAGAATTTTAGTAACTGCATAAATTTTATGTTAATTACGTCGGTGAAATATGTGTGCGTATGTGTAGGTGCAAATTCATACATATACACACATATACTATACAGTGGCGGTTAAAAATGAGTGAATGGTGTTTTTCAAGCTATAATTTTTTGATATTTTTTTTATAAAAATATGGTTCATGCTTTAACAAAAACTATATAAATCACACTTTCAAATTTTATACAGAACTTAGAAAAATTCAAAAAAAAAT
>NW_023458566.1:13924775-13945686 GCF_013731165.1 Rhagoletis pomonella
GAGGAAATAGGGAGTGGAACGAGGATCCACAGCAAATGGAGTAAATCAGGAGCAACAGGAATTTCAATGTAAGACGAATGCACGAACAAGCCTAAACCCGAGCCGAATGCGTTGAGCACTGAATGAGCGTTTTTTTTGTTTGGGAAAAGGAACAGCAAATTCATAGAAAACAGGAGCAAGTACGACAAGTGGTTAACGGTGGCAGCGACCGAGGCAGCGGCAGTGGCAGCGACAGCGACAGCGACAGCGACAGCGGTAGCCTGTCAAGGCGACTGGTGAGAGCCTTTCAACCTGAGCCAACATTTCAAATTCATTTGCACAGTTCGAGTCGAGCCGTTGCGAGGATAAGTCGCTGAACGCGGAAAGTGAACTCAACCAACGCAGCGAACAGTGGAGGCAAACTAAGCTGAACTGAACTGAACTGGACTGTGCCAGGCAGTGTAGCAGCAGCAACAACACTTTATATGTGAGCCAATATTCTGTGCAGTGTACCTGTTAGTGTAGTGTGACTGTATTGGTGTGCTGCCAATGACGGGCGACAGGTGTTGGTGATATGCGATTAACGGGACATATATATATATATATATACAATACATGTTCAGATATAAAATTGTACTTCTTTGAAAGTTTTGTTAGTGTTGGTGCAATGTGTGGGTGTGTATGACTTAAAGGTGTGTAGGTAAGCGAAAGGCTTGCCCGAAGGAGTGCTTTTTAATGTCTATCCATATATATTCTTTTATTAGCGAGTGACTAAGTGTTGTGAGATAATGAACGATAATAAACCGCCTACAGCTATTGAAATTAAGTTGAAGAAACAGTGAAATAAAGTTGCGTATATACATACATACATACGTTTGTAAAAACAGTGAGCAATGCTTATAAGGTTTCTCGTGAACTAAGGTAAAAGTATAAGTTATTGGCTAGGATATGAGAAAAAGAGAAGAAAGAGTTGATGGAAAAATATCCTGGATAAAAATGATGAGTACATTTAAGAATTGTTTTCACCTGAATAATTTTTTTTAGGTACAGAAAATTGTAAAAAAAAACAATTTAAGTATTTGCTTTTTTGCTAAAAACAGAACAATTTTATTGTAGAATATTTTGAAATAACATTGATTTATTCGAAACAGCGATACGAATTACGTTCTCTTTTTCAATAAGTAATAAATTGTAGGTATATGAAAATTAGTTGCAAGTTTCGATATTTGGTGGCTAATCAAAGCCTTTAACAGTCTTCCGCTGTGTTAAAGCAGAGAATAAAAAATTACCGTGTACGAATAAAAGAAATTTCTTTATCTGATCTTTCGATACTCCTTAAAAAAATGTCTTCAAACAAGGCATGCAAATTTCACGCAAAAATGATAAGAAATGTAAAGCTTCCGAGTTATTGTCACGAGTTTTTTTTCCAAATTCTTTGGTTTTTACTTTGACGATTTTTTTGTTTTTTTCTGTGTTTTCTTAAACTATTCGCAATTTTTAGGAACTGGATGTAAGTTATAGTGCTGAATGGCAACCATTCTTCAGCGTTTCAAAATGTTGAAATTTTCTTCCAAGAAAAACCAAATTTCTTAAGATTAGGACGGGCAAAATGTTTTTGGTACACGACTTTAAAGTTCCAGTATTGCTACGCGACTTCAACATTCGACGTTAATAAGCTTTTCAATTCTGGTCACTAACGTTTCTTTTTATTTTTTTGTTCGAATCGAATTTTAATTACACTTGTACATAGTCGTCTCATTAGCAAAATGCTATTTCGTATATTAAACATACCTTACAAAACTTGCAATTAAATTTGCAGGGATCACGAATAATTTTTACGAACTGTTTAAAATTCTATAAAGTACGTAAATAATATCATCGTTAAAAAAAAACTTTGCCCTCATTTCATTACAGTTCAGAGGCCTAAAAAGCTTTTGACTAAAGTGCTAAATTTATCACATTATATCTTCTTCTTCTTATTTGGCGCTTAATATACATTGACTTTTTGGAGAGAATTGAAACACTTCGGCTTTTACGAAATTCTGTCAGTTGTTTATACAAAGTGTTAGCAGGTCCGTCTGCATTTGGCCCCTTTTTTATAATTATTGGTGGTAAAAGTGCTAGGCCTTAAGTACCCAAACTACTTCACTACTTGATATCTAAAACCATCAACAGTGACACACATATGTCCCAATACGCGAAAACTCTTTGTGTGTTGCCAGCAGGTAATTTTTCTTGTGCTTATACACTGCTCTTTTGCTTCCTTCTCTGAGCTGGAAAATTCTGCGATGGTTTTGAATAAGTTTTTTTCTGTTCAATAAATGGTTATAAGTGACCTTTGGGTCAATCTGGATCAGATGGAAAATTTATACTTACGGATTCGTAATCAGCACAAAAAACTCTATCAAAAATAGCTCTAAAATTTAGTGAACCATAAAAAAAATATTGGAAAAAATTTTGTTAAATTAAGTTTTTTCTGTCCAATAAATGACTATAAGTGACCTTTATATCAAGATGCAGTGATCTTATTTGCAGGAACAGTAGTCGAGTGTATTAGCTTTAATTTGAGCTTAAGTGGAAGGTTCTGTCACCTTTTGTTTCTTTGCTAGAGCTTTCCAAATTTGTTAGAGTTTTCAAAAAATACCGTTATATGGGAAGTGTTTTGTTTATATTAACACCTTATACTAATAATCACTAAAGAAGCTTGTGTTCCAAATTTGAAACCTGTAGGCCAATTTTTACTACATATTACCAGCTTTTTCATGATGCCTCCATCGATTTTCCTTCGCCGAGCAAATTTTGAAATTCGACAAATCTCGGCGCAACTCAGCATCATTCGTGAATTGAGCAGCCTTCTGTACCGTACACGTTAAAATCACATTTTTTATGAAGAATGACCATGATAATATATATGTAGTCACAAAAAAGTAAAAGCATAAACGTAAAAGATTTTTGCAATTTGTTTTTCAAAAATTTTGACATCATCTTCAAAATAATTCAGTTTGTGACGTAATTTAATACAACATCACAATGCAAGTTTTATACGCATTTGATTTACTCGTAAATTTTTTATACAATTTAAATTTTTGAAAAAAAATTAACTCATTTAGGCAATGATAAAAAAAAAAATGTTTCACCAAAAATCATAATACGTGAATAAGCTTACTTTTTAGGGATACGAAAAATGGTAGAAAATGTCTTTTCAATGATGTCATAAAAATGTATTTGAAAAGTTCTTGAAAATTACATTAAAAATTGCACTTATTGCGCCGTATGAATAAAAACTAAGCAATTGCTTCGCAGACCTTTTACTTAAATTCATTGGGGTGATAGTTTTTCTTTTGTTAAAAATCCTTTTTTAATAAAAAAAATTTTTCTGAAGAACTGAACTTTTGTATGGTGAAAATGAACAACATCTTCCACAAAAAAAAATAAAAAATAAAATAAAAAAATTGCCAAAAATCAACACAAAGTCCTAGCTACTTCAAACTTGCACTTTATTTTACTAAAATTTAATGGGCTACCAAATTCCATACTCAGAATGTTCCTAAGACATCTAATTAAAAAGTTTAAATTTCTGATGAAATTTTTATCGAATTTTCCTAATTTTTTTTAAAAGTTTGAAATTATGATTTGTATCGAATTTTTTTAATTTTTGTACAAGGCTTGAAATTTTGAGATATATGGTTTTTGTAAGACAAAGAGCTACACTTTGAAAAAAAAAATAAAAAATGAAATAAGCGCATACGAAGTAGCCAAATAATGCTAAAATGTCTCTTTGCTGTTTATATTTGTATGGTTTCGGTTATTTTCCAAGTTCGTTTTTTTGCTGCCGCCTCATAAATTTTTAGTTTTTGCCCTAAAAAAAAGTCCTATAAAAAGACTCAAAATTTTCAAACTCAACCGTGCCGAAATCCATGTTACATTTCACACAATTTTTTTCTCTGAAACAAGTAAACTGATACAAATTTTTACAAAGAATTAAAGGTTCTACAAAAAATTCCTCTAATGGGTTTTCGATAAATTCACTTCTCCGAAACTTTTCAAGAATAAACTGTACATTGCACAGCACAGCTGGTAGGGAAGCGGGCACACACGGCGTATGAGTGTTGGAGTAAAATGTCAAGTCGCGATATGGCAGTTGTGCGATTTTTGTTGGTCCACATTACCTTAAATACATATATATATATATATATGTATGTATTTTATTCCATATGCTCTTGATTTAGTGCTTTATAATTAAATATTTTGTCTGTTTTGAATTTTGGCTGAATTTTGGGTGCTAAATTTCATATATTTCTTTTTATTGCTTGCTCACATGCTAAGTATCTGCTTTCATGCATTCAAGAGCACCTCTGTGTGTCCGATTACTTATATAAATATGAGCAACTAACAAGTTAGTTATGCGCTTCAGTGCACACATATGCACATCACACGACTAAGACAGTGCAAAGTGTATGAACAAACATACATACATACATACATGCTTGCCATTCAAATGCACTCCTCCGTTTACTAATTTACTAATGTCCTTGAAATATATTTTCTGAACTTGACCTCGTTCTTAGCATGCTCAGGTGGCAATGATAAAGCTTAAGTATATTTAGTAGGAACTTTAAATGAGAAATTATTTAAATATGAAAAAGTTTTTTGTTATGGAAAATGCAAAAAAAAAAATATTAAATTGCTTTCTTGCTTATAAAATGCGTACAGTCTAGTAGCCTTGAAGAGCATAAAAACAGCTTTATTCATGCCTTCAAACGATAGCTTCATTTCCACCATTTCCAACGTACGCATTAAAGCAATTCCATAAAGGTTGCATAGTTTATCTAAGCGCTTATTTGTGTAACTTTTTCAGAATTATCTTATTTCACCGAACTCGCAGCTTTAGAACGTGTTCGCTTTAAACATTTTCAAATGCCATCATTTTTTATATTTTTTACTTTGCCTCTTCGCCTCTTTGAACACGGTTTTTTAATTCTACCACAAAATGCACTTAGCGAAGAGCAGCTTAGCAACTTATGCCTCTAAACGCTTATATGTATATTTGTTGTAGATTTTGTGTACATAACGGCTGACCACTCGCAGCTCGCCGCTCGTCTGCTCAATCATTCATGCGCACATTTAAGGTGACAGACGGGTGTATAGGCATCCCCCATCAGCACCAGCACCAACCACCAGCCGCGCCATCAGATCAGTTCGCCGGATTTTTCGGAAAGCCATCCACATTTTAGTAGTGAATTCACCTGAAAAGGCATAAGTAATAAGCGAAGTTAGACGAAAAGAGAATAACTGGCAAGGAAAACAAGCGACGCAAGCGACGGGGGTAGGGCGTGATTAAGTGTGGGGAAAGCTTAGTGTTTGAAATCCCTTCTTCGCCGTAAGGCATTCTTAGGTAGTCACGCGCAAAATTTCTGCTTTGGGTTTCTCTGCCAATATTTTTTTTTTGTTTTTTTTTCGTTTTTTCTTTGCAGCATCAAAAAGGTATGAAATATTTTTCGCTTAGCCTTAAAGTGCCTTTGAGTGATTGAATTTTTTATGCGAGTCTAAGTTGTGCACCGCGATTTGCCAGGCTTGGCAGGTGGGCGTGTGCGGACATTCGTTGGATTAAACAATGGCATGTATTCAGTTGAGTATGGATATACATACATACATATGCACGCTCAAGTTTTGTGTTTAAGTGGAGGCGATGAGAGTGAGTCTTAAAGGTGATGTGCGTTGAAACTTTTCAAGGTGGGAATGTGCTCTTCAAAGTTTGTTTAAATGTTTTCTGTTTTCTTTTATTGCAGCTAAGAAGTGAAAAACTTAAAAAAATAGCTGAGTACTTTAGTGTATAGCAGAAATAAATGACCTATTAAAGATTTTAAGATACTAAAAATAATGAATAAAAATATTGTTGTGGAATATGAAGATATACTAAATACTGTTGATTGTTGTTAAAAGTGAAATTTTTAAAATTACTGTTAGAAATAGAAATAATGGACACATATCGGAAGAGTGATTATTTGTGTGAACGCTGGTCAATAAGAATTTCGAATAAGCATTATCATGAAATGTAATGAAATACATACAAATCACAGCGTAGCAAAACGTAACAACTGAATTGAAATTTGTAAATAATTAATTTAATCGGCAGCTGCAGTTATACCACAAACTATCACTGGCAGCAGAATTCGCAAAATGGTAAGTGTATGCAATATTGATTTTAATGCATTCTGTAATGAATTTGTGCCTAATTCGGTTATGGGGTGTACAGCCTATAAAATACATATTTACATATCTGTATTACTCATACGACCCATTTTGGTAGTTTTTGATAGACACGAATGGCGTTATTTCTTTGATTTCGTTTGTTCTCCTCTGTAAAAGAAGTGAATATATTATAACGATCGTTTTTGTTTTGCGAATGTTTCGTTTTAAAGTCGTAGATACAAATACTGTACTTTTTTATATTGTACGAAGTAAAATTATATAAAAAAAATTTTATTTTAAAATTTCTTTAAAAAACTTGCGTTTTAACTGTATCAATTTCTCCTTGTATTGAAATATTTAACTAATATGATAAAAATTTCCAAACAGTTGGCAACAATTTTCAGAATCATATTTAATTAAATCGTTTTAGTATCACTTTCGATTTACACTCACATTGCAACAACATGCATGACAACTCTCTCAAAAAATATCCTATATTTTAAGTTGTGTGATAGCCAATTTTTGAAATACGCCCAGCCGTTTTAGCGTGAAAGAGCAACAAGAATACTCACACACTCAATCACAAACTTTCACACTTATAATACTCGTTTCATTTCAATAGGAATAAAGGGAAGCATTAAACAAATAAAATTAACCAGAAAACAATTAAGTAATACAAAGATTTTAGAATACAAAAAATTAAGAAAATTACTATAACATTTTACTCGTATTTGGGAAAACATATGTAATATCTCAGTCGGCTTAACCTGAAGCACTTCTAAATAAACGCTTTGGGAAAGCCATTTTCAAAACTAGCTTCAGCTCGAAAGCTGTGCTTCTCCTAAGCAACGGAAGTTACTTAAAGGAAACAATCATAAAAATGTATCAGTGAATGCCTGGGGTAAAGCTTAATTTGTTCAGCGTCATTATTTTTTCATGTAAACGATATCATTTGCCATTAGCTACGCAAAATTTTCGTTGCCAAATTCCCTAAATGAAAAAAAAGTGGGACCTAAAAATATACAAAATGAAAAATAGATAACACTTTCAAAGCGTAATCAGCCAAATCAAAAAAAGGTAGAGGTCGATTTACATGTCTCTTCTGCGCTGGTAATAAAAATTGTATTACCAGTAAAGTCATAAGCTGCTAACAAACTATTGCCCCGTGAAATAAGCAATGCTAGAATTTCTACAATTCTTTATAGTTGAATTGATTGAATATTTTAATTGCATTACAAACGTACCTAGAATCGCGGTGGCAAGAACTGGTAATACAATTTTAGCCGGTTACAAAATCTTCGGTAACGTGCAGAATGGACCTGCTAGTGGATATGCAATTTTTCATTACATGTCAACATGTTACTCATACGCTCTGACAAACATATTAAAAACAATAAAATACATATTTATTTGTCGTAGGAGATGTCCTTAGGTTTGGGAGATTTGTCATTCTACATAAAATTGTGATCACAATAGAAAAATCAATCCATCACAGTCAGTACACTTTTAATGCTTTAATAGACATCGAGGAGCTTGTAGCAACATAACAGCCGAAAGAATCACCAAGTACCCATATGAAGGCGAATTGAATGGTTTCTAAGTAGAATAATAATATGTGTACATTAGGGCGGGTTCTACGTGCAATTCTAAGTAAGTTTGCGAAGAAACCATTGGTCTAAAATCAATTTGAAGTTTGCCAAAGTGCGAAAATACGTTTCTAAGAAAATGTGAAAATTGTCACTGTTACGCCCTCTGATGGAAGTTCTAAGAAAAATGTAAGTGCAGGCATGGATTACTCCAAAAAACGCCTTATATAATATTTTTATACAAAATTAAGGCATTTCTTTACCGCACTACTACTGCAAAATGCTAAGAAACCTATTTCTGCAATTTGGCAAGTCCCAAATTGATTTTAGAAAAGGTACTTGGAACGACACCTTGAATCCTTCTGTGCTATACGCTCATTGTCAAAACAAATCCCCCATATAAACATACCCGCCCTATTTTACATAAACAAATATCAATAAGTTGTTCAGTAAAAATATTTCATTATGTGAGAAGGAGCACTCCACTACTACAATTCAACAGAGCAAGAGCCAGTCGAATTGCGAAATCATATAGACACCAAAAACTACTCGAAAGCAATTGTTGCAAGGCGATTGCAATGAGTCAATATAGCCTATTATACAGGGTTTTCAGTTAAAAGTGGGGACTTAAACAAAATGTTCTCCAGTGATTATGGATGCGGCTATTATACGGCCGAAAATTGCAGGGAATAATTGGATGCACTATGAAAGTTAAAAAGAAATCACGATGCGGAAAATTATCCCTTAGCATCCAACTAAGCTGAGTCTCCCACCCAATCCTCAGACCCGTAGCTATAATATCAAAGACAAGAGAGAAACAGACTGACAAAATCTGTGCGTGTGCCCAGCGAAAGTAAATAAAATCTATAAGAAACTAGGCGAATTCTACCAACTTTCTACTTTTTATTTATCTTATAATTTACGGGTCTTAAATACATTTAAGAGCTTATATTACTGCAAGTTGGTTCTTTAAGGCCTTCCACTTAAAACGAATTTATTTATTTAATACGCTATTCACATGAGGCAATTATCCTGGCAATTTTAGAGGCGATTAATTGAATCAAAAGTGGTAGTTGAAAGGCCGTTTACACCAGGCGATTGTTGCTTTCAACTAAAAGTTGCCTATAAAATCGCCTCATGTGACCACCGTATTATGGAAATTGTTACTCATACGTCCCGTATACCGGAAGAGCACACCACAGCGCGTATGAGTAACTATTTTAAGCTAAAATATTATCTATGGAAAAAAAGCAGGTTTTCTGCCGCCAAATTAAATAATTTTATGGTTATGGCAACACAACAATTTCCTTCTTAACTTCATTTTAATAAAATTTCACACGTCTGTGGTTAAAATGAAAGGAATGCACGCAATAAAACATCACACGCAGGGCATATCAGCGCACACACACACACACATGTGGTTCATGTAGGTGTGGGTATATGCGGAGAACTCATGGCCTTTCAAGTGGTTAAGTTTATAAAAACATGCACACTCAACTTCCTACGCTGGCTGCGAAGTAGGCACATTTTAATTAAATGCTGCTTTTTTTTAAACCGAAAATATTTGAAGTATGTTTTGACGCTACATATGTATGTATATACAAATGTGTCATGTAAAACGAGGAAGTTTGGCGTTAAATGAAACTCAAAGATTCTGACAAAAAATAAGCGATAGGCAAGTGCTCTTCCGTCCCTTTGGAGACGATAGTTTTAAATAAAATACTTTTAAGCCTAAAATAATTTGTAGCTTAAATTTTTTATTACTGTAAAACAATAAAACATTTTTCAAAATGTTGAACCAATAAAAAAAAATTGAAAGAACTTTTAATATTTTTTTTTTTGTAAATTTTACCACTTTTAAATCTTATAATTTACATGTAAAGATTCCTTATATTCTCCACTCAGGAAAAGAAAATTATGGAGGTTTTAATGGTCCTCTGTGCTACTTACACGCACTAAAATCGCAATATCCTGAGCAATATTGAAGTCTCCACTTTTTTAGAGAATGTTGAGCATAGAAAATAGGTAACCGCTACATGTGAATTTTAAAACTTAAAAGTTGCCAAATTAACCAAAAAATCAATCGAAAAAAATTAACTTTTTTTGTGTCAAAATTTCGAAAAATTTTAAATTGTGTATTATGAATTTAAAATAGGCATATTTAGCTCCAATAAGCTGTAGATTTTATTAAAATTCACTTTGTAGTTTCACAGAAATCGATTAAAAAAATTTCACTGGCTTTCAAGGTTTCAAAGAAATCGATAGAGAGCTTGCATATCGCTTGTTTTCTGATGCAGCCTTGCCATTGGGAGAAACAAAAAAAAGCACGTCTTTAGGGCTTTTCACATCTAGCCAAGGAAAGCAGGTAATTTTATGATTAAACTGGCTTGATTGACTGAAAATAAATCGCAAATTTAAATCGAAAATTTAAAGCGCAGGGGCTCATCATTTATGTGTCCTTAAGAAGATGCTGCTGCTTGCAGATTTCACTGCCTACTTTTTCATAAAAATTCAGAGCTTTTCATTCTAAAAATCTCCAGCTACATATCATTTTTACACTAAAGTAAGGCAACTGTTTTAATGAAGAGCAAAAAATATGAGCTCCACAGACAACAAAATTTATGCTTGCTTAATTCCTTGTGAAATTATAAACTATTTGCACACACGCATACATCTATAAACATTCACATAGACAACCATAAATTTCTTCTATCCCACTCATTCAAAGCTATAGCGAAAAAAGTGCTTTTAATGAATTTTTATGAGCTAACTCGGCTTTTTGTTCACAGTTTACCACTTTTTAATTCTACACAAAAAAAAACAATTGTACATACATGGAGAATTTAAATTTTTTTTTCTGTTTTCTTACTTGCTGTCTCTAAACGAGAGTTTTCGCTTTCATTACCGCACAAAAGTATGCAACAAATAAACCGACACAATTCACATAAGAAATGGCAAAAAAAGTTGAAACAACAAATGTGCAAATGTGTGTGAAATGATATGAAATGAAAATGGAAATGAGAATGCCATCATTGGTAATTTTCCCAGTGGGACTGCGAGTGCGGATGCATTTTTTTTTGTTGCTTGTGTTTTGTAGAACTAACTGTGTTTTTGCAACAAGTCAGTGTGTGTATATTTGTATGTTTTTTCGAATGAGTGTATATATGGATGTATAGAACCAAAAGTGGCCTTTCGTCATACCCTGCAGGAATTAATAACACTTTGTTACAAAATAACAAAAAAAACAAATTGCACGAACTTTTTAGTGACTGTTTTCAAAATTTTTCTAACACCCTCAAATTCTCAACTTTTTCTTAAGTAAAACATTTCCGCATGACTTTCGGCTATAAATCATTTTCAGGTCGGTTATTTTTTAACCAATTTTAAGTTTTTATATGGCCTTAGAAAGAAGAATTTTTCCATATTTTAAAGAAATTAGAAGTTTTGTGAGCACATTGTAAATAGGAAGAAGTTTTTTTGGAATAAATCTGAAATTTAGACCACTTTTTATAATTTTTCCACTTCTAAAACACTTTTCGCCAAAATTTCAAGGAATTAGTCTCTTTTAGTCATTACTGAATGATGTTTAATTCTGAGTAAAACTAGGTAATATTCATTAAAATCAGTAATAAAATAATGAAGTTATGACAATTTTATAGGGACAAATTCAAATTTTTCCATGCGTACTATTGAAATCTCAAAGTGAATCCAATTCAACTGGTTCAAATTTTCAGTGAAAGTAAATGGAAGTAATTTTGGAAGAAATTTTTAGAAAATGCATATTTTCCAAAATTGTCTCTTGATTTATATAAATGATGCCTATTTACCCGGAACTAAATGTTCCTTTTTGAAGCAAAAACTAAAAGAGACTATTTTCTGTTGAAATTTTGGCATAAAATATTATAGAATTGGAAAAAAATAATAAAAAATGGAGTAAATTTCAGATTTATTCCAATTTTTTCGCTTTCATTGCCGCGTTGATATTTTTGTACACCAATTCATACCTACTAGCTTATGGAGCCACTGATTAAAAATCTTTTGCTGGGTTTCAAAAATCAAATATGGGACGATTTTAAAAACCATTTTTTGAATTCACTCGAAACGTGCTACTCGGGGGTATTTGGGGTTGCTGATTATGAATTCGATCATGAATTTCTAAAATTTAAAATTACGTAAGAATTTGAAAATTTGTTGTATGAATTTGCTCGAAACTTCTTAATCGGATGTGTTTGGTAGTACTTAGAACTTATTTTTACTGCAATTTTGAAATCCAATATACTATAAATGAAAAGAATGAGAATTAATAATTTTTAAGATGTAGCGATTGAACGTCCCAATTTTAACTAAGTACTATTTTGAAAAAAAAAAACAAAAATTAGATTAAAACAAAACCTACATTGCTGGATACGTTTCTAGCGAACTCTGAAATTTTAAGGAGTTTATGGTACGTTCAGTACCGTGGGAGAGACCTTCTTACTTAACATTCCTAAAAAATTATATTCGGTCCTAGTACCAATTTTAAAACTTTTATTTTTAGTATGCCTTCCCGGTAGATTATCCATTCAGACCACTTTTTACACATACGTTTTAATTTTTTTCAGTACTCGTTTAATTCAATACTACATTTCACTAAGTAATAGGTTGCGCTGTACTTGGTTAGGCTACCGAGTAACTGTATGGCTTCACAAAGGCCATTAAGTGTTTTAACGTTACCAGGCAAACTAACGGAGTAACTTTTTGTCGCCACTTTTGACATACCTCCATATTGGGTGCAATCCTGGCGGCCTTGCATTGCAGGTTATACTTTTCTGCCTGCTTGTCGAACCTAAGTCGAACAGTTTTCAGTGAAATAGGCCTCTCTTCTGTTGGTGCGGCTGCTACAAGAGCGCCTTTCAGGACGAATATATCTGCCTTTTGATTACCAATTACGCCATTGTGCCATCGGTACCCAGTACGCAAAAAGCTGCTGTGAAAACAAACACGCTTAGAAAATGATGTAGTCGTATGTATTTACGCCTAAAAATGGGCAGCTAAAGAGGAGTGAGCAGTACGCGATCTTGACCCAAAATTTCCGCTTCGTAAGCCTTAAAAGTTTTTTACTCCATTCGAAAGATAAATATTTGTATATCGATATGTGTTTACTGAACCAATTTGAAGGGCAGCTGTCCAAAAGCAGACAGCACGTTGTAAAAGGAATACCCATATCACTCTTGCCAGGACAAGCGCGCATTCCATGTTCTATCAAATTATCAATAATGCAGTTTCATGAAAAGCGTTACGTTACATAAATATATTAGTCTGACAAGAAAGTATGCGAAGCGAAATGAGCGAGAAATTAGGTGTTCCCTGGCAAATATTGATTGCACCTGCAATGACCTAAATTATTTATTGATGCTAGGCAAAACAGCTAGCAATATTGATCTATTTAGGCACAATCACACCATTGCTTAGCCAAGTGAATACCTCTTTGTTAAGGGTAGAATATGCTTGGAAAAGTAAGTCGAAATTTTCTAGCTCTTCGACTCAACTTTCATGCACTCGTAGGAATTTTCCCTGTATTTATGTACTAAAGAGGTCGGTGTTTTCCAGTCGTGTCTCTATATGCGAGTATCTTCAAACCATCCTGATTTAAGTTACCCAGGCAGCGGCTTTCTAGAAATTTTAAGAATTTTGGGCAGACTACGGGGCATTCGCACATTAATTGCTGAATAGGGTAAGCATCTATCTGTCGCTATAGCTTCTACATAAGTCATTTCGGTTTGGGAGCCTTCCGAAATTCCGTGCTCTTCATTTAACCAGCAGTGAGAGCTTTGTCCGCATGCACTTTAAAGTAGTCTGTGTGTCTTAACACGCCTCTCCGAATACCATAACAGGTACTTTCCGACCATACTCATCTAACATCTCTATTCCGGGAATACCAATATGTCTTGGGATCCAACTGCCGAATGGATGGCAGAGATCGCCATAGTCGTTACCTTGATTTTAGCTTGGCTATTCACAACAGATCCGTGGTTCTGTATGTCGATCATGACTTACCAGCTTCACTAGGATGCCAACTGCATGGAGCTAAGTCCATAATACACTTCATCGAAGCCTCTCTAAGGTACAGTTATTGAGAAGCGACACCACATCCAGTTCACGTTTGAATTTTTAAGCTTCAAGCCAATTCGATTTCCTGCAACACATTTTCCCCATTTATGCAGAGCAGCATTTCCTTGTCATTGCTGTGCTTTTCAAGCGCTTTGTGGGAACCATTTTTTTTTTTATCCACTTCAGCACATTTGTATCCATGCGTCACACCCGAGAGTTTATGTGTGAATGAGTTGTCTTTGTTTTTGTTAATATGCCACAGCAACTGGTGGTCTGCCTGCATTTACAATAGTGTACCGTCACCGCTGTAGTTGTCACCCTTGAGTCACACTAGAACAAAAAATAAAAACGAAAAACAACAAAACCGCTATCAGTGGCACAACAGGGCGTATGAGCGTTATTGTTTCGCTCTACTTCAACCAGTTTTGTGGCATTTTTTTTTTTTTCTGGTTATTGTAATGTGAGTGTGTACGCTGTTTAGTTGTGAAAGTCGGCAGCGAAATGGTGGCAACAGCGGCTTGAGGCGCATTCACGCTACATAGTAGCTGTGTTAGTTAAATTGCAGAGCTGTAAAATAAAAACGCGCTGAGAATCAAGACACAGTAACAGCAGTTACTGCGTAGGAAAAAAGGGAAATTCGAGTAAAGTAGGGTTTTATTCGTTGCAAGTACATAGTTGTAGGTATGTACATGAATATATGTGCGGGTGTGTTGAATATACGAGTTTGTATCTGCAATTTTTATGTTTAAGAATGAGTGAAATTCTTCGGTTTTCTTGCTTTTGATTAAAGTTGATTTTTTGCACTTTTGCTTGCTGGTGGCCTTCGCCTTTCGTTAGGTTTTCCTCTCGAACTGCCTACTTTGGGATTAGCTGAGTGAAATTTCTAGGCATATTTCTTCCTGTGCAAGTAATGCTGTGCAAAAGTTTAGCTAACTTTATGTTTATCGCAATTCTGCTTGGCAAATTTGACATTTCCAGACAGCAATTAGGTAATTTTTCGAATACTGCAAATCAAGCGAAGCAGATAAAGTTTTATACGCATTGTTCAAAAGAGTGAAAATAACGAAGGGCGGCGTGATTAAATCGCAACTAAACTCGCATCTGTGGAAAGGGAAAAAATTGTAAACTTTTTATTTTAAGTTATTTAAAAACCGTTCAACCATTGTGAGTAAAAGGATCTTAAATTCCTAATAAACCAATAAAATAAAAAGCAAAAGCTACAAAAATTTTTCTGGTAAAGACCATTAAGATTTGCGTTTAAAAATAGTACGGAATCAAAAATTAAAGAGCAAAAAATGTAGAAGACCGAGTTGCTTCTTTGTTGGAAAAAAGTTAATTGCTTGGTGACCTTCAAGGTTTTTGGAGGCGCTCCAAGATTTTCTCGTGGTTGTTTCTTAATAGTTCAGGATTTTATTGAGACTTTTCCGATTTCTTCCTATTTAATTTTTCAGCATATTTTGTACTTTTCGGTATTTTTCTTGACCTTTTTGGGCTTGTGTTTGGGATTTTCCGGACCTTTCGACAATTTTTGGGAATATTTCTGACACGTTCTGGTCCAAATCAACCTAATCTTAAATTTTAAATTTCTTAAATAATGCAGTCCCAATTTATCGCTTGCTTTATTCTCTGCTCAAAATATATCGGAAAAATTTTGTCTTTTAGTTTAACCTTAAAAAGTAAAACAAAAACCAAAATTGTCGAAAAGTTTGTTTGTTTTTTATAAAATGGTTATATGAATAATATTATACATTTTATACATTAGGGTGGTCCCTAAGGATATCAGCATACAATTTTTTTATGGGGCACCACATTATTTTGTTCTACGTACAAAATGAAGAAATTCACGAAGATTTCAAAATATTTTAAATTTTTTATGTGCCCCTGAAAGGGTTAAAAAAAATAAATAAATTAAAAAATCTCGAAAATTCGAAAAAATTTTTACTAGAATTCTGATAAATTTGACTTATTAGTAAAACTTATTCATATATATTTATTAACTCTGAAGTTATAACTGGTCAAGATCAAAATTTTGTGGAATGTTTGCGATAATTTTTTGTTTTCAAACCCTGCAGGCGACCCCAATTTTTTTTTTTTTAATTTAGAAATTTTTTTTGGATGTTTTTATTTAGTACGTACAAAATTTAGATGTTTATATTTTTGAGAACCATCCTGGTATATATGTATACTCGGTACGGCTACAGCCGGTATACTACATTTTTATAGACATCCTCCGATGCGGCCAACTCTAGCGTGCATTTAGTGTAGATATTTTTGTACCCCCGACGCTGGCACAGCAACAGCCGCACTTATCGTTAATATGCAAATGTGACCAAGCGTTGGGCAACTCATTTCCGGCACAAAATCAAAGTGGGCCAGTTATTTGGCCATTTCGCCATTATAAGTGTGCCGGGGGAGCGTATGCGATAGAGGAAAACCAAACAAAATGTGTGCCACATAAGTTTTTGTTATAATTTCCGGTTGGCGTTTTATGGTCAAATAAAAGCATATAAGTATTTTTTTTGTGTTAATTTTCGAATCATAAATCTACATGATTTATGTGAACTGGCGAAACAAATTTGTGGACGTAAAGTGCAAGCAATTACATATTCATAATTGGGCATAATAGAGTAGCAACCGAGTAGGGGCCGAAAAAAAACGTTAACATGTTTACGTTAGAGTGCATCACATTTTCAAAAAAAAAAAAACAATTTACTGTTTTTCTATCAAAAATATAAAACTTATTATATTTTAAGAGATTCGTCAAAATATTGCGGAAAAATATTAAGGTTTACATGAGCTGGACCTGTTTGAAATAGCCTTCAAAAATCAGGTTTTTAAAAATAAAATTATTTTTTTCTAAAAAGTCACCTAAGATTTTAAAATAGTTTAAGCTTTAAAGGTCTGCATTAAAAGTTTTAAAAGGTTTTCAATGGAATCAAAATAATGCGTTTTTTGCGTATTTTCAAATCGGTCCAGTTTGTGCAAATCTTAATAATTTTTTCGAAATATTTTGGCGGAAGTCTTAAACTATAATAAATTTTATAAATCCGGTGGAAAAACATTTTTTTGGTTACGCACCCTAATGTACATGTATGTATGTAGGTTTTAACTTTTCAACGTACACAACGTACACAGATTTATGAACATTTATTTTGAATGCACAGCCTTCACTTTTCCCATTTTCATGTTAAACAAGTAAATAAATATACGATTGTTTATGTAATTTAAATCTGCTAAAATTTTGTGATTTTCTTGAAAATGGCTTAGGAGACATAGGATGTATAAAATACTTACATACACTTACATACATATATTATGATTTTCTCCGAATTTTACATTTATGACATTTGTTCATTTAAATAAAATAAATATTTACTTTTAATTGGTCGTTTTGTGAAAAGACAAGCTCGGTACAGCTTACGATAGGAAAAGCGGCACCATATTGTGCAACAACACACACACACTTACATACGCATAAAAGTGATTTGCTGAAGGGAATTCGAAAATTTATTTCTTAAGCAAACTTTATGTATTTGCAAAGGAATGAAGGACGCCGCGTTCCTTAGCCGCTCGATATGGTAATTTCACTCCAGCTCACTTTGACGTACCAGCTAACTTTGTTCGCTGCCATTGGGACTGTTGTCAATTGAGTTGTTGCGCCTCGTACGCGGATGGTTGAGTAATTGAAGACAATTGGTTGTTAAATAAATTCCCATAGACATTGGTGGGAGGGGAGGCGAGGTCAAGTACTTGTCTTCAATATATCTAATGTTTCCTTTTTCAATACGCGAGTGATCAAATTATAGACAAATTGAGTGTAGATTTATATACATATAAGCATTTGATGTGCTGAGTATTGTATTACATCTTTTGCTATTTCTTGTAAGGACACCACTGCGTATGAGCGACATTTGGCTTTTACTACCCGAGTGGCCCGAGTGTGCCATAAATGTATGTACATATACATGTATAAGTATGAACTATGTTTGTATGTGCTGATAGTTAAAGTCAGCAGCTTATAATGCTTTCATATTATTTCATATTTGTGAACTCCTTTGTACATACATCAGTACATATGTATGTATGTATGTGTACTGCCAAGCCCATTTATTTCCGTGTTTATGCTTTCTGTTAGCATTTTTATGTGCACCTCCGTTAACATTTTATTGGCCACCATAACTTTATGATCTCATTAATTTAAATGAGTACCCTTGTTTTGTAAAATATCGCCAGAGCAGCTGCATACTCAGCTGGCTGACTCTGAAATCTGAAGCCTGATATAACTTTAAGTATTTAGTAGATTAACAAAATATTTTGATTGCTCAGCAAAAGGGTTTGTGTTTGGCGAGTGGGACACTAATTTATATTTCTTTTTTTCACTAGCAAAATGTGGCGCTCTATTTTAGGCGCTGATATCGGAAGCTCTTTACAACGCCGTGCAAGTAATACGGATTTAAAAGACAGCGTCTTCAACAGTTCTAGGAAACAACTTTTCATTTAAAACCGTTCAAAATTCTATTTTCATCCACATTTTATTTTATTTATTTATTCATTTACAGTCTACAAAGTCAAATGCTTCTTACAGACTAATTAATTAATTAAATTAATATTTGCGAAGATACTCGTATTTATGTCAATTATGCTACCAGCTTCGCCGTCATGTCATATACATATATACATATATCTCAGCCTGGAATACGTTGCAGTACTTCCACCTTTAGGTAAGGGACCGTAAACAACCGTTATTTATCAAGATTTTTCAGATCACTGCAAAATCGTAATTTTTTCGGTTTTTAATTTTTCGATCAAGTATAATCGTGAAATTTGAATTTTTATTTTTTCGGTAAAATTTTATCGTTATTTTGTAATTTTTATTTTTTTTCGATAAAAATAATAGGTTATTTTGTATTTTTGTTTTCTTCAATCCTTTGTAACTCATTAATGATCTAAAAGATTTAATCTGAAAATAACGGTTAAAATATGACCGTAAAAATAAAATTCAGAAAAAACGATTGAAAATTGATCGAAAAAATAAAAATAATAAAACAACGATTAAATTTGATTGGAAAACTAGAAATCCAATTTTAACGGCATTATGATCTTTAAATAAAGATCTTTGCTTTAGATCTCTCAAAAAGACAGTTTCTGAAACACAAACGCCAGATCCAATATACATTTAGGTGCCCTGTCTGAAGATGGGATTATTGTTACCGTTTAATACGATATTAAACTTCTGAAAAGGGAAAAGGGATTTTGAGGTTGCGCTCGAAGTCAACTGCCGTGATTGGTGCTCCAACCCGACCCTACATAGAATGTAAGCATAAACTCTGCAACAAAGTCTAACTACCGCTGTGTATACCGAAGGTATATATTATAAGTGGTTGTAGCCCCCAGACCCGTCCAATTCGGATCTTGATTTTTTTTGCGATTTTCTGCTGTTTATGGGCTTTCTTCAGTATTTATAACAACCCCTAAACATTTCTCATTCGGTTACGAGGAGTATTGTAATATCACTCTACTCAAATTCTCTCTTTACAGTTACGCAGTGAAAAGGCTAGGCCAATTCTGAGTAAAAGCACTTACCTAAAAAAAGCCCTTGCTTAAAATAAGAAATAAGGTAAATATAATTTCGACCAGAGATATACATAATATAATCAAAGTTTAATAGAAGTTACATAGCCACATTTGCATGCAATTTCGGCAAAAACAAGTAGATGTAAGTTCGCAGAACACTTAAAAATGTCAGAGCACTTAAAAACCACCGGCTCTCAATAACAAAAGCTTTCTTAAATTTCCTTTACTATGAGCTAGACTGATATTTTGATTCTCAAGTACGAGTAAAATACTCATTCAAAATGAAAGCTAAAACTCAGTCTCTAAAGAAAATTGAAATTCCAAACATTTCTTAGTCGCATTTATTTTCTTAACTTTGCATTAGAAGAGGATATACATACATATACTCTACTCGGAAATACTGTAACTGACTGATGGAGAAGTTTGAAGAGTAAATTTAAATGCGTAATTTCTTACCAATTATTTTCAGACCATCCGTAGAAGTGTTACAGCAGGAAATATGAAACTTTAATTTGTTATTTTAACCTCGTTTGCTAGCTCTTCTACTCACAACTGTGACAACAACAACAGCGACAATAACAAACTATGTACATACCTCGTTTAGCACAAATTGTATGCATAGCAAACGGAAAATATTTCTGCTCATTAATATCCGCTTTGAAGTTGTCAACAATATTGGTACGCTGATAGAATGCAGAAAAAGAGAAAAACAAAATAAAAAAAAAAAACAGAAAAAAAAGAAAAGGAAAGTAGTTTCAACGCAAAATAAATACAAAGTGGCCGCAGGACATATCAAAATGCAAGGAGTGAGACTGACGGCGCTTCACGCTGGCGAGCTTGTTATGTTGATTGATAAGAATCTAAATTGAAATGTCATAATACAAAAAAGGCAGATATAAACACACAGAAACGTATTTAAGGAGGATAAAGAAAAAGAAAAACGAATGACGAAAATAAAACATTGTTGCAAGGCTAAAAGAAGAAAATGAAGACGGCAACAATAAATGCTAATATGTACGTTCTTACAGTGTCAACAAAAAAAAAAAAAAAAAAAAAATAAAAAAATTGTGTCAACATGCAAAAGGAGGCTCTTATTTGTGGGGGGAAAGCGAAGCTAATGGTAAGCGGATACAAGCAAAGAAAACGAGCGGCAGAAGACAAATAACAACCAAAGCAAAAAAGCGGCCAACAGGTAGTAGAGCCAACGAAAAGACGTACCAACAGCGTACTGGCACAAAAGTTAAAAAGTAGTAAATGACAACGGTGGAAAGGGAATGGGTAGAAATGTAGCAGAGCAGTTAAACAATAGGGAGCCGCTATATACGACTACAAACATCCACTTATGTATATACATACATAATTTAGCGCTACGATAAATGCCTTGCCCGTAACTTAGCATAAGGCGAGAAGGCGAGCAGGCCAGTCAAACAAACCAACGGCTGAGTAAATAGCCTCGAGGTCTGCTGGCTTTTCAGTAGCCTGTTGGGGGG
>NW_023458566.1:13945786-13958601 GCF_013731165.1 Rhagoletis pomonella
ATAAAATAAAATAAAATAAAATAAAATAAAATAAAATAAAATAAAATTAAATTAAATTAAATTAAATAAATAAGTAAGGCAATGAAAAATTAAGTGCGAAATGTGGTACACGCTGATTGGAATGTTCCACTTTTACCTTAAGCTCCCTTGTGGGCCACAGAAAGAAGTCCATTGTGATGCTTATGAGAAATTTGCTTTCACATGCCTATAAACCGTCTCGATGTCTTATCTCCCCATATGTAAGCAAAGGTACTCCCACTCTGCAATTTCTCAGTGGAGTAGGCCGCACTGTTTTCTGCGATATTTTTGTGACCTGGAACCGATATGAGTCTGACAAGAGATAACTCAAGCGTAAACGTTGATAGGCTAGTCAAACTAACTTTGAGATAAATAAATCCTTGAGTAACACCTGGCTGTCAGAGTTATTATATATTTACCTCGCTTGCTGCGGCGATGCTAATCAGCAGCAAATTGCTTTATTAGTGACAGCCGCGTTTGACTGGAAGGCACTAAAGTTACCTAGAAGCCTAAATTTAAGTAAGGTTGATGGAGATTTGCCTTTATAAGACAGCTCCGCCGATCCTTTGGTCAAGCCATACCCTCTACCAACCACTTGCTACCGTTCACTCATTCCAAGAGCGGGTTGGAGTGGGTAAAAAGCTAATTGCTTCCAGTCTGGTCAGTCAGTGTTCCATGGTATCAATGGATAAAAGCCAACCAGAATATTAGAGTGTCCAGACCTTGGAGCCAGTTAGGCTTCCGGTGCCTACGATGTCGACGCTCGCCATGTTAAGTTAAGAGAAATTTTATCTAAAATTATAGCCATCTAAAAGAAAATTTTAACAACCAAAATATCTGCAATTCCCTTCAACTATCCTCAGACGCTCTAGCATAAACGTTTTCGCTATTTTCATCGCCATTAAATTTCAATGCCTCTTTTTCTTTGCGTTGAGTAATGACTCCGACAAATACGCCCGAGTGTAGTTGCATAGTTTCGCACCCAATTACTTGCTTCATTAGCTGCCAATTTCCTCCATTATCGAACCTTTTTGGCGGAAAAACAAGAAGTTAATTTTCGTGGAAATAAAATTGCCAATTTACTTTCGAGAAGCGCTAATAAATCTCACAAACTAAGCTAGTCATTGAATCATTATTTAACAAACACATACTTACATGAACAAATATGTACATGTATAAGCGTAAGTATTAGAAGTACTTTAAACATATGGAAGCGGCAAAATAGCAGCAAAAATCGATTGCCAGTCATTGTTTGGCAGTCATTAAATACGGATTGAACTTCCATTTTTCAATTAAACGGCGATTATTGAAGCTAGAGTAAGCATAGTAGGCATCGGCGTAGCCAGAATGAAATTTACGGGGGGAAGGGGGGGGGGGGGGGGTTCTCGACCCTATTAAGCTAGCATTTCAGGGTACTATTTTATATATATATAAGGAAATTTTGAAAGTTAGGGGGGGCTCGAGCACCACTCTGCCCCTACCTGGCTACGCCCATGATAGTAGGGAGCCACGATGAGGGAGGTGCCTGTGTCGGCGATGGCTTGGTAACCGTTACCGCACATGTCGTTGGAAATAGTTCGAAGTTCGAGTAGACAAAGCTGGTACCGGGTTTCTATCGTTTCTAACAGCGACAGGCGTGTACTTCCGCCACGAAAAAAAAAGGTTCCCATAAAAACACGTTTATCTACGAGTATTCGAAGCAGTGTTGTTCCCAGTCGTTTCTAATTATCCACACAATTGTGTTGGCGTATGGAAAATCCCTGTGTCCCTTTATGAGCTGCATGGGATTGACTTGCAAGCGCGCCACGTCGTAATTATTTAATAGTTAACTACATTCAGTTATGTTTAATTATTTTAATTGCCTCCATAACCTGAATTAGTTTATAATAAATATAAATTTTTAATGGCTACTTTACTACACTGCGTTAACCTCCGCTTCATTACCTGTATGGTGTATAATTAATTAGGCAATTTAACCTACATATTTTTCACACATTTACCACGCAAACCTTTTTCCGGCGCTTTACTTGCAAAATCGAGCGTTGTGCCTTTTGTGGTGAATGCGCATAGAATGAAATCTGCAATTTTCATTATTAAAAACAGCTGGCAATTAGTTGCCAATAATTATACCACAAACAAACACATAAAAAACAAAGCAACAACTAAACTACCAATCATCAGCTTGACTAGCAAAGAAACACAACAGCTGCTACAACAGCCAACTATTGTGTGGAGTCGCGTTTCCGCTCACAGCGCGTTGCATTGGCTATTGTTTAATGTAATTACCGACGTTTTCAATGCATTATAGTATTTACGGTGACCAGATTTCTGGGGAAAAAAATCGGGGCATTTGTAATGCATCGAATCCGAACATAAAATTTTGTTTTATTCAGTTTTATTTAAAACAAGACGAAGAGAAAAAAACTTGAAAATGATCGCAAAAATGTATACACATATTATATACGGTGGCGGGAATGTAAATAGGGAAGAGACATTTTGGCTACTTTTCTTGGTTTAAAAACTTCTTTTTATTTTTTTTTTTTTGTGAAAATATAGCTTACTATCTAAAAAACCATATAAATTAAAATTTCAAAACTTTGAATTTTATCAAATGCTGTTACAAATTTCTAAAGATTTTAAACAGATTTTTTAGAATTGCTTTGAATTGTTTGGCAATTCCTTTTGCATGGAGAAAATGGGCAACACCTTCCACAAAAAAAAAAAAACAAAAATTTACCAAAAATTAACGGGAAGTCCTAGCTTCTTAAAATTTGCACTTTGAATTGAATGGGCTGCAAAACTGCACAGTCCGAATGTAAACCTAATTAAAAATTTGAAAATTTTGATGAAACTTAGTCGAACTTGTCTAATTTTTGTACAAGGTTTGAAATTTTGACTCGCATGGTGTTTGTTAAACAACGAGCTAAACTTTCAATAAAAAATAATAAAAATTAAATAATCGAAAGGGTAATAACCGAAGAATGCTTAATATATATTTTTGCCACTGTATCTACAGGTTATCAGGCATGTTCTGAAATTCGAAAATTTTAAATCGACTCGATTTCGATAATTTTTTCGATGGTTTTTAACCCAAAAATTTACAAGTCTCGCATTAAAATGATTTATTTCATAGCGCTGCTGCTTCTTTTACGGTTTTCAATTAGAATATTCAGTCTTTTCATCAGATATAATAAAAAACTATTTGGCAATTCGAGTCGATTTCAAAGTTTCGAATTTCAGAACATGCCCGTATATTTTTCATATCCAAGAATTAGTATTTTTTTTTTTAATTTTACTAAATTCATGAAAAAAAAACAAAACCTAACAAATAATTATAAAAACCTTCAAAAAAAAAAAACTCAGCCAACAGTGGCAGACTGCAATATAGGGAGGGTACCAGTTTGACTTAATAAAATATAAACAAAGATCATAGAAAATAAGGATGCTAACTTTGTTTGTGGCTCACTTATAGTCATATGTTCTTTGTGATAACGAAAGTGCAGCCTCGTTTGTAAGAAAAATTGTTTTTAGATCAAAGTGCAGGAAGACTCTTTTTAAAGTAATAAAAAAACACTGAAAATCCGTACAAATATGAAAAATCGGGACACTTATACGTGACGACTTTTAAAAATATTCAGCCGGACCATTCTCTCAAAATCGATACGAATGGTCACCGTATTTATACTTAACTCTGGTCAACAGAAGCTAATGCAAAAAATACCGCAACTGTTTTTATTTTATTTTTATTCGTTAATTTTTAATAGAAATATAGTTCAATCTGCATCAAATGACATATAAATTAATGATTCAAAGCTTTTAAAACATTTAGGAAAATTCTACAAATTTCGCCTAAATTTTGAACTTTTAAACAAAATTTTATGTAGTTTTGTAGTTCACTTAATTTCAGTATAATAACTGGCTATAAACTACTTGTGATTTTCGATAATTTTTTTTTGCTGATGATGTTGCTCATTTTCTCCATATAACTGATGCGTGATATTTTTTTTATGGGAAAAAATACCGAAGAGCGTCAGTAAAAAAATTCTCAAAAATCAACCGTAGATTATAACCACTTAAAACTCGCACTTTTTGTTTAAAAGTTTAATATTTTTGTGAAGATTTGTTGAACTTTCCTAAATTTTGTAAAAACTTTTAATCATCAATTATTTATATGCCAACATTGCAGCATATTTAGAAAAAAACAAAACACTGTACGGAAACATATTCTGGTGAGTGGATATGTATGTACGTATGTATGTAAATATGTATGCCTTGTACTTTTATGTGCGACCATTAATTTCTGCTTTTCGATATTAATTTACGCTTTGTAGCGCGACAATTTTTCCAACTAATGTCACTATTACTGCGCTATTTAGATGTCCAATGTTGTTTGTTTTTTGCCTTATTCCTTCTGTTTTTGTTAGTGGCATTGTCTGCGCGTTAATAGCGGTTAATGGCACATTTCGGGCCCTATACAAAAGTCGAACGATTTTTCATGCAAGTGTAAAGTGATACGAGATTAAAGCGATTTGTTGTGAATTAGCCGCTTAGGAGTGGAAAGTTGCCGCTGCGCAAAGTGCTGTGTGTTGTACAAATGACTGGGGGGTAGTCTAGTGAAAAAATTAGTATATAATATGTAGTTAAGTATTAGCATTTACAGCGATAGAAGATTAATAATAATGGAAGCACTTTGTTGACTTTTGAGCAGCCTAATATAAAGCTCTTAGGAAAAAGGAGCTAAAATAATACAAATTTTTAGTTGTTTCATGGATTGGGTACCGAAACGCGGTGCTACAGAGTGTTTACATACATTTAAACTTACAACCGCTCGGTTAGGTAAATTATGTAGTGGTAAATTGGAGTCGTTCAATGCTGGCGCAGGCGAGTAATCAGTATGCAGGGAGAAGGAGGTCAATATGTCACTTGCGGAGTTAACAAGGGGCAACGCTTAGGGTGGTGTGCTTTCCCCTTTGCTCTGGTGCCTGGCAATTTATTCTCTTCATGTCACTCTTAATGACTCTGACATGTCTAGTCACGGGCCCTTCTCTGCCAGCCGTTTGCAGGAAAGCGCAGACAGTACCGAATATGTTGGACACTTGGTGTAATGGAAATAAGCTCACCGCTAACCCCACCAAAAGTAGTGTTGTCGAATGGTCACATTTCCTGTTGTTGGTTTGTTTTCGAACACCATAACGCTTTCATTAATAATATCCCAAACGCCAAAAAGATGTAAGCGACGCTTTTTAAAAATTTTAATTTTGATACAGAAATGCACCTTGATACTCTAGCAGCATTTTTGCATCAAAAAAATAAATTTTGTTTGCCGGATTTCTATCATCCCTTTTTTGCTGATATCAGCCGTAGTCTTGAATTGATTTTATATTTTTATTTGATTTTTGATTTAAGCTAGATTCTGATTAGAAGAGAACGTTACATTCGCGAGAATCCTTTCTGATTCCACACACACTTTACACAAAAAAAAAGACTTTATTAAAGTTACATAACAGCTTTTACAACTTCACTTACTCAACTTTAGGAAAGCTCAATGTTTCAAAAGCCAAGTGCTAAAAACTTTATGAAGAAGTTATATGCTATCTAATTTTAACAGCCTCTTTGGAAGCCAGTTAGTGCCCGCTATCCTTCAAGTTTTTATTGGCCAATAAAGCAGTGTATGCTGTTGTGTAATGGATAGACAAGGACATTGTTCACCTAAAATGGTATCGCATAAATTTCTCCTGTTACTGCAGCTATGTACATATATGGCTCCGGGAGATGATATTAAAGTTAACAAAAGTTGCAAAAAGATGTACTTAGCTGAAGTGGTTGATTTGGCCACAAAGTGCGCCGTCGTACACAGTTTACATTTTAAAGATGATAAATCAAAATTTTAGAATAAAAAATTACCATTTTAATAAGAATGAACTTTTGCAAGTATTTATGTGGGTAAATATGTTGGGTCTTTAAGCTTTTATGTAGATATAAGTACAAGCTTAAGTAAACATAGGTATGTAAATACATTCACTGGAGTACTATGTAAGTATGCATTTGTATTCACATTTTAGTAAATTTAAATCTCATAGCAAAAACACCAGGGAAGCAAGCATACACTCGCGAAATCATAAAATACATACATACTTATGTATCTGTAGTATATACACACATAAACGCTCAGTTTCAGCTCAATGTGCGAAATGCTCATAAAAAGACGCAGCTTCCTGTGGTGTTCGCTTGTCACATTTATTTTAACATCTCATTTGCATAATTCTCACAGCAATTTTCTAAAAGTGAATGGGCGGATGGGTGTCTCTTCATGGATGTATGCGCCATGTCTGCTTTTGTACATAATGCGAGGCATCATAGATATGTATGTATAGTATACATTCATTCACTCACCAAAATATGTATGTATGTATGCGCATTGTGACTTTTAACAGCTTAGCTTTAGTGACATTTGTTGCTTCAACGTTTATTTTTTTCTTCTTACTCATCTGTTTGCTACTTTTTATCTTTCGCATTTGCATACCATTGCTTTTTTTCTTAGCTCATTCAAAGTTTGTTTTGAGTTTGCAGAGACAAAGCAAAAGCACAACAATTACGATATTTAATAGCACAAATTCTAGGGTCGTAATTCATTTTATTTTACCTACTTTTTTGGAGATTTCCTGTTTGTTTAGACTTTAGAGCTGTCTCAGATGTTCCAAGTAAGTTACATATACATAAGTGACATATGAGGACATTAGCGATTTATAAGCATGCATACATACCTAAATATGCACCTGTATAGTGCTAAGATTGTAGAATCTAAGTTATGATTTAAAGTTTGGTCGAATTCTTTACCTTGGAAGCAGTAAAATCGCAGCTCATAATTTTTGTGTCCGGATTCACATATTTAGTTCGATGCACAGTGGGCCAAAAGACGGAAAATATGACCAGAATTGTTGCTTGACTATTTAAACGTGAAAAAATCGGAAAAATATATTTTTATGCTAAAACTTATTATCCAAGGTATCAAAGTCCGTAGTATATCGAAAAGTAGCAGGTGTACAGAAATTGTAGAAAAATTCGAGAAGACACGTATTTTTGATTTTTGAAGTTTTAACAGCTTTAAACCATATTAACAATTCAGCGAATTTGGTCTATTTTCTACCATTATACTTGATAATTTCTGTAGAAACCTTCTGAAAAAAAATAAAAAAACAGGGTTGCCAAATATATGAAAATATATAATTTTTCAGAGGCCCCACAGCATACTTCAATTTCTATAGTAAAACCAAAACCGTTTGAAGTGATAAAAAAAAATATTTGGAGTGGGGTTGCCACCGTTCTAAAAGTTACAAATAAGTTTATTGAAAAATGCATGCTGATTTAATATCACAATATTTGTATGAAACGGAAGGTGAGTAGGGTTTCCTATCCATTGACTAAGGATATCATTTATATTATTTCATTAATATTATTAAAAGAAATGAAAACACGTATTTCATTGAACAATTATAAGCGGTTGTTTTTATGTCAAAGTGTTTTAAAAAATCATTTAATTTTACTAAAATTAATAAATGGTTTTTAAAAATTCTTTCAAAATTTAACCTGTTATTAGCCTGTAAATTGCCACACTTGGAGGTTACAGGAATAAAATACCCCCTTTTTTATTTATTAATTTTTTATTATATGTAATTTTTTTTTTAATTTTTATTACTTTAAATTTTATTTTTTAATAATTTGATTAACGGACAACAATTGAAAAAAAAAAACAAAAAAAGGTCCAGTGTAATCTTAGTCATCGACAAGTAGATTATGTTTATTTCTTTATTTTTTTCCTATTTTTTTTTTAATTTTTATTACATATATACTTTTTTAATAATTTAATTAACAGACATTTGAATTTGTAATTGAAAAGTTTTATTAATTCCTGTGCGATCTTCATCATCCTTACAATCTTATGCAAATAGAAACATTGACAGTTTAAAACAGTGGTTGAAGATGCATTTACATGAGATTCTAAGCCCAATTTATTTGTATGAAATATGACCAGAAAGGAAGGTTACTCATACGGCGTGTATCGGACATGTTCATAGACGCACACGCGTTACAAAAAGCATTCGCCGATTATTATTAATGTATTGTATTTTACACTTTTAAATAACATTGGTTTTTAACCAATTTTCAGTCTTCTGGCCCACAGTACGATGTCGTAAATATTTGTATATATGTATTTTAGAACCAACCGTTCTGTGATTCGTGCCTTCATTAATAAAAACTAGAAATAAAGTCCAAAATTGGCGTTGCTACGCACTCTGCAATGTCAGTTTGCCTCTGCGTATCCGACTTACAAAGATGGTGGTATAAATTTTTGCTTTCTCATTTCATTTTTATTTTTATTTTTGCTACACTAGCACAATTGGTTGTTTTTTTTTTTTATTGCCGCCGTTGCTAAGTCTCGTTGCAACCATGGCTGTCGTACGTCCTGCCGTTGCAAATTTTCATTGCAAGTCGCTGTTTTCTGTTGGTATGTGCTATGACTGCGTGATATACCCAAGCAATGCACTCTATTACCAATTCATCTGTACTGTACAACGCGATATGTCATTCCGAATAATCTCTCAGTGGACTTTCATTTTTTTTTTTGTGCATTTCCTAGATTCAGCACTCAACTCCATTCTCTCATGCGTCCACTGCCAGATTTGCTTGTAGTTTACTGTTTCTGTTTTGTCATTGTTATTTGGTGTTGCTGTTGTTTTTTAGAATGCGTTGCACACTTGTCGTGCGACCAATGTTGCCAATCAACGACATCAACTCAATTTGTCGTATTTTCACAAAGCAGAAACGAACTTGCGTAGTTGTCGTTCGTTTTGTTGATGCACTGTGCAGCAACAAACCACGGATTTGTATGTACCATGTATGTAGTTCTCGGGGCCAGATTTGTTTCGACTTCTGTAAGTATGTATGTATGTATGTATGTAATTTTGTACAACAGGCTGCTGCGGCAACTGTTCGTAGTTTGTGTTATTCGATGAATTACAAGCGACCAAACAATCGCATGCATTTTTAAGTCACAAGCCATGAGCTTGGCAAGTTTTTCCAACTGGTGGCTCACTGAAATGAATAGGTAGTACACGAGTAATAAGAACTGCGTACATAAATTAGTTTGTTTTGCGAATTTTAGTGTTGGGAATATTGCATAAATGCATTCGTGCTTGCAATTGATTTTTCTGCCTCAAAAGAAAGTGCTTTAGATACACTGTAATTTAAAACTTCGATCGGATGCATTTTTGATGACAACACTTACTCAAACGCAGATAACTCAGAATCGCTACTAAGTCCTGCATAGAACACAGCTCTGGTCACTCGGCCGCCGCGAACACCAAACTCGCTCGCTTGCTTTGTTTGCTTAGAAATCCAATTAGAATTGAATAAGAACTTATTTGAATTAGTATAAAAACAACTATCCAAACAAAAGTGCATACACAACATTTTTCTAGAAGCTCATTTTTTTTTTAATTTTAGTGAAATTTTTTTTATATCTAATATTTAAAATTTTTCTTGTGAAATTTTTTTCCCGTTTTTCGGAACTGTACAATTGTTTTCAACTAGTTTTTGTTATGTAACATTTATAATAATGTAACATTATTATATTCCATAAAATATCGATAGCCAAATGATAGCAAAATCGATAAAAATTTTGATAACAAAATCGATAAAAACAACTATTCAAACAGAACTGCATACCCAACATTTTTGTAGAAACTCAAAATTTTTTTTTAAATTTTAGAGAAACCTTATTTTATATCTAACATTTAAAATTTTTCTTGTGAAAATTTTTTACGTTTTGGGGAACCGTACAATTGTTTTCAACTAGTTTTTATTATGTAAAATTTATTAACTGGAACAGGAAAATCGATTTTCTTCAAAGCTGCTACTTTGTCTGCACTTTTTACAACAAAATTTAATACAAACAAAAATAACTCAAAAAGCGGGCTCAACCGGTCTCTTCATTTCATTCAATTTCATTAGCTTTAATTAATTAATAATGTAATTGAGTGTTAAATGAAGGCTCCAGTGGATTGTGACCACAAAATTCCAACTTTGAACCACTGTGCAGTAGTTGTGGCGTTTTTCTCTTCCTCTGCGAGTTTTGCTTTTTCACAATTTTACCGCTTTTTCTAGCTTAATAAAGTATCAATTGAAGGCGATAAAAAATATATAAAAAACATTTTGCTGGCCGTGTTTGTTGTTTTTCTTGTAAGTCAAAATTTCAAACATCTGAAAAAAATTTGGAAAATTCGACAGTTTCATCAAAATTTTCAGCTTATAATTCGATTTTTTTTTATATTCCGAGTATGTAGTTTTGAAATGTCTAAGATTTACCGCTGATTTTGGCATTTTTTTGTGGAAGGTGCTGCTATTTTTCTCCATACAAAAAAATTGTCGAACATAAATACTTTGTATGGAAGAAAATGCGTGAACGAAAAATTAAAAAAAAAAATCATTGGTAAGTCCCATGGAGAAATCATACCAGATGTAGCAATAAGAGCGAGGAGAAAGATTTGACATAATCTTATTTGAAAATTCACCTTGAAAATTTTCTTAAAGATAGTCGAATGTTATGAAATTAAGCTAGAAAGCTGTTTTATTAATTCACCTGTTTTTAAACCACAATGGGTAAGTCCTGGCTACTTCAAACGTGCATTTTATTACACTAAAATTAAATGGGCTACAAAACTGCATATTTGAAAAAATTCTCAAATTTTGATTAAAAAGTTTAAAATTTTGCTGAACATTTGTTTAAGTTCGTCGAATTTTTGTAAATCTTGAAGCTTGAAATTTTGATTTACAAGTTTTTTTTTAAACAAATTTTTTAATCAATGAAAAATAGGCAAAATTTATAAAAATGTCTTTTCCCTATTTAGTTTTTCGCCACCGTATCTACATTTTTATTTAACATCAGCTACTAGCCATGCAGATGGAAAATGGTCGCATTTTCATATACATATTTCTACAACAAACTACATTTCATCAGCGTAGCCATGGTAAATGCTGAGTTTCGTAGCAAATAAATTCCACAGAACTTCAGAGCAATACTCGCATAGACGTATGTAAGTACATATATTCATGTATGTATATAAAAAGGTGTATATAAAATATAGTTAATATTTCTATGCACGTTCTTCGGAAAGAAGAAGCAGCCACACGTGAGGTAACTTTCAAAAAATTTTTTTTCCATTCTCAGCTTAAATAACGCAGCTTTGGGTTTCCTTTTATAGACCACTACACAGTTTGTGTACCTACTACATACATATATCTATGGACATATATGTATATGAAACTTAGGAGGGAGGCACTCGTTTACCCACCCTGTTCTTCTACTGTTTTGGAGGCTTTTTCATTTCCTTCTGCTGACGCGAAAATAGAACCAATTGGTTATATGTATATACATAGGTATGTAAATAAAACGCCAGAATTCATGAGTGCCTTCTGAGCTTTGATCCGCAAGATACATATTCAAACAAGTAATACTGAAATGAGACTATTCTAGCTGCTGTTAGGTGGGCTCCATGAAGTCTTTATAACATCGGCTGCGACAGAAATCCTATGCCGGCTATACCATTCTTCCAATGGCTTCCAATTAAACAGCAGCCGGATGTAATTCCGGACACATGCCGAAGTAAAGGACAGACGAATGAACGCTTATTAGCCCAAATTCACCGGATGTTGCGTGCGAGGCTCTTCCTGCTTTTAGTATAAATATTTAGTACTTCAAACTTCTTCCACAACATATGAATGACAGATCCAATAGATAGGTTTTAACCACGGTTCATTACGTTACAAGGTACATATGTTGTAAGCAGTTGCACCGAGCAAATATTAGGGGTATTCTCTAAGTCTTCCAAAACCTTTGCACAGCTTGCAAAGATTTCTTATAGGAGAACCAGTTCTACCGTAAAATCCATGCACAGGGATTTACTATGATTAAATTCGCTAATAACCTGAAGTATAGATCCCAGTATTTCTATTAAGAATTTCGCTGAAAATTTGTACCAACACTTTTTAACCAAGTAACTACCCAGCACGGAATGAAACTAGTTTAAATATTGATGCTCCACCAGTTTTTTTACCCGCCACCACTAATTGAAGATCTGATTTTCTGCCTTGGAACGAACTGTTTACTATAACATGGCGATGTCCTAGGAAGCAATCAATTATCCGACTCGGCATTTTATTTCAATGTTTCGTTTGAAAACGCTTTCGTTCTGCACTTCACAGATGCTTTTTCATATTTCTAAGACACACAATTTTTTTATTTATTTTAATTTTTACATGTTATCTCTGTTGGGATTCGATCCCGAACCTTCTGAAAAATGTGAAAATATGTCATACATCTATTTGTAGATGCATTTTTAACCAATTAAAAATTACTTAGTATTAATTGCTGAAATAGTTTATTGCCCAAATTTAGATGATTTTTCAACTAATATTGAATTATTATCAAAAGTGTAAGCATTTGGTTTATCTCAAGGAGGCTGCTAGGTGATTATACATCAATTTGAAGTCAGTTGCTGCATAAGCGGAAATAAATGAATTTTTCCGAGGTAATTGGTTGAGCTATGCTTTACTTTATTGCAGCCATACAACTCCAAAAAGGTATTAGAAAATGTCGACTCACGCACACCCGTACATAAATATACTTATGGTACTTTTGCTGTAAGGGTGTCATAATAAAAAAAAGACTGAAAAAATAGTTAGGCATGCGAGAAAAAATTTGACAGCTGCATCGATTAACCATAGCTCGGTAGAATAAA
>NW_023458566.1:13958611-13974533 GCF_013731165.1 Rhagoletis pomonella
TGCACTGAAAAGCCAAACCACCCAGTAAAAATACTAGTTCATTAACTAGTATATGCTAAAGCGATGACCTACCAGTTTGACAATTTCGTAGAACTTACGCGTTTAGCGACATCTGCCTTTGAATTGCAAAATCCGAAATAAAACGCAATTAATTCCTTTTCTTACAAATGTCGACTGTGGCGTCGCGTGAAGACTACTGGTACTGAGATCGCAGGTTCGAGCCCGCTTGGAGGTGGTTAAGATTTTTCAAATTAAATTACTGTAAGTTAATATAATTATTTCAATTTAAATATAGATAAATTATAAATTTGAAAAGCTAATTTCATTGCAGAAAAAACCTAAATATGAAAAGAAATACTGTGTCCAGGCGCAGAGGAAATTTTTTTAAATTTTATTTTTTTATTTGCGCTTTTATTCAAATTTTTAAGTTTAATTTGAAAAAAATATATATATACGTAAATAAAAAAAAATTAAATATATTTGCGCCAGGATTTGAACCCGGGACCTCAGAAATACCACGCCCGTGCTTTGCTCTGTCGGCCATGCTTTTCACGGGGGATGAATTGGCACTAATTGGTAGCATTCTAGTTCATAACTAGCAGCTTTCCCTGCAGGGTATACGCAATTATACATATCTGTATGTAAATATGTTTGTATATATACATAAGTGCATACAGATTTTTATGGTTGGAAAGTATGTCATTGCAATTTTGCATTTAATTGCCAACTGAGTGATATGCGATGATGTGCGACATTAAAAGTAGTTGAAATTAAATATTTATTGATAGCGGATACCACTTTGAAAAACTTCCGCTGCGACTGTAATACTTAAATAAATTTTGTTTGGAATTCGGAGAAAAAATTCCATTCCCTTGCTGAATGCACTAATGCCAATGCTAGCCTTCGCAGTGCCACCGTCGGTCGCTTCCCCTTTACACCCACTCAGCAAAAAAGTAGCAAAGTTAAAATTTTCTTCATTATCCGAATCTCATTTATTTCAATTTAAAAATATGTCCCCTATCCGCTTGAGTGTTCGGCAGCCAGTTCGACATTTCCCGGCAACTTATTAATATTAATGATTAATTTTATACATCCTTCGGCGTGCATAGCTGCTGCACTGGGGAACATTTAAATAGGCGGCGGCGGCGGCGGCGGCGGCGAAAACGAGGACGAGGACGTGCACGGCGACGACAGCATCGCAGAAAACTCATTTATTTCATCAACATCCTCTGTTGTCGTTTGTTTTTTTCCCCCTCAATCGGTATGACTTCGCGTCTCGACACTTTGACGACGCTGCAGTCTTTTCGCTGAGCATTACACTTTTTCATAATTAAGCTTATTAAAAGCGCGTTTAATTGCTCTTGGCTTACAATTATTGATTGTGATAGCTTTATATATATATGTATGTATGTATAAAAATTTTTAGGCGCAGCGCATAACTGAGCACATGGCTCGTTACTTTTTACTCGTTGTATGAGTAAACGAGTAAAATCGTTATATGTATGAGGACAAGTATCTCATGCCATTTTTTTTTCATGCCGCTACCAAAGCCGCAACAATTTCTGTGTTGGTTACATTAATGAGCGTACGCCTAAACAGCCACATGCTGCTGAATTTGAAACGTGTGGACGCAAGTGTAGGCCCAAAGCAATTAGTTAAACTTAATGGCTATAATTAAAATTTTCAATATGGGTACTTGAGATTTTGAGGAGTTTATGAAAGATAAATTTGAAGTAGCTGGAAAGAGTTAAATTTGAGCATTTGGAAATTATTGCAATATATTAATTAAAAAATTCTCTGGCGCGTGGAAAGTCTTAGTCTATGATGAGATTTAAAAAAAAAAAAAATGTATGCAAATTGTAATGATATGAGTTTTTGGTAATTTAAAAATTAAACATAAACTTTTGGTAATTAAAATTTGCGCACAGTTTGCTCGCTATTCAAAGCTGGTCATATTTGTTGGTTAATATAAAATCTCGATATACACTTTTTTGTAATTTTAAAACCGGATATAAACTTGAAAGACTTATTTCAAATATATTCTGGTATTTTTAAATTGGACATAATTTTTGGCACCCCAAAACTGGGCCTACATACATCTATTTTTGGGATTTTTAAAAACTGGAAAATCTGGCAATTAAAAAACCTAACAAAAATTTTTGGCCATAAACAAATTTGACTTAGATAAGTTGTTCTATTTACAGGCTTTTGTTTTAATTTGCAATTCATTTTTTCGCCATTTAAGAGTGAACATAATTTTATGGATATTTTGAAATAAGACATAAAGTTTTAGTCATAGAAAATGTTTATATACATTTTTATCATTTGAAAGTGAACATAATTTTTGGTCATTTTAGACGTGGACATAAATTCCAAGTAAGCGTTCTTAAAAAAATTACAAGTTTTTAGTTCTAAAAGTACACCTAACTTAAACTTGAAAAAGGATTTTATAATATAACCGCCGAAAAGTAAAGTAAGGATTGACAGAATTGGATAGAAAAGCTCAACGAGGAAGAGTGAACTTACGCAACATACGCGAGTTAATATACATAACAAAATTTATGTCCTACTTTAAAATAGCCATAAAATTATGCCCACCCTTAACTGGCCAAAAAATGTTCCGAAAAAAATGTTCTGCATTTCTGTAGCAACAAGAAAATTTTGAAAAAAGTGTCGCTTACGTCTTTTTGGCGGTTAGGGCTCGATATGTGTGTATATTTACGTACTATCAAAGTTAGTAATTTTTTCCACTTTTTCAGGAAAATTTAACCAGGGTTTTGAGTGCCCGTAATATTATGCACAGCTTTTAAATGACCAAAAAGTTATGTAAACTTTTTAAGTAATCAGAATTTTGAGGTAAGTTTTTAAATGCACGCAAGTGTCAAAATTTTTGTATAGCCAGCAAATTATGTCCAGTTTTTATATGACTAAAATATGATGTCCACTTTTGAATAAGAAAATGGTAAAATTCAGTTTTTACATAAACAATTTATGTTAAATTGGTAAATAACCAAAAGTTATGTCCAATTTTTAAATGGACAGAAAAATTATGTTTATTTTTTTAAACTACCAAAAATTGGTGTTCAGTGTTTTAATGACCAAAAATATAAATAATTCAAATAAGAATATTTTTAATACTTAGTAGCCACTCTAGCGTGAAGTCCTATGCAGAGAAATTTAGGTTGTAAAGAACATGCTTTAGTTTATACCTCAGTCTTCAATGCGAATTTTGCAGCTAGCAGGCGCATCAGACAATACAAGAACATACTTTCCACATTCGGGATCCACCGAAAATGAGTAATGAGACAGGCAATAAACAAAGTATTTAGGTATGTATGTACATATGTAGTTACACTGCCGTTAACTGTTGACTGATGTAGAATAAAGTAGAAATTGAAAAAAAAAAACACAAAAACACAAAAGCAACAAACGACGAAGGCAAAGCGTCAGAACACAAAACCCAAACAAATTGGGCCAAGCAAAAATAACAAAAGGACGCATGCAAACTAAGAGTACACAAATGGTAGGCTGAAAGCGGCCGGGGGGGGCGAGAGAGCAGCGAGAATGGCCTACATGTATGTAGTATAGAATGCAAAGTGTAACCAAACATATGTCTCTACATGTGTTTTGACCGTTGTTCGCGTTAACCCATGCTGTGCAGTGTAAAACAGACCTTTGAATACCTAATGAATGCAATTCTCCAACTACGGATGGGTGATGGCGGCGGCGGCAATGGTATTAACAGCAGCCGGAATGCAGAATGAATAGCCTAGCCTTAATTTATATGCATGCGTTTAGTGCAGTGTGCGTGTGCTCGTGTATGCATGTTTGTGCGTAAGAGTGAGTGACCCATATGCACGCAGGGATTACGAAGGCACAAGAGACCAATAACACACGAGTATGGCGGTTGGTTAATCGGATTTCCAACTATGGCGGAAGCGAACACCGAAATTGGGCAACCAAACGCATAGTATGCAGAGTAATGTCAAGCCTTTGTGAGCTTTTCTTCCTGTTACATTGTGCAATATGTCTGGCTTTGTACTCGCGAAATTTCGCTAATGAAAATATTTTGTGTATGGAATTAGGAAGCTAATATCGTGTACTTTATTGGCTGTTGTATGATGGAAAATGAATTATGTGGTGCAGCCAGTAGTTATCATCTTTTGAAATTGTAGCTTGATTATTTTTTTTTGGTTCTGTATGCACTCAATTCAGATTAAGAATTTCAGATTCAGACAGAAATTAAAGGCGCTTAAAAATTTTTAACTCATATTTAATGCGCCGTTGCAACGTTGCCGTAAATAGGATGACGAAAGCTCATATCCACTTGATTTGAAACTGATACTTGCTCATATAATAGTTGCCTTGGTTGCTCATAAAAAAAACAACTTTTAATTTTGGTAAATTTTTCTTCTTTCCCAAACTTGCTAAAAAGTTATTTTGAATAGAAAATCAAATTTTTTCTCAAAGAAGAAAATTGTTTTAAACAAGAAAATAAATTTTTTCTCCAAAGAAAAAATTTTCCCAAATATAGTCTTGTTTTTTTCAAAAAGTAATTTTTTCAAAAACCAATTCTTGCTATTGAACTTAAATTAAAATTCTTATTTTACCAAGCAAAAATCATTTATACATATATATTTTTTCTCATTTTCATTGTCGGCGTTTGAAAAAGTATGATATTTAAATATTTTTTTTTTGAAAAATGCTTGTTTATTGATATATGTGCAGTTTTGACAAACATTTTTCCTTCATTGTAAGAAACGTATTTTGTGGAAAGCATTTAATATGTTTTTTCGCTCTCCTGAAAAATTTGTAATTTTGAAAGAGGTTGCTTTGCCAAATGTCCACCGGTATGTAACATAACTGTATATCTCGTACTTTGCTTGCAGTTAATTTTAATTCATGACAATCTAATAATTTTTACTTGTTACATACATTGCGCAAATAACAACGGGGTCGGTGTTAAACTAATTAAGAGACAAATAAATTTTAACCCAAAACAAGAGAGCTCATTAATTTGAAATTTTATAAGTTACTAACAACAAACGAAATGGCAAGACAAGCATGTCGACATGTGCAACATGAGCCATCAAATATGTAAATATGTGTGTACACATTTGGCCATGTGCATAATTCCCTGCAGGAATATTCTAACTAAACTAGGGACACAACTTTCTGGCTCAGAGCTAGTGTGAATGCGAAGTTTTGAAATTATTTCGCAATTCATTTTTATTGCATAGGAGTATATAAATATTCGAAATATTTTTCCACTATTGAATAAGTGGCGTGAAGAAGTGAAGATTGGACCACTACCTAACTATCGAAAAAGCGATACAGCAGTAGACGACTATTGACATTTCCAGTTTTTAATTCATCCTAATCCCACTGCCCCAGACACCCTCTAGGACTAGACGTCAGGGCATGTTTCCGAGGCAACGAAAGTCAGTTAAAGGGGCTAAAGTTCAATTCAAAAGGAAGCTAAGTCCGAGGCCTCGAATTGGCAATACAAAATAATTTAGAAAGAAGAATCGAGCACGGAAGGCATATCGCTTTAAAATATCGGAAATGGCTTAATACTTTTTTGTTGCTCTAATTTTACCGCCTGGGTTCATTCGCGCACAGCTGTGAGTTGTACAAATATGTATGCTTATGCGAAGAAGAATGGTAGCCTTTGGGTATGTGTAGGCGTTCAAGTGCACAACTTTTATAAAATTGTACGTTTTTGTTTAAGTATACACTTATACAATTTTTGTATTGAGGGTTATTATAAAGAGAAAGAGTAAGTATTTTTAAGTGAACATGCATAAATACATACAAATGTGTCTGCGGATTGTTTTATCAAAATTTAACTTCTATAGTGTTTGGCTTAAGTTGCGGCTGGTGGGAAAACACTGATATGTGTATGTATGTTGGAAAAAGGTATTCGTGAAAATAAATAAATGTTTTTTCCTGGTCCCGAATGCGAAACCAACGCAAGCATTTGCCGCAGCCAAGTACAGTCAAACAAGCACCGAATTTGCCTTTGGTATACTGCGTGCTGGTATTCATAGCCAATCGTACCAGAAAGTAATCTGAAGCTACGGAAAGAGAAATCGAAAATTATATAATTTAATGGCCTAATTCATAAAAACTAAAGTAGATTTAAAGAGCTCTATAAAGTGAAATTTTCATACAAATTTTCGATTTATAAAGCAGTTAAAGTCTTCCTTATTTTTTATGAATTTGGGTGTAACTGTTTAAAGCTTCGTTTTTTGAAGGGACACACCTTTTTCTTAGTCAGAATTGTGTGCTACATCCCCTCGGTTTTCCAGTATTAGCTCCTCCCATATGTGAATGGTAGTTAAGTGGAGCATCCTTTATGGAAGTACACTTAAATTATGCTTTTCTCATAACATCGTTAAATAGGCCTAACTACAAAAAAATTCGTTAAATTATGCAAGGAATCCATTCCGACTTATTTTGCATTTGCATTCCTAAAATTTCCAGTCGCTGGCGACCCCATCAATGTCATTAATGCTCCTAATGCTTGGCACATCGCCCACTCTTTATTCCATTTCCTTAGTATTTTTTTCACTCGATGGTATAACTCTTACTTGGAGAAGCCAGACTCTCCGATGGAGTTAGACTCCAATAAATAAATACAAACAGGCTTACCTCTTTCTGCCTCTTAATTTGTCCTTCCTCCGCATCTTTCTCTCTTTCCCTCTGATATCAAGCCTGTGGACTGTGTAGTTGATTTGCTTTGAACCTTATGAGCTCATTGTACTAAAAACCTCTTCCCCTGCTCTTCTTCAGCTTTTTAAGCATTCTTTTCCTGATGGCTTATGTTATTAAATTTTTGGCCAGATAATTTGAAATCGTTTTTTTTCAGGCTTTCCACCAAATTTTAAGATATTTTCTTCATTATGTCCTGACAATTTGGATTTTTTCCTTAATCTTAAGCTAAGCATTGGCCTTTGAAATTTTTCTTTAACACAAATTGCGCATCTCTTTTATTTCCAAAAAAAAAACATTTCAAAGGAAAAAGGCTGTTAGCGTTTTAATGGGTAAGCGGAAAATATATATGTTTACAATACATACTTCCATGTGTTTTAGATTTTGGTAAAACGAGTAGGGGTGCAGCTTTAGACCTACGCAACTCTTAACAGCTGGTTATAATGGTGAAAACGTGAGGCAATAACAAATCTCTTTTATCTCTCAATAATCTTATGGATGCGAATGTAAAGGCAGAAAATAAATAAGCAAAAATCTGTATATATATATATATATATATATATGCATATACATGTAGCTACATATATGCACGCTTATGCTTATACTTATAGATGTGTGTTGATGCACAAATGAGATATTTAAATAGATTTGTTAAAGAAGCGGTAAATAAGACTTCGATTCCCAAATCCGTTTTAAGCGCAAACTTTCCTACTTATTCCTTACAAGAAATTTTTTGTATGTTCTTAGAAAAGAAAATATTAAAATTTATGTATGTATGTATATCTATTTTAAACTTGGCTTTAGACTGGAAGACGAATTTCTGAAACTATAATAAGGTAACGAGTAAGCAATTGGATGTTGTCTTCTCTATTCAAAATATATACAGATGTACATTTGCTTTTCCTGGCAAAATGATATCCAAAAAGTCTAGCCTGTCTAAGTACACTCGCCGTTTTCCAGTACTTACCACATTCTGAGTCTACCCACTCTGTACTGTATTCGACTGGCGTCCACAAAATGGTTCGTCTGCTACCTCGTTATCTTTACTCGCGTAGTGTCCTAATGCCCTGCATAGTGTTACCAAGTTTTTTTCTACCAAGCATCTAATAGGATCAAATCACTTCTGCTCGAGGTTGAAGGTGATGATCCTTCTTGAAAAAATCAAAAACAAAAACGCATTTTTCAGGCATAACTTACTATTCTATTAACTTAGAGTCTTTTACTAGCCCACATGGCTCAGGGGCTTTAATAATAGTTTTTGGGAACTAACGCTAAGTTCCTTACCAAGGGTAACTCAAGGGTGCTTCACTTTTTTTGGAGTATTTAAGTACAGGCTCTACAAGCGTGACCGAGCGGAGGTTTGGCTTTTACAATACAGATGACCACATGAGATATATCCCATATTAACAAAACCCCCCCCCCCCCCCCCATTACTTACAAGGCTATATTACATTCACAAAAACTCAGTGTCTGGAGAAATCCTTGATCCTTACTTCTTTAAAAATGGCTTAAATAATACTATACATTTGAAATCCTGTTGAGCTATATTACTCCTTAGGCAACTTACTCAATATTATCGTTGTTTTTTTTCTAAAACAGCAACCGTTTTCTTGTATGTACATATCGAGCCCTAACCGCCAAAATAACGTAAGCGCCATTGTTTTCAAAATTTTCTTTTTGATGCAGAAATACATCTAGATGTCCTATGAATATTTCTGCGTCAAAAATAAAATTTCGAAAAAAATGTCGCTTACGTTATTTTGGCGGTTAGGGCTCGATATGTCTGCAAGCCACAAGTTTTACTAAATTGTCAATGGGATGGAATGTAAGAATATTCAAAATGCTAATATTTCATCTAACACTTCACAACCTTGCCACTAATATTTGTTATTTAAATGAAAATGAGCTAAAATAAGTACGTATGCACATTAGAGTGGTCCCGAAACACACGCGAGGAAAAAAGTTTAAAATGTTAAGCTGTCACCCTTTAGGATTTTTTTCTCTTGAAGAGAAACACTAACAAAAATATTGGGTTTTTAAGAATTTTATAGTCTACGAAAAAGTGTTTTTCCCCATACAAAATACACGGGCTTTGAGGTAGTTCTACATATATATATTTATGTTTTAACAAAAATACGGCATTTTTTCCATTTAGAAAAAAGCCTAGGAGGTAAAAGCTTAATATTTTAAACTTTTTTTTTGATCACCCTAATGTACATATAGGTTGCGTCAGATACTTATATTAATGGAACTCTGTGCATGCACGCTTAACATTTTTTTTTCTAATCTTAAATGCAAGAATCTAACACAACTATTGCAGATATATGTAGCTGTTCTCGATTCTATACAAGTGAATCGGAATGACCTTGAAACAACCTACATATATGTGTGTAAAAGTGAGAACTGGAACAGTCTGATGGAATTTTATGGGGCTACGTTCGAAACCTTCAGGTGTTCCAGATGCATTGCGAACACAATTTCTGGCGAATGCTGCGGCTTAGAGAGTTGTGAGCAGTAAAGGACATGCCATGCCACCCCATTTCCTGCCCAAAGGACTACAGGTAAATGCTAATGCATTTGTCGTAGTTTTAGAAGCAGTTGTGAAATCTTGGATAGGCTCTGTTCTTTCACATAAAAACATGACGAAGCAAGACTGGATATCCAGGAATTTGCATTACCACATAACTACAAACCCCACCCAGCTCTATCGTATCTTAATCGTAACCAATAAACCTCCCCATAATAATCCGGAATTTGTAAGAGCAAAAATTATCAGAATTATTGAATAATTATGCGGCCTATAGGTCACTTACTTGACTCTAAAAATTTCAGTAAATTACTATTAATTTTCTAAGAAATATGCGAATTCAAGTTTAAAAGTCGATATGTCACCCTGTATGTATATAAGGCATCCTGTATATAAAAACATGCTTAGTAAATACTGCGCCGTGGTACACCAGCTTTCATCAACATATTTTATTTATGAACATTTACCTTTCAACTCATTTATTTTGCACTCAAGCGCACTTGCATTTGTATGAGCTGATTTGCATAGCAGCTTTTTCAAATATGTAAATACGTTCATATGCACATTAGGCTGCATCGTCAAAAAAAAAGAAGCGGGTTTTCCGCTGGAATTACAAAATATATTATATTTGAAGACTTCCGGCAAAATTTTTCGGAAAAATATTAAGATTTACGTGAGCTGGATCGATTTGAAAATACCAAATCCAAAAGTATTACAAAAAAATACTCTTAGTTGATGAAACAGTTTAAGCTAAAAAAAATCTGGATAAAATTATAAAAAGAATTTTCAACGGAATCATAATAATGCGACTTTTGATGCTTTATTTTAATTTTTTTCAAAGGTTGGTTTAGGAAAAACTTGAATAACAGGGCCAGAACTATACCGACTTAGACTTATGAAGTATTAGTGAAAAGGTATTTTATCAATCTTTTCATTTCTTTGCAAAAAACTAGTTTAAGTCCAATTTTTATTTTTTTTTGCAGATATCAAGACATATTAATTTAACTTGGAATGACGCACGTTCATCTTAATGAGTTTATTTGCAAAGACATAAACAGGGCGAGTTTTATGGATAAAAATATTTTTTTTTTATTATTTTTTGAAACAAAATCACCTCAGGTGACAAAATAGCTTAAGCTTGAAAAATTTGCATAAAAATATAAAAAAAAAAATTCAACAGATTCATAATAATGAGGTGATTTTTTCAAAAAATACTTAAAAAAAAATATTTTTATTCATAAAAACTAAACTTTCCAGTTGAAGAAGTCTGATGAGGAGGAGATGTAGTGATCTCCGAAATAGCTATCACTTCTACTAAAAATGTAAATTGTTGTTTTTTTCACAAACAGTTTTCACTAAAAACGGTCTGAAGCTCAATAAGGTTGTTGAATGTAATTGTTATAAGGCCGTAAATAAAAAAATTTATATTTTTCTGAAATATTTTGGCGCAAGTCTTAAAATATAATAGATTTTCTAATTCCATTGGGAACACATAACCGATTTTTTTTATGGGGAGTGATGCAGCCTAATATACACACACATGTGTACAGTATACGGTATGCATATGTACTTCATCCTCCATTAATTATGGTGCGCCTTACTTTTACATTTGCGCGCCTTTCACGCGTTTTACGAGGTGCTCGGAGTGATTCCATATTTACATACATATGTACTTATACAATCATTTTTAATGAAATCCACAAAACCTAATTAAGCGACATTCAAAGGGGTTATTTAGAAATTATGTAGAGGAAAAGTACCGTAAGCAACGAAAGGCTGCTCACACTTCCATATACATATATGTACATAAGCATATGCACGTAAATAAATACGTAGAGTAGTTGATTGCAGCTAATTAAAACAGACATCAAAAAAATCCAATTTATTGGGGTTATATGAATATTTAAATTTCATAATCTGGGAATAAAAATAAACACCTACGCGTATTTAATAACTTATCAATAGAAATAGTAAAAGAATTGAGCTGAAGAATGCGAGAAAGTTTATATATACATAAATATATAAGTAGATATGATAAAGTTTGCGATGATAAGAAAAAGACGCGCCAGAAATAAGATCGCACAAAATTTACGAGCTTGTGTTGCAACCTACTTTGTCTACGACTATTACAAGGCATGTCTTTCGCAAACTTTAAAGGGCACTCCATCAATTTTGTTAGATGACTTGCTAGATAAAACCATTTAAAATTCAAACCAGCTGCTGAAAATCCACTTTAGATTAAAAAAATTCTGACGACATCCATCGGCCCAAATAATGAATAATCTAAACAAATGGCTGCAGTCACGCAGGCTGTCTAATATGTTCTGAACGATAAGAATAAATAGGGCGAAATATGTTTTGTTTTGTTTTTTGTTTTTAATAAAACAAAAATTTCGCGATGAGCGGAAAACTTTTGAATTGGTTTTATAAATACCATCGCTTAGAGCTACGCTATTTTTATATGTAGAACAGTCAAAAAACGAAGAACAGGAAATTTTTTGCATGGACTTCAGTTCTCTGAGTATACTGTAAGACTATAATAGCTGCTGGAGACAGGGAGCGTAACAGTTACAACTTTTATTAAAAAAATTGCTCTTTAACAATTATTTTTTGACTTTTATTTAATTACTCCTTAAATAACCGCCATTTCTGACTTTTATTTTTTTAAATCCAAAATAACAATTATTTTTGATTTTTAAATTATATGTCTTAAATAACAGTTATCGAAGACTTTTATTTATAAAAGTCATAAACAAAAATCAGTCACTATAAGTCGTAGTAAACTTTTGTTTCACAACACCTTCTTAACTGCGAAAATTGTTAATGAAATTTATATGAATGATTTAAAAAATAAAAGTTGGTGACTGATTTATATTGATGAGTTTTAAAAGTAAAAGTCACGGACTGATTTTAATTGATGTCTTTTAAAAATAGAAGTATTCAATAACTGTTATCTAAGCCATATTATATAAAAGTAAAAAATAACTATTATTTTGGATTTATAATATAACAAGTAAGAAAGTCTAAGTTCGGGCGGAGCCGAACATTAAATACCCGGCGCAAGTATTAAATTTATGTTTTTTAACCCTTCCGAAACCTTCCGCTAGATGGTAAGCCGAGGTGTATCAATTTTGAGTAAATTAGCGTCCTTCAATTTCGACATATTGAAGTTTCAAACATTTCTTAAATTTACCGTTATATGAGAAGCGGCCGTTATTTTAGTCCGATTTCAATAATTTTCAACGTTTTGCTTACACGTGGCAAGTACAATAACCATAAACGTATTTCTTGGTAAAGAATTGTTGCAACCATCATTTTGAATAAATTAGCTTCAATATTTACTGATTTATCGAAGATTTTGTATTTCTCGAAATTACCGTTATATGGGATGTGGGCGTGGTTATTGTCCGATTTTAAAAAGTTTCGGCGGTTTTTTATGCTGTACCAAGGCCAACAACTGTGCCAAGTTTGGAAGAAATTGGTGCAGCGGTTACCAAGATATACACATGTAACCATAAGTGGGCGTGCCTACGCCCATTTTCCAAAAATTTATAATATTCTTATTTTTCGCCTAAAAATTATTGTAAATATCAATTTTGAGTGAATTATCTTCAATAGTTACTGAAATATCGCAGTTTTCGTATTTCTGGAAATTACCGTTATATGGGAAGTGGGCGTGGTTAAAGTCCGATTTCGCCCATTTTCAATACCAACCTACCTTGGATTAAGGAAAACCTACATACATACGTTGAGATATCTCAATTTTTGCTCGAGTTATCGTGTACACGGACGGACGGACAGACGGACAGACGGACGGACAGACAGACATGGCTTAATCGATTTCTTTTTTCATCCTGATCATTTATGTATACATTTGTCTATATCTATCTCGATTCGTTTTGGCTGTTACAAACAACCGTTATGTGAACAAAATTAATATACCCTTGTGCACAAGTGCGCTCGGGTATAAAAATCAAAAATAATTGTTATTTTTTTAAATTTTGCATAAAAATTGCAAATAATTTTTTTTTCAAATTTGAGTCTCGATGGAAAAACAAATCGATTTGTATGTATCACTTAGTTGTAGACCATTTCCTTGATAGTGAATTTTTCCATGACAGTTTTCTTCAATAGCTGTTATTTTCGGTCCTTGGCTGGAGAAATAAATCTTGCCTCGCGGGACTTTTTACAGTGGGTTGTGGGATTTTTGATATACATAAATCAAATTTTAAAAGCGCATAACATGACTTCAAACTAGTTATGGGCGAGGGAAGTATTTATGTTGTTGTAAATAATCAATAACTTTCTACATATAAGAAATTTGAATGTTACAAAAATGTATTTATTTCACACGAATATATTCTGAATGTAAAAGTATTTAGTTACTCTTTCCTAAGTTAATACAGCTTCAACAAATCTTGCGCAAATATCAATTCCAAGAAATCTCGAAAATCTCTAAACTGTTCTGAAAATCCCGAAAAATTGCAGAAGAACCCAGAAAAAATCTCGTAGAAGATCTTGCAATGCTTTGAAAAACGTCGAAAATTGCGAAGTATTTCATTATATTGTCAATCTCTAAAATAAAGAAGCAAATATATCCGACTACTAATTTTTTCTTGAACCTTATAGTATTTAGAAATATGTACTAAAGAAGTATTTCGAAATACTAGAAAATTGTTGGTCAAGAATTTGCAAACGAGAGCAAAAATTTTCAAAAAGTGGAAAAATCGTTTTTACCTCAAATTACTCTACGTTATAGCCTAAACTTTGAAATTTTAAAGAATGGTGCATATAGGTGAAAATATTCTCTTCTCGCCCAATGTTTGGTGTAATTTTCTCATTGCTCGAAAAATTCTTTCACGAAATTATGCAAAAAGAAGCTGTAAATCGAAAAATTGAGAGAGTCCGAAGTCACATATATTTGCAAAGTCGCACAAAAAAATCCAATTATATGCTTGAAAGTCTCTAAAACATGCATCTAATTTCAAGACCTGACGAACGTTACTCACACTTTTTTTACGAATAATCTTTCTACATCTTCATCTACATTTCCAAGTAAATTTTTGTATAAAAGAGAAAGGACCAAATAAGTGATAAATACCTTCACCTGAATATTCCATGAGTCGATAGCGCACCGATGCCAGCTTTTCTTTGGAAATGTACCGTTCGTAGAGAGGCGAGGTAACTAAATAATGTGAAAGATTTTTTTTGTGACTCTCATTTTTCCTTCTCTAAGAATAACCGTTTTTTGTTATCAACTGTCTTCATGACTTCTTTCCACCTGCCTCCATATCGTCCAAGCACTGTGCAGTGCTTTAAAAAAAACTTATTCGTATGCATACATAGTAAGATAGACTTTTCGTTAGGGCTGGGACTATCCGCATATTCGAATATCCGTATATCCAAGCGGATTATCCGTTGACACGGATAAAATCCGGATAGTATGGATATCCGGTTAATATCCGTTTGTACAATTATTCGGATATTCGGATTTACGAAGAACCGGTTAACATTCGAATTTTCGGATATCCAAAAAAATCAAGAAAATGTTGGTAAAGCACTCACTATGAACAAAAGTATTGTAGCAGCTTTCATTCCATGATATTTTAAAGCCATGAATAAACTTTCGTGGTCAACTTAATAGATATATATTTTTTTATTTTTACGAAACGATATTTTCATTTCACAATACCAGGCGCTCATAAATATGAAGTAGCAAGCTTTCAATAAATTTGTTTGTAGAACCTTTTAATTTGTTTCCAGGAGCCTTTGAAATTCAAAAGTAGAATTTTGGAAATATAAAAATTTATACAAAATATTTTGTACGTAGAAATAGCAAACTTGTTACTTCACATATATGAGCGCCTGGTAGTGGGAAATGAAAATATCGTTTTGATAAAACAAAAAATGGCCATAAAAGAGTGGAGGAAAATGGACACATTTTATTGATTTATTTGCCCTATTTTGCATTTCATTAATACCTGTTATCCGGAGACCTAAGAAAAAATCCGGATGTTCGGATATCCAAATATTATGCCAGCTTCGAGAATATCCGAGAATATCGTATTACCCGGTTAGTTGAAAAATCCGGATGAAACTCCTAGTCCTACTTTTCGTATAAATGGCAACTGTAATCGAAAATACTTTTCAACAAAAGCATTCTTAAATCTCTTCGTTTCACAGTCATATTCTAATACTTCATATAACTTGTTTACAATTTAACTAGATCCGGCTTAAAAAAAAATTAAGCAAATATTGTAATTTATTCACTCCTACGTTCTACATTCCTTGTTAACATTTTACTTTTCTTCGTATTCCTCATCATTTGCTTCGCCCTAACTACAGTCAATATGATGCGCGTACCTACCCCAGCCTTATAATTAACGCAGATTGAGAATCGCTTAAGTATTAAGTTTGTATCGTGGAAATATATCGACCCTCGATCGGGGTCCTACCGAACGCTAGTACGCAACTCTGATGCAGATCGAAAAATTAGAGCAACTAAATTAGAAAATAATTGAAATGCTTTCACGTTTTATATCATTCACATTTATTAAAAAAATAATATTTCCTGCCTTAATTTCTTAAGGCTACATTATCAGCTCCATCCAATAAATGAACTTAAGCGACTGGAGCGAAACCAATACGGCTATTGCCCATATCGAATTCGGTGTAGTAGAG
>NW_023458566.1:13974690-13975993 GCF_013731165.1 Rhagoletis pomonella
GGTCGAAAACGGTCTGCCCCAGGATAGTTGTTTGTCTCCCTTTCTGTTTAACCTGTACACTGCAAAACTTCATGGGTTAAAGGACGAAGAAGCAAAAATGTTCCAATTTGAAATGTCGAGTCTGGTTGGGTTAAAGAAAAACTTCAATAAAGAACAATTAAACTGGGGGCTACTGATGCATCGGTGACTGGTGATGCCGTTGGAGTGGCGAATACGGAGAACGAAACCAAAGAAGATTATGACGACGAGTACGAAGTGGAATATGAATACTTATACGCAGAATAATATGGATATGATCCGACCCAAAAAAAGACTAAGAAAGCGGCAAAATTTTGGCAGTAACTGGCACTTCTTGGATGCATCATTTGTCATATGGAGTGAAGAATAAGTTCATTTAAATTACTTCAGAAAATCTTCTTATAAATTTTATAAAGTTCTTTTTTTTAAATAATTATTTTTCTCGGGTTTTAGCGGTGCTCCCTCTCAGACATTAACCAGCTTTCATTTGAATGATAAAACCAGCGTCATCATAGAGATTCTAAAATTATGGCTTCATAGTAATCAGGTTTTTGTTTGCTTACTTAATTTGTTGGCTATACAAGAAAACCAATTGAAAATAAGATTTACTCGTACAAATGTTTGAGTGCTTGGCAAACTTAAAATAGCAAAAATGCAAAATAGTAGTTATAAGTCGATCAAAATGTATCGACTTTGATTTATCAAATTTCTTGTATTTACAATGTAAATTTTACACTCATGAACATAAGTATGTAAGTATGTAAGTACACACGTACATGCGTCGTTACGCCTTATCGAGAAGCAACAATTTATTTACATACATATGTATGTACATATATTGAACAACATTAAATTCATATTTCCTAAGTAATTAGTCTAGTATGGTAGATAAAAATGCAAAGCTACACGTGTCGTGTTTTTGTGTATGTAAACGCCATTTGTGTAAATAAGTCAGCGTTGACGGACATAACGTCTGGCGTTTAAACATACGATTATCTTCAAATACATATCGCTCATTTACTTCAATAGTGTCATAACTCACAAAAGAGCAAAACTCGAGAAAAACGGCTTTAAAGTTTTGAATTTACATACATATGCACATATGTACATATGTGTACTCCCATAGTAAAAATGAATACATATTTTGTTCTAGTGAGAAACTAGTAATCATCGTAGCAGCTATGAAATTTTTACACAACATAGAAAAAGAGGCAACTGCGTGCTAAACTCAATAGAAAAAAAAACATTAAAATATTCGCAATCCTACAGCTGAGCAAATTCGAGC
>NW_023458566.1:13976093-13980032 GCF_013731165.1 Rhagoletis pomonella
AAAAAACATTAAAATATTCGCAATCCTACAGCTGAGCAAATTCGAGCCAACGCACGATGCCGAAAATGAAGGTGGCGTCATTCGCGGACCGCTAACCCTCTCTTTGTCGATTTGACGGCATCCACCGATTCGCTGACGTTACACAATACTTTTTGTTTACATTCACTGTTGCCATAGATAGCCAGGAAACCCAAAAGTAATTTTTTGCATCTATTCCGCATTATTCACAACACCTGAATGACAAAATATTACATAATTATCGTGATGTAGAGAAAACAACAGTACCGTTACTTTATTCTTGGCGAATTCGACAAAATCAGAGGTATTCTATTCCGATGGCTGAGTGGAAGATCGACCTATTTCGGCAGCCAGTTCAAAAACGCCCTATCTCAGAAAACTTTTCAAGAACGCCCCACTGCAGAATTTTACTGAAAAACATCCCATCTCAGAATTTGGTTGAATAACGCCCTATCTCAAACGACAATGCATTGAACATAAGCTGAGGTAGGGAGGGCGTTCTTTAACCAAATTCTGAGATAAGGCGTTTCAGCCACCCGCTCATGAGAATTCTCAGGCCAATATGACGGAACTCTCAAGTTATTTACTCTCAGCGTTTGCGAGCACCTTTAGGCAGTCTGCACACGTATCGTCGTATGGCTTTACAGTGCGTATTAGATGCTACATACGAAAGTTGTAGCGCTTTGATGCCGCACAGGTGCATTTAAATGGTGAGCTGCAAACGAGACGTCCGCTTCACAAATTCGTTAACGCAAACTAACTACGAATCGTTTGGCTTACAGCATTGTTGGTATGTAGCTAGGCGTACGGACGCTTAGAAAACAGCAAGGAGAAGTTTGTTTACAATTTACCGTGTGCGTGCATGCATTTCATACAAAAAAAAAAAACAATAAAATTCGTGCAAATAATTGAAAAATAACTGAAAATTAATCAAAAGAATAATTAGGGGATTCCCTTAAACTCGTAAAGCCTTAAACTGTGTAAAACTCGCAGGTTTACGAGGCTTTAATAGGAAACGCCGCTTTTGTGAAAAGGTGTAAATAGGTGCGTAAAGTGGCTGTTTTACATATCAACCAGGATTTTGTGAAGCAATCTTTTTTTCGTAGTATTTTCCATAACATCCTGCCATCTTGTCTCTATCACTCTTGGCTAAAATACAATTAAAAATGCCGAAAATTAGCAGAAACCTCAGTGAATACAATTTGTGGATGAAATTCATTAATTTTATTCGCTTATTATTTTTTAAATTTATTTTCATTATTTTATCATACATTTTAGTATAAAAATATTAGCCCCGCGGCAACACTGAAGTTTACGAGGTCGTTTGCGCTCAAATTTTCCTCGAAATTTTACGAGGATCGTACAAGCTTTACGAGGTTTGCGATGCTTTTACGAGATTTTCCACCACTTGTTATTTTTGCGCCCGATTCTTTGAAGTCGCTTCAGAGAAAGTGGTTATTGCCAGCTGAAGGTCGCGCTCCGGTTTTCACATAAATAAATATTTTTGTCACAACCAGCCAGATATGTTTTATTGATACAACAATTGAGGTTAACTAATACATGCATGAATTTATAAACAATGAATTAGCAAAATGTGTCATTTACTTGGCAAACTTTGTGGCGAAATTACACAAATAAGCTGTGACGCATTTTTTTGTTTAAAAAATCAAACAGCTTTTTAAATCAACATGTTTAGAAAAAGCTTACGTGGTTGTCATGCGAAACAAAAATAATTTATGAAAAAATCGAGTTGATACTGATGATATGTTTGTACACGTGAATTTCCAAAATATTCATCAAGAGTGTACACGAAAAAAAGCTGGCCAATTATAAATTGGTACGCCTATCATTAGAACCTCTCTTCGATTTAGCCACTGAGCACAATCAGAACCATCCACACACAGCCTGGGATAAAACGATCGTGCGCAGAGGATTGGAGAACCGCCAAGAGACTGTTCGACGAGGATAGAATAAAACTATGAGGCTACAACTGCCTCAGCGCCTTTCAAAGCACCTGCAGCAGATGATACCCCCAGACCATCTTCAAAAGGTACTTCCCCGCTGGCTTCCTTTTCTAATACCGCTTTACAGAGCATGTTTTGCGTGGGGGTATCTTCGACTACAATGACAGGAAGTGAAGATCCGCTACATTCGTAAGGTGAGAGGATAACCAGCAGACCAACCAATTTTATAGCGTCACATTAGTCTTACGTCCTTTCTTCTAAAAATTAAGATAATCGTAGACAGAGATATCAGGCATGCTTTCCTTACTGGGAACCCTTTGCATAGATACCTATATGACTATCTTTCAGCATGATCTACTCCATACACTACACCCATACTCTTAAGAGTCTAGCAAGGAAAATTGAAAAAATTTTGGAGGGCAAAGCGGAGGTGGTGGATTGTTGTACGTGGAGGGCACTCTCTAATAGACAATAGCGTACGGCAAAAAGAGCTTGACGAAATTACATGCCACTGCATAGCAAACGTCCTTAAATCTAGAGCAATTACATCCACTCTAGGACAAGAAAAGGTCAGATTCTCAGCCACGAAAGGCTGCCCGCAGGGGGAATGATTAACTACTTTGCCTTCTAAGTGAAAAATGGCTTCGACATTCCGGGCTAAGCGGATGACATCGTCATCCTAAGCAGATATAGGTTCGAAGACGCTATCTCCAACCATCTACAGAAAGCTCTGAACTAACTAGTCGCCTAAAGTGCAGTAACAATGGGTTAAATTTAAACCCCAAGCAGACTAAGATAGTAATTTCCCCCAAGAAAAAGGAAACAGTTCAAACTACTTGAACCATTCCTTCAAAGAGAAAAGACATACTTCTCCAAAGAGGTCAATTATCTAGGAGTTATCCTTGATGACAAGCTCTCATAGAATCCGCACCTAGACAAAACTATTCAAAAGGTCAGGGCCTCTATCTGGACCTGTTGGAAACTAATGGGGCGGAACTGGGGCATAAGGCCTCAACTGGCGAGGTGGATGTATGATGCCATTTCAAAACCCATTCTGACTTATGCTACATCCGTCTAGTGAAAGAAGGTTACGATGCTTGGAGAAGGAGGTTACAACATACCACCCAGACGGCTCCTTTTCACCAGCATGGGGCAAGACGACTCTGTCTTTTAGGCATAGATGCACGCCATTGACCTATGTCTGAAGAAGTATGTAGAGCAACCAGCAAACATATCTACACAGGGATTCATAGGCCCAGGAGCCTTTAATCGGTCTGCTGTGGGGCTCCGTTAAGCGAAACCACTATAACTAGATGAAGTACGAGCGCAACATTACTGGACAAATACGGAAGTGTCGTGAGTATATTGATTGTTTGGTGTGTTTTGAAATTTTTTTTGTTTCAACCTGTTTCAATCTTTTTACTCAGAATTTTTAGAAACATTCTAGGTACGTAATTTTATAAGTATACCCCATTAAATTACTGGAGGATAAAGTGCAAGTTTCAAGTAACTAAAAGTAATGTTGATTTTTTTTTCAATTTTTTTTTTTTTTGCTGGCGGTTCCATACAAAGCATGTTCGCCAATTTGCTTATATGGAAGAAAATGTCCAGCATTGTTTAAAAAATTCCCAAAAATCAACGGTATTTTATAACTGCATGAAATTTGCATTTTATCCTACTTTAATGTAAAGAGCTATAAAACTGCGTACCTAAAATATTTCTAAAAATGCTGAGTGAAACATTTTGGCAAATTTTTTGCATTTTTATAATTTTATAAATGCCCTTAATTATATGTATAATGAGGTAGACTTTTATAAAAAATGTAAATATTAAATAAACAAAAGAAATATATAGACTAAACTGGTTGAAATAAGGCGTTTCTTTTATTTATGCCACTAGTATTGTGAACTTGTTTCAGTCACACAATAGATACATATGTTGACTTAAGTTTTTTTTT
>NW_023458566.1:13980132-13989702 GCF_013731165.1 Rhagoletis pomonella
ATCGGACCAAAGTTATAATACCATTTCATGCTCATGAAAGGTATAATGACGAAAATTAGCAGAAAACCTCAGTCAATACAGTTAGTGGATGAAATTCATTCTTATTCGCTTATTATTTGCTAAATTTATTTTCATTATTTTATCATACATTTTAATATAACAATTTTAGCCCCTCGGCAACACTGAAGTTTACGTAAGTTCGTAATTAGAGCTCCATACAAATTTTGACAGTTCTTTTACGAGGATCGTACGAGCTTTACGAGCTTTACGGGGTAGGCGAGGCTTTTACGAGTTTGAGGGGAGACCCTTCATGATTTTTCACCACTTAATATTTTTGCGCCCGATTCTTTGACGCTTTGAAGTCGCTTCAGAGAAAGTGGTTATTGTATGCTGAAGGTCGTGTTCCGGTTTTCACACAAATAAATATTTTTGTCACTACCAGCCAGGTATGTTTTATTGATACAACAATTAAGGTTAACTAATACATGCATGAATTTATAAACAATGAATTAGCAAAACGTTTCATTTACTTGGCAAACTTTGTGGCGAAATTACACAAATAAGCTGTGACGCATTTTTTGTTTCAAAAATAAACTGCTTTTTAAATCAACATGTGTAGAAAAAGCTTACTTGGTTATCATGCGAATTAATAATTTATAAAAAAAAATCGAGTTGATACTGATGATATGTTTGTACTCGTGAATTTCCAAAATATTCATCATCAAGAGTGTACACGAAAAAAAGCTGGCCAATTATAAATTGGTACCCCTACCATTAGAACCTCTCTTCGATTTAGCCACTGAGCACAATCAGAACCATCCACACACAGCCTGGGATCCTGCGCAGAGGATTGGAGAACCGCCAAGAGACTGTTCGACGAGGATAGAATAAAATAGACTACAACTGCCTCAGCGTCTTTCAAAGCACCTGCAGCAGATGATACCCCCAGACCATCTTCCAAAGGTACTTCCCCGCTGGCTTCCCTTTCTAATACCGCTTTACAGAGCTTGTTTTGCGTGGGGGTATCTTCGACTACAATGACAGGAAGTGAGGGTCCGCTACATTCGTAAGGTGGGAGGATAACCAGCAGACCAACCAAACTTATAGCGTCACATTAGTTTTACGTCCTTTCTTCTAAAAATAAAGATAATTGTAGACAGAGATATCAGGCATGCTTTTCTTACCGGGAACCCTTTGCATAGAAACCTATATGACTATCTTTCAGGAAGATCTACTATCCATACTCTTAAGAGTCTAAGAATGAAAATCGAGAAGTTTTTGGGGGACAAAGAGGAGGTGGTGGGATGTTGTACGTGGAGGGCACCCTCTAATAGACAATAGCGTAACTAGTCGCCTAATGGTGCAGTAAAAATGGGTTAAATATAAACCCCAAGCAAACTCAGATAGTAATTTTCCCCAGAAAAAGGAAACAATTCAAATTACTTGAACCATTCCTTCAAGGAGAAAAGATACATTTCTCCAAAGAGGTCAAATATCTAGGAGTTATCCTTGATGACAAGCTCTCATAGAATCCGCACCTAGACAAAACTATTCAAAAAGTCAGGGCCTCTATCTGGACCTGTTGGGAACTAATGGGGCGGAACTGGGGCATAAGGCCTTAACTGGCGAGGTGGATGTATGATGCCATCCGTCTAGTGAAAGAAGGTTACAATGCTTGGAGCAGGAGGTTACGACATACCACCCAGACGGCTCCTTTTCACCAGCATGGGGCAAGACGACTCTATCTTTTAGGCCTAGATGCACGCCATTGACCTATGTCTGAATCAGTATGTAGAGCAACCAGCAAACATATCTACACAGGGATTCATAAGCCCAGGACCCTTGTCTCTTGTCAATTTTTTTGTGCATTTTTATAATTTTTGTACACATTTTGAAATGCGAATTTAAATGCCCTTAATTATATGTATAATGAGGTAGACTTTTATAAAAAATGTAAATATTAAATAAACAAAAGAAATATATAGACTAAACTGGTTGAAGTAAGGCGTTTATTTTATTACTGCCACTAGTATTGTGAACTTGTTTCAGTCACACAATACATATGTTGACTTAAGTTTTTTTTTGCATCGACCTTTTTTCGACATGCCGTAAGTTACTTTATCAGGTACACATATACACACTAAAGTATTGTTAAATGCGTATAAATTTTATTACTGTCTTTTGTTTTTTTACTAATGAAATATTTTTCAACTTGAATAATAAAGTAGGTTTCATTTATTTATTATTTATCATATGTAGGACAGCTTTTCAATCCATGTATATTGATGCAATTTTTTCATGTTAAGCTCTTGGAAAATAATGGATATCTAAATCCTGGGATTGTATGAACGATGTCCCGAAAATCTCGGGATCACAAAAATCGAAAAAATAAACATCCCTATATGATATTTTACCCTTGAAACTTTTATCAGTATGGAGGTCAATGAACATGTTACGTTTGATCTTAGGTATATAATACTGGTGGTTTTATTTGCCCATTTTTAATGAAACAGGTGATTTTGTCGCTTACGTCTTTTTTTTCCGTCACAAAAACGCAATCGCGGCGGTTAAGCCAAAAGATATATTTAAAAAAAGCTTTTTTTGCACTAAAACAAACATTGTTTACGTTCGATGTTAAGCCGTATTTGCATAGTTTAACTTTGCGCTCAACATTTGCGTTCAACTGAACGCACGGGAAAAATGTTGAATATCTAAAAATATCAAAATATTCGCCATAAAAAGCCGTTTGCATTGCTCAACTGTTCATTCAACTTTTGGTTGAACAGCCTTTCAACTAATCGCTTTCAACAAAGTTGGTCGCCAGCCAACATTTAGCCATTCAACTTTTTTTTCGTGCAACCCTGCGTTACACTCAACCATGTAAAAGTGCATGTTTTGCCTACTTAACCTTTACGGGGCTCGCGCTTTTCATAATATTTTGTTACTTTAAGCAACCTTCTACTCTTCAGGCCAAACATCTAACCTGACCTGAAACATCAAAGGGCAGAGGATGAACCTGTTTTGCCTTATTGGAGTGCAATATTTTAAGAAACATATACAGAATTTCCTCTTCTACTAAATCTCGGTGTCGCTGTATGGGACGAGTGCGCCTTTAGTTAAGCTCTGCAATAACCAAGTATTTTAACATCATATGTTTGTGTTATATTTTCATCGTTTTGATTAAAAATCTTAACCTACTCCAATATATGTATTGAGCTTTGTTTGTAAATAGTGCATATTTGGAAGAACAAGTAATTTTTAAGCAAAAAACAAAACCGACTTCAATTCTCGTATAAAAATTTAGGAGTACCGTTAATTTTTTCATGATCCAATGATCGCGGATCTAAACCAGATTAGTATGGGACCACCTGTGAGGCACTACCTGTCCAATGCAAAAATAGTTATTGAAATCGGTTGACGTGGTCCATAGTTATGCGGTAACATAAATAAAAAAAATATAAAAAAATATTCCGACGAATTGATATCCTCCTCCTTTTTTGAAGTCAGTTAAAAATAGAGGTACTTCAAAACTGTCACACAAAAATGTAACAACTCCCCTCTGCAAGGAAAAATTGTTCACGGAAAAAAATGCTTAACCGACACTGCGGGCAAAAAAATATGTAAAGAGTGTAATGCATAAATTTATATTATTTAGCATTACAAATGAATTTCAAAAAACATTATATTATATTATATTATATTATTATTTATTACATTATTATATGTATATTGCAACCATTCAAGTATAATGTTTTAAGTGGATATTTTCAACACTTATTCGTCCTGGTGCACCAAAAAATTAATTCAAATTTTTTCAATTCTACAGAATTTTGCCTTAAAAAAAAATTAAAAACGCAGTCTTACTATATTTGGCTCCTCGTTTTGTAAATATATTGATTTTTTCGTGTATTTCAAAAAGTTTTGATTTTTATCGCACGGTGCTGATTATGTATGTATGTGTTATCTTGTATTCACAAAGTGTAAACAACGAGCCATTAACATCCGAACATCCGGCATTATCAGAGGTAGAGGCCATTGATATTTTGTAAACATACTTTTGAAGAGTTGTTGTTAACATTCAAGGTAAGCCAAATCAAGCTTAATTTCTTAGAAAAAAGCCAATCGTTTAGAGCTGCACTAAAGCTAATTGGAAATACACAATGCGTCAATTTATTTGAGACACACTTCAGAAGCATTTACTTGCGTACTACGTATTTCAAGTGGTAGGGTGATAAGTTAATATTTATTTATTTTTTAGGTGGCGCGATTTGTTTTGTTGGGTGATTTTTTTTTTTAAAGAAATTCCACTATCTAATCTGGCTCGCCGGCAAAAATTTTATTAGATAAAACTAGCATTAAAAGAAATAATCAATCAATTTTATATTACGTTTAACAAAAAAGCATTGCCTTGATTTGACAAGATCAAAATAAAACAAAAAAAAAATACTTAGTTACTATATAAAATATATGTATGTATGAAAAAGGTTTGAAAAAAAAGTTATTTTAAACCCCACTTTTACGAATGCCTATTTAAATATAGACTTTAACATTTATTTACCAACAGTAAGGTATTTCGTTGACACTCTCACCCTCAAATTAAATTGGATTGCAGCACGCACCTCTTGAAAGCATTTAATCCTGCCAGGCTAAGGTCAACGTGGCACTGGGCAGCTTTGTCCCTGAATGCAGCTTTCGTGAAAAAAACACAACAGTACAAATACATGTAGGTAAATTAGGGTGCCACACTTTCTATCCAAAAAAGTTATCGGTACTGTTTTTTCCATTTGAATTATAAAATTATAAAATGAATTATTCGGAAAAATTTTAGCATTTGGGTGCGCTGGACCGATTTAAATTTCCATCCAAAAATGGAGTTCTTTATAAATAAAATTACAAGCATAGCTTTAGGAGTTTAAGATTAGAAGGGCTACGTAAAAAGTTTAAAAATTTTAAAGATTTTTCCGAAATATTTTTTCAAAAGTCTTGTAGCCAGTTTCACAAAAGAAAGTAAAGTGAAAAAAATTTAATCTCAACTAAATATAGAAACTGTCAGAAAAAATATAATTGTTCACTTAAATAGCTTTCGTGAAAGGCGCAGTTAAACTATAATAAGTTTTATAATTCAGTTGGAAAAACTGCGACTTTTTATTTTGTGACGCACCCTAATGAACAAGTACATATCTTACCCAAGTAATTCTTACATTTCTACTACATTTCCAATTACCGTTTTGTTCACATAAATCCACTTCTTTGTCATTATGTCCATTTTCCGCTGATTGCTTTTTGTTTTTTCTGATCTGCGTGTCATTTGCAGCAGGCTAAAGAGCGGAGTTTTCACAAACAGATTAATGTTTATAATATTACTTGTTTTTTGTTTTTGGTATTTTCAGTTTTTTTTTTTGAGTTGCGTTGTTTCTTACATGACAAAAACATTGTAAGGTAAAAACTTTGAGAGGCAGTTTGACGTTTGCCAGCAATATAATTTTAAAGTTCAAAGCTCAAACTCACACACACATTCTCATTTTCAATCTCAATTTGTCCATGAACGGCTTTAGCCCCTCACACAGAATTGTCGATGGGATCTTATATGCAATGTTAAGAAGGCCTTTCGCGCGGGATCGCACTTCTTGTGGATTGATCAAAGTAAAATCCATCAGACAAATTGGATTTTCATTAATACGCGGTTTTTTTCTTCGGAAAAACTATGTGCAAATTCTATTAAGTAACATTTTTTTTGTGATTTTGTGAGGTAATTAGCATTAACTCGATAAAAAAAAATACAATCAATGCTTTAATATTTGAGCCTAAGAAGTGTCTTAGTATTCAGTGAAGCAAACTGAAAATAAAGAACTTTGGAAAAATAAAATAATTCAGCAAAATTTTAGGACAAAATTGTCGTCAGTATTTTTGCCGAGTGAAATTTTACAAAAAAAAATGTTTTTTTAAACATATAAAAGAAATTTTATTTTTTAAATCTAATAAATTTAAAACATATTTGACATTAAAAAAAACGCCAGGTTGAAGACTACACATCTTAAGTGCAAATTTACTGTGTACGTATACATACATATGTACATACTTACAAAAAATGTTCGCTGAATCATGAAGATACAAATTGGTATGAGGAAAACGTGGCAACCCTCTCGAAAATATTTCCCCATTAAAGTTCTCAAAAATACTTTTCATTTGATATCCATATTAAGTAATTTTAGTTAAATTTTGTAGAATCGAATATAAGTGGCAACTTTACGGCGTAATATTTCAGATCTTAGTCGTGTGGTACCAAACATTTTGCAAGCTTCAACAAGGTACTAGCTCTTCGGTCCGCAATGTCCTTCAATATCCCTCTGCGCGATCAACTAAAATCCGGACAATTTCCCTTTGTGTTCTAGTATACCTTCGGCAATATCATCGTTAAATGCCGTGCGGTTTTCGTTTTCCACTAGCCCTAACTCAGCTGCTCAGTGAGACGGGGTGAAGCCATGCCTCATAAGTACCCTTACCGGTAGGCATTTAACTCCGCCGCTCTGCAAGCGTAGTAGCCCTTATTGTTATAAATATATTTTAATTTGCTCCTGTGCGTAATCCCCGCAACCTCCTGTTGTGATAAGCACTGCGTTGAAGTATCATTTTGCCTCTGTTGCGTACGCCATTATTGTTGTTATTGTCGCTGTTGCTTTTTTATTTTCGCTTTTGCTTTTGTTAATTAATTGCGGTCGGACCGTACTCCAAGTGTACTGAACAACATACATACATACATACATACATACAAGCTATACAGTTAAGCTGTGAGATGAAAAGCAACAGCGCGTGTTATAGCCCAAATATCAAGAAAATCTTCGCCAACTACTAAATATGTATGTATGTAACGGCTTTCAGTAATGGCTACTTTGACACATTTTGGTAATTTTAAAAGTAAAAACACAATAAACAAAAATACATACATACATACTCAAGTGTTCGCTCCATGTTTGCATTTGTACGCGGTCAGTCTGCAAGGTACTTTTTTTTTTATCTGTTTGCTAAAATTGCGGAGCTCTTCAATTTGCTGCCCTCCGCAGCACGACCGCCGCTCGTATCAGTTTTCTGTATCTCACATTTCGTTGTCACCAAAGTCAGACGCAGCGCTAATAGGCCACTTGAAAGAAGTCAAAAACGATAATTAGTCGAGCAGCAAAATGTAGCTGCTGCTGTTGTTGATGTTGGTGCTTGGTGCTTGGTGCTTGCTGAAATGTGCGGGAAATGGAGAATGGCAAGTAGAAAGTTTGTTGAAATTTGATTGCTCAGCCGACTGTATAAAGTGCTGATTACGAAACGGATGCGTGGAGGTAGAGTAGAGACACTGGCATAGTAGTGCCAAGAGAGGGAGAGAGGGACAGAGAGACAAAGAGATATATGTGTATAGAGTGAAAGGGATGGAGAGCACGAGAAAGTTGCGTTAAGGTTAAAAACAATACCCAAAGGCATCGCAATTAATTAGTGTTGCTGTCGAGGGATTTCAAGGATTCACTGAAGCAGTTAGCTCCAACGCCAAAGTGTCTTAACGGCAGACTTTTATATACATACACACATACATATATATTACGAATATATGCCAATATATATGTATGTGTGTTTTATATCTACACATGTTTTTTAACTTGATGATGTTTTTGTGAACTTTTGCCTTAATTTTTGTTTGTCTTTTTAATACATATCTATTTAAAAGCGCAAAAAAAAAGACTCAAGAAGCCACTTATGTAGCCTTATTAGTTGAAAGTTGGCATAAACAAATTATTTTTCTTTTGAGTTAAATAAAAAAAAAAACCAAACAAAAAGTTTGGTGAATTTTAATGACAAATATACATACATGTTTGAAAAATAGTTAATTTCTAAGAACAATAAAAACGCCACAAATACAACGTACTCTATTAACAGTAACATTTTTATATTAACATACATATTTACTAGGTTGTTCGATTGTTGGGCTTTTTTCCAAAACCGGTTTTCGAGTTATTCGAAAAAGTGCAATTTGAAAAAAACCGGTTTTCTATTTTGGCATTAAACTGTAAAAAGCCTTGAAAACCTCGAAAAACTCAAAATCTTATTGAGAGGTCTAGATTTTTATGAAATGAGAAAATAAGTTTGTTCGAGAAAAAAAAAATCCGGGTTGGAAAAACCTGAGTCAATCACCCTAATACATACATTTTTCCTCAAAATATTAAGTACTGATAATTATGTATGTAGATTCACATAAATATGTATGTATGTAGATAAATACATAGATCAATAATATTTTCAGCAATCACTGCTATCTGAAAATATTTCATCGATAAATATACCGATATAAATCGAGAATTATATCGATAATAATCGTGTTTATAAATGTGGACATCGACTTAATTCCCATCAACTATTTATTTATATCAATAAAATATTTCAACATCAATGCCAGTGATCGATAAACAATTCACTAGGTAAGAGTTTGTGCTTTGAAAGCATAATTAAGTTCCACAATGCCAAACAGATTTTATCGGTAAATATTTTTGAACAATAACTGCTAAGAGTTAATGGAGAGACTGACAAATGCGTTTACATGAATAAGCTGATGCGAAAGCTGATTTGTCACGAGTCAGGACATCTGTCTTCAAGGTGTCAAAAGCCAACAAGAAAGCGGTAATATTTAGTTAAATACCTTAATGCAAATAACAATCAAAACACATCTGCATAAAACCACAACAAACGGTAGAGGAAGATGGAAATTGAAAATGCAATAAGCAGGGGTTTGCAAAAATACAATGATTCGCATTCTTTCCTAGCAAACCTGTAAAACCAATTCTTGCAGCTTCAGCGACAGAGGAGCAGAGTTTGCTTATAAAACATTGCTGGCATTGACAGGCGCCTGGCACCAAAATAAGTTATGACAAAAGCAGCCAGGATCTTTCACATACTCTTCATTATATTTTCAATCACAAAATTTAGTTATACAATATGCAATTACTTGCAGCTAAAAATATAGAAAATGTCATAATTCAACCACAAATTACGCGCGCATGCAATGTTATGCATTTCGACATTTGTATTTGCATGCAATGTGAAACAGCTGTCACATTTAGCTAATTAGAATGTCAGAAAGGAAAATTTCCCATGTTAAAATCAAATTCAAATTTTTTATCGAAATCAAATACATACATACATGCATAACTCATATCGCAGCTTAGAGTGAAAAGTTGCTAAGTTCACTTTTTTATGAAAACTCATATTTTGATGCAGGAGGCTAGGAAATTTCAAATGAATTCTTTCGAGAAATGTCGAGTGTGCTGGAAAAAATAATTTTGTTGCAAAAATGAAAAATTTCTGAAGAAAATAAATAATTTTTTTTGTCAGTATTTTGTTGATTCCTAGGTTGGGGGTTTTAATTGTCTCCAAGCTCAGACAGGCTTACTTTTTGGAACTGTTCGGAAAATTTTATCTTTTGTAAATTTTTAGACCTTTTCGAAATTTTTGCTTTTGACGTAGAATACGTCTTACCTTAAGGTATGTGGGCTATGTTCAAATGTTGTAGTTGTAATTTTTAGAGCTTCACAAAAA
>NW_023458566.1:13989802-14035987 GCF_013731165.1 Rhagoletis pomonella
AAAAAAAAACACTTTTAATATAAATGGTATATAATTCTTAAATATCCATATTTTTCGATCGGATATTTCTGGTTCTATTCAGGAGAATTCCAAAAATAACATCTATTTAACCATTTTTGAATACTAAATAGTTTTTTTTGGCCCCCCCCCCCCCCCATTGCATATTTTGGGGTTTTTGACGGACCTATAAAATAAGGTTAATAATAATAATAATAATATCAACGATAATAATAGATTGGCGTTTACACATATTTATGTTAGTGTTTGGCGTACGCCTTGACTCCGAACGGCGATTGTATTTTTATGAGAAGTTGTTTTTATGGCAGAAATACACTCGGAGGTTTGCCATTGCCTGCCGAAGGACAACCGGACAGAGAGTAGGGGACTCGGAATAAAAGCCGAAAAAACCTTTGAAGGAGAATGTTAATTACCTAGGACTCATATATTAGACAGGAAACTCACGTGGAAACCTTATAACGTTGAAATACTAAGGAAGGCTAACGTTGCATTATACACTTACAAATAAGCGGTCGGAATCAAGTGCGGGTTAATACCTCGTATTACACATTGGCTTTATACCTCGGTGGTCAGGCCAATACTATTATATGGAATACCTGTATGGTGGTCAGCAATTCAAAAGGCAAGTTACCTAAAACTAGTGAGTAAGGTCCAAAGAACAGCGTTTCTATGAATTTCGGTGGCCTTAACGACGATCCCAAACTAAATACTAGAGGTTTTGACCCACTTGTCCTTAATAAACCTGGTGGGAAAACGCGTGGCCGTGGCGTCAGCGCTCAGCCAAAAATGTATGGTGCAATGGAACGATCGGCGGTTCGGCCACGCTGTTCACAACCTGGGTAGGTATGACCAAGAATTTTACTACTCCACCCGTAAAGCAATTTTCAATAGGCTCTTTGAGATGAGCATCCCGTCAAGGAGATAACGGTTAACGCCAAGACTATGGAGAAGAGAGGAATTGAATTTTTACACAGATGGATCCAATAGGGTTGCCTACGGAGTTTTCTCTAAGGAAATAGCACTGACCACTGCTGTGTTTATCAGGCAGTAGTTTTAACTATAAAGGAGGTGGCTGTGCAGCTTCTATAACCGGTCATTGACTAGTTGGCAGGCACCCTTCAAGACAATGAATAGATATTCTCCCACGAATATTACAGAAGTTGCAGATATGAGGAAGAGGAAGAAACCGTGGAGCACTTATTCTGCAGTTGCCCAGCTTTGGACAAGAGGAGAGCAGGCTTTTTAAGTAGGCCCTTCTTTAGCTCTCTTACGAAATTATCAGTTATCAGGCGTAGGAATAATGCCAATCCTACGCTTTATAAGAGTCTCAATATGGTTCTATGAAGAATAATCACGGAGGTTCCTTGAAAGTCTAAGTGAGTTGGTTATTTGCACCGGCTGCCACACCAACCTAACTCAATCAAATGGAAATCTCCTGCAGAGAAACAGAGTTCTCCAATTGAAATATATTGATGTTCAAGAATTCTAGACCATTTCTACGAAAAGTTGTTTCTTTGTCATATAAAATATGTACATTGAGAACTTTAAGCACTTTGAGCGACCAATAAATATTTTTTGATTTCTAAATAAAATATAAAGTACTTTAGTTTTTCACATACATTTTTGGATCACCCTAATGTACGTACGTATGTATACGTATTTTAACTAGCGATATATTTTCCGTTTGGCTGAAAATCCCCCACAGCAGAGGGGTGGCGAATCAGAAAAGTTTCAATTATGGCCTTGTAATTTTCGCTTGAAACACATATGTGCATAGCTATATGTGCATATGTAAATCTACACATGCATACATGTACATATATAGATACATACATACACACATATATGTATGGGTGTCAAGTATGAAGTACCTTAAAATTCGCGTGCTTTAACGCCATTTACCAATTAACTCAATCTAATAACGTTGCCAGCTAAAAGAAAAAAAAAAACTTTTACATATTAATAAACACATTTCCTGACAAACTTTAGATAAAGGATAATTGATTTTATGACGAAATATAGCGATAATGCACGCAAACTTTTCGAAGGTTTATTGGATTGCTTTTTTGTTTCTAAATATTTCTATTTTTGGTTTCAATTAGCAAATGAGTAACATGTTTAATTAGCTACAAACAAATTATGAATATAAATGTGGATTGTAAAAGCAAATCTCTGTTATGGAAAAGTTAGGTATAATTTTTTTTTTTTTTGAAAATTTCAAAACATTCTTATTTCTCTTACTCCACTGGGTACAGCCAACGTATAGCTTAAGTGCATATTTATGTAGGTTTTTATTTGCTTGTAATGAGATCTTTCCAATGTTTTATTACAAAAATGCATTTAAAATAATTAGCTCCATCGATTTACAAAAACTTGATTTCATATTTTTGTGAGCACAGCTTAAATCAGCTGATTGTAAATGGTACTCCATCCAAGTCATTATGTTAGCTTACAGTTAGCCGTTCAATCAAAATAATTTATTATGAAATATTCATACATATACACACCGTGTCACAAATTTAAGCGCAATACATATTTACAAGTTTTAACAATTTATCTTTTTGTTATTTAATTTTAGTTATTTTGTCATAAAAAAAAGTGTATTCTTTAAGAAAGTCCGAATAAAACAAGTTAAAACTATTTGCGTTGTTAAAAAAAGAAACAACCAACTTTCGTAAAAATTTTGAGATTTTTTTATTAGATTTCACAAGCTTGCACTTTGTTGTACAAAAGTTGAATGGGCTACTAAACAGCGTACTCGAAATCTTTCTAAGAAATCTAATTGAAAAGCTGCACATTTTTTAAGAACGTTCGTTGAAATTTTATTATTATTATTTTTTTTTGTTAATATTGTACAAAGTTTTAAACTTGGATTTATTCGTTCTTCGTCAAAGAATAAACTATATTTTTATAAAAAAATAACTAAAATTAAATAACAAAAAGATAAAATGTTAAAACTTGTCAATATGTGGTGTGTTTATATTTATGACACGGGGTGTATGTAATTAATAATTCGCTTAAAATTAAGAACATCTATAATTACTAAGTAATTTTTTAACCTCTTAGAGCAAAAGCCATGAGAAACTTGAAATTGTTAATTTCAATGGAAACATGGAAAGTAAATTAGGAGTCATACAGTTCCATAAAAAAATTGAAAAAAAGACGAAATCTCTTATCTCAGTACTATACATCCATACTACATATTTTAGTGGAAATATTTTTAAATTATTCTGAAATTATAGCTCGAAATTAGCGCATCATTCAACGTGTTAAAATGGATGAAATATCATTTTGTAGAGTAAGCAATTCTATACATGATTGCCGTGGAAAGTCCTACGCGCAACTAACCACTGATCAAACGCTTGGATATTTACATGGCGTATGAGCAACATTATTTCTTATTCATATTTCAGACAAAAAAAAAAACACCGGATCATTGAATTTAACAATCGAAAATTTACCGAACAATAAAAAATCTTTCAGGGTATACATAGATATGTAAAAAAAAAACAGACACTACAGTTGCTCAGGGCCTTCCTCAGGGGAGGGCGTGGACGCATCTGCAGACGTTACTAATAAACTGTGGTTAAACATATTTCATTCCCTATTTCCCCGTTTGATTTCGTATTTGCCTCGCACTCACTTTCCCTCTGATCAATTATAATTAAATCCCTCCTCTTTGTTCCTTCCAATCGAATGCCTTTAATATTTTCTGAGAAATGCAAAAATGCTCTAATTAAAACGTTATTTATTATTTATCACGTAATGAACGTCAATTACGTAGTCATTTTCTAATTCTCAGAATTGATTGCGGTTTGCGGTTAGTGAATGAATAGAGTTATACAAATACAATGCGCCTTTTTATGTTCACTCACAAATAGCTGTATGCATACATATATGTATATGTATGTGTGTGGCACACTTTCACCATCAAATGCAAAATTACACTAGTTTACAAATTTAATCAACCCTTCGCACATAAACTGATGACATACATACATTTTTTTATAATCGAAGTTCTGATTCTAAAAATCATAAGAATTTATATGTTCAGTATTTTTAAGGGTTTTGTTTCGTGTCGATTTGAGAAGTTCAAAAGAATAGAAACATAGAATATTTTCATAAAACTGTTTAACTATCAAAAAACTTAGGCGTACTTTAGCTTTGTTTAGGATCGCTAAGAAAAGTAAGAAAAAATTTAAGTACTTTTAATATTGGAAAAGAAAAGCTTTAAAAGTATTTCTTTTAAACTACGAGAAGAAATCTAAGATCACAAAAAAACGGCACCCCAAAAAAGCCAAGGAAACTTTCGAAAAAAATTCCGTCAAGGCACGAAAAATTCTATAAGGCCCCAATCAAAAAATTTAAAAAAAAATCCTGAAACTCGAAAAAATGTGTAAGAACCCCGGAATGCTGAAAAAACTTTCGAAAAAATATACAATCTTTAAGAAATTTAACACTACAAAGTAGGTCCGTCCAAAAAGTTGTACGAAATTGTGTTTGGTTTTAACTCTGTGATTGGAGCAGTTACAAAATATGTCAATATACCAGCTAGAGTTCGTGAGCCTAAGAAGATCCCCGCAGTCTAGCCTCGCCTAGAAAGACGTTGCGATAGTACCTGGTCCTAGAAAAGTCCACTTTTAGTAAAAGGTAAAAGTAAGGGTAAAGGTAGAGGGGGTATCTCCCGGCCAACTCATCCACTCATTGTCGCCTGGTATCAGGCCCTTAATTTCCGATCAGATGTTTACCTCCTTTGCCTGCGTCGTACAGTTGTGGAGCCCATCGACTGCTTCCTTAGTGGTAGCGAAATTTCTGTCTGAAAAACAAAACAGAGAGCAGAACAGGACTTATCGGCGGAATGGGGCAGTGCCACCACCCGGCGAAGTTTAAACAGGGGAACCCTGGATTTTATTCCTGGACCTTCCTATGCGAATGACGTTGCACTTTAAGCGAAGAGTAAAATTCTGGATGCCCTGCATGACTTAATCCAAGTGTAATTGAAACTGGTGGTATGCAAACAATGGACACGCTGAAAACGCTCGCTGGACGGAATTTGTTTTGTTCAATAGCATGGAGGGTCCGCATTAGGCTGGTGCTTTCTGATAGCGTTTAGTACTTGAATTCGATTTTAAACCAGAAGCTGTCGTAGAAACTTAAAACTGGGAAGAGATAAAGAAGGCACTAGTAGCTCTCCACTGTTTTAGGAGGTTTGTTGGCATGAAATTTTGCCGTTCTCATAAAATTTTGTGCAGTCCTCGCTGGGTGGAATGCGCTAGAAAATAAAAACGAATTTCAATGAATTCAGAAGGATAATTTAACATTCTGGGTGCTGATAACGCATCCAATATGTCAGTCAAATTAAAACGCGCTATTAATTAAACTGTATTCAAATATAGGCATTTACCTAAATAGAACTAAGTGCATCCACTTGTAAATGAGGAAATTATATGTCCGAATGCATTTATTGATTGCTGGCATATTTAAAGCACTTCCCTCCCCCTAAAATTGTTGCCAAATTGGACTCGAACCGAATCCGGACGCACAATGCCATTAATTAGAGTGCCAATTGTGTGGGCCAAGTAAATCCTGTTGTTGAATTTTGTAACCCAAACCCATTGTGTCAATGTGAAATAGCCAATTGCCAAATGATTGTCATACATAGCTGGTACTTTGCCGGCTCATTTATGTCACTCGCTCGTTTTGTGCAACAACAAGCAAGGCAATTTGATATTGAACATAGAATTAAATTTATATAACACACATACATACATACATACATGCTTAGCAGCCCAGCAACAACAATGCACCTCATACTCCTACCAAATTGGTGTTTGCACTGACCGAAGCTGCTTGAATGTGTGTATGCCGAAATGTCAAATTGTACCTACCCACAAAATGTATCTAAAATCAACACGTTGATAATGGGTGTACATACATATACATACATACTTATATATGTGTGTTAGTTTACAAGTGTGCATGCGTGTTATTATTCGTAATACAATAGGCAACCTCAATTGTCAATGATGACATCCTTTCGTGGTACAATCACAGCACCCATACTCGTACGATATTCAATTACAGTTTTATGCTTTTCAGCTCATTGCAAATGCGCAACCACAAATGGGTATGAATACAATAAATAGCAGGCCCGAGTGGGAAGGCAAACATTTGTACATAAATAGAAAGTAAAGGTATATAAGTATATACATATCTTAATATATGCCATTTCCAACGCCCACGCGCACTTACATATATACATATGTTGTAGGTACTATATTACTTAATAGATATATTCGGTATCTTTCTCTTGTCAATCACTTCGCCTGAAATGAACCTCAATCAGCTCCGTGATTGTGTACCATTTCACTTTAAATTTGGGTTGTCTCAACGAAAGTTGCCTAATTTTGTGCGAAATCTTTAACTAACTTAACTTAATTTCCAAGATTATACGTAATTAACCAATATGCGGGATGAAAGCAATAGGCTACCGCTAAACTAGATATGTAAGAGAACTCTTAGAGCATAGACCTCTGCATATCTTAAGTTGAATAAAAGACTTCTAAGCCTTAATATAATTTTGACAAAGTATGCAATTAGCCATACTATCACCTTCAATTATCTTATGGATCTACACTTCTCCGATATACATAGACAGGCGTCAACTTAATCCCGCTTAACGGTGCAGTTAATCTGATCAAAATTTTACCTTGGCAGACAGCAGTAATGCGGATAAACGAGCAGCGAGGTCGTCGGTCCGGCCAGCCGAATTTTTATTTTACTGATAATAAGCTAAACAATGTGAGTTAAAATTTAAAAAAATAAATAAAATAAAATAAAGTAGAAAAATATAGAAATAAAATATAATAAAAAAAATAATACATGAACGATAACAAGTTAAATAGAAGCTTGTAAAAATAAAAAAAAAATTCTCAAACCGTGCATCGAATCTGGGCCCTACGGATTATGGTACACAGCTCTGGCCACTCGGCTACCGCCGATGCCAATCTCGCTTGCTACGTCAGCTTACTTGTACAGTAAACAACAGCTACCAGTTTTGGCCAGAGTTGTCATCGAAAATTTCCCTGATCCGCATTAATTTTTTAAAAACAATAAAGTTTTTTAGTTTACAAGGACGAATAGGTGTTGAAAATGCGCTTTTAATACATTTTAATTTTTTAAGTTAATAAAGTTTGCAGGGCGAAATTCGATGAAAAAAAAATATTCCAAATTTTCGAGGATATTTAAGGACAAAATTTGTAAAGGGTATTTTCCATACCCATTCGTACATAATTCTGCAGAGCTTTTGCTTTTATATGATATCCTGATTGTTATTCTACATTGCACTGCATTTGTTAAATAATTTTTTGAAATAGTCATAAATTTTTAATTTTCAAAGTCCTTTTACAAAAAATCTTGACGTCAGAGAGAAAAACGAAGCCCGAAGTTTATCTATAATTTACCCATAGTTTCGCTAGTATATTCATTTTTTTTTGTGTGTTAAATTTACTATCGCACGGTGTAATCAATAGCATGCCAAATCTGCTTGCTTACAATAGAATTTCCGTGAGGTGTGTAGCAGTTTTCTCTACAGCACTTGGCATTACTTCTGAATTGGTACACCGAAAAACAAAACCTACTTCGATTCTCATAAAAAAATTAAGGAGTACCGTTAATTTCTTAATGATCCAATAATTAAGATCAGGGGGGACATGATCTCACTACAAACTTAGGTAATATGTATTGCTGACCAATATCCTAATATCCACAGCTCTTCAAATACTGGAAGACACTCTACAATTCCGCGTCTAGATTTGGTACCTCCACAAAGTTAATACGGCCATGCGCCACATAGTATGTGAATTGACTTTGGTCACAACTTTTCGCTGCTAGCTTATGAGCGAAGTCTTGGTAAACACCACTCATTTTCGTGTGACTTCTGAAATCTGTTATTGCCAAACGTATGTACATAATACGTTCTGTTAATCTGCGTCTTAGCAGGATCAGAGATGTATAAGTAGCAAAAACACGATGCTGCTCGCACCTCGGCTCGTAGAAGGGTTGGAACGGCGAGCGATGAGAAGGCTAAATTCAACTGGAAAAAAAAAACAAAAAGTTTCCGCGTATTGGTATCCACGTCTTTATTGGGGCGTTTAACATTGTAGAAATGTTTACGGTTGTGCAGAAGGCCTTGGGAGCTTTCGAGTAAGCCATGCTACGTAAAACGACACGTTGAAAGCCGCAGAAGTTGAAATTCCGAATTGTATGAGCTTTAAAAAGGCTTGATCATAGCAAAAAGCATGAAAGTTCAACTTTCGTGCCTATATATTTATGAATGATGATGATCTGGGGAATATATCGTACGAATCCAGACTCACGGTTTTGCTACGAAAGCAAGGATGGCCCCGACCACAATGAAAGAACCAACTGCAGATAGACCTGTCTATGTTTTTTGGTCTCACCGATTTTATTTTTAAGTTTGCGAAACAGAGAGCGCAAAATTTTAAATGCATACGTCTCGCAGATTTACATAGGTTATCAAATCAGGGTTATGAGTTTTATATCGATTTTTAGACATATATGGTTATCTTAAACATTTTAGAGAGAAAATAAGATGAAATTATTTGTGGAAAGTATTTGGCTTTTCTATGAAAGGTTCTGGCTTTCCCCTACCCACATAATATAAAGAGTCAAAAAAACCATGCAGGTTAAGGATATTTCGTTATATACCACTACATGAAAATCGGGATTTTGATATCAGTATTATGGAGGTAAGGAAACCGGATTTGTTGTTATCGTTGTTGGTATAGATTTTTTTTTCGATATTTTTCGTTCTAAAATATATGCATGTATAATGTATAAAGAATAATGTCGTAAAAGTTGTTAAACTAAAAATTTCTATAATCTATGTAAGTATCTGCTTTGGGTTAAATATGTTAGGTAAGTTCATTGACTTTCGAGGATCGGTAGACATCACCTACATAAACATATTAGGTAAAATAAAATACCTAACTAGTTCACATGATTTGTATGAGCATTTTGCTTGGGCGAATTTTATCATAGAACACCAATTGCAATTTTCGCCAGAACTTATCAGAAATTTGGCTGGGGTCCCCAGCTATGGGTCAACAATCTAACCGGTTCACTAAGAAGTCGTTTTAACTGCCTGCTGCTGTATACTCGTATGTTATGCACACATAACAAACCATTGATGATATGATTTCCAATATTTTATCTTCAATGTTTCATCTTTAGCTAGCGATATATTGCTTTTCTTTTGAGCCAAGATGAGTACACCTGCGTTTTTAGGTGAACGAATTTTCAGCGAATCTGTACAATGAGTTTGTTAATACTAACAAAATGGAATCAGCTAAATTTGAAAAAAAAAATATTTTCTTTTCCTCATCCCATTCGAGTAGAATGCGTATTTTGTTAATTTGTCTTCATTTGTCTTGACAATTTTCAATTGATTTTATTTTGTGGCTTATTGTCAATTAAATTAAATTACAATGTAAATTGTTATATCCGCGCTTATTGTAAATTCAAAGCACTTAGATGGAGTATTCTGCGCACATACCAAGCCTGGCCCCTTTTTATGGCTTTCCTATGTTTTTCCAGCAATATATGGTGCACTTGACATTTTCATCCACTTTACTTGAAAAGGAATACCTATAAATGTTTAGAGGTGGACCACTCCGCTTAAATTATGTACTTACTTATATATATATGTATACAAAATAAAAGGTACCTGGTACATACATATGCGCTTATATACTTAAATGTATGTGTGTATGTATGTATGTATGTATGCAACTGCGCAGCAGTAAAGGTATTTTGTTTATAAATACGTACGAGGGAAGGCTGCAAAAATTGTGAGCCTAAGTAAAAGCTCTTTATGATAAATGTAAGAACTGCATTGAAGTAGAAGAAGATTATATGGAAAATACAATTTTTACACATTCCTACCAGCTACGTATTTTAATACCTTAGGCTAAAAACTTTTCAGTCCCCCCTCGTAATTTTCACAATTGTTGCTTTTGCACGTACAAATGCCAATTTCTGTTTTCTTTTACTCGCTCAAAATTTTCCATGCCTACGCAGATTTTTTATTGAGCTGAGCAATAAGCGTAGGTATTTTCGCACGCAAGTCATCGTACGTTTTCTTTTTTTCTTGTCGGTGCTAATATCCGTTATTGCTATGCGTCGTAGCTCGGCGCGTGCCTTAAATTCACAATCGCTTTTCTAGCGTCGCCAGTGTTTCGGCTTATTCGAATTATACTTGCCTACATTTACAAGGCATTTCGCACTTGCTCAAAGGCTCCCAACTACTAAAGCGGCAACTGATGGGGTATGAGTTAACACTTGCTTCTTGTCGGCTGGTCTTTCTTCGAAGTGATCTCATTTAAGTTTTAGAGATGTTTTGTTAATTTTTTTCAGGTTTAATTTTATTGGATTTTTTTTTTATTACTTTGTTCCTTCGTTGTTACAGTGAAGAATTTATAGGCGGAAATTTGTAATTCCCTAGGCGTAGTTAATTTTTGTATGTACAGTAGAGTGCATGACTCCCCATGCAAAAAATCGCCATTCCCTTTCCATCGGAATTACGAAAACTACTATACAAAAAATCGCCTCAGATGATACTAGAAGAGTTTAAGCGTAGAAGGTAAAAGGCATAAAAATGTTTCAAAATTTTATCAACTCAATAGCTATATTTTTGGAAGTATTTTCAAATTGCTCCAACTCGCATAAATTTTAATATTTTTCCGAAATATTTTTGTGGAAGTCTTATGGCTTTATTCATAAAAAATAAAGTAGGTTTAAAGAGCTTTATAAATTGACGTTTTCATACATTTTTCAATTTATAAACATTTTATAAAGCTACTTTATTTTTTATGAATAAGGCCATTATAATATAATAGATTTTATAATTCCGGTGGAAAACCGCTTTTTATTCTTTTTTTGTTGGTGAGGCTCCCTAATGTATCATGTACATGTATCCATTAAGGTGAATCTTTTATTTAAATACACCTTTTATTCAATAAAATAGAATGTTTAATGCCAAAAAATCTATTTTGAAATCAGCAGATTTTATTTTTATTCTTTTAATTTTATGAGTTCATATTAAAAACATTTCGAGATTTTATGTTACCAAAAATACATAAAACTCAAAGTTGCAATTTAAATACCACTTCGTAGCTGCAAGTTCTAAAAAAAAAAAAAACAAATTATCGAAAGGTCACAAAAAAGTCCTGTGAGTGTCAGTGAAATCCTGATAAGTCCACAAAACTAAAATACTGAGTATCCAGAAGAGTCCCGAAAATCCCAGTAAGTCCAATATTAATTTCGAGGTATTTCGAAAATAAAACGCAAAGTATCCCCAACTTTGAGAGGTACCTAAATATTTCATAAAATACAAAAAGCAAGAAAAATTCCAAAGAATTTTGAACAGTCCCGACCAAATTTCGAAAAAGTACTAGGAGTCCCCGAAAAGTCACGAAAACAAACTAAAAAATTTCAAAAAGTAAAACACGAATCATCGCGAGTGCCGGAAAAATTGCGATAAGTCCCGAGAAATCTTAAGGGGTCCCGAAAAATATAAGACGTACTTCGTCGGGAAAAAGTTCTAAAACGTAAAAATCTCAAAATATAAAGCACGAACAATCCCGAAAAAATCCTAAATGGCCTCAAAAAATCAGATATTCACAAAATATTTATTTTTAATATAAATGTCCAAAAAGTAAAAAAGAAGGTAATCATGTTTTTTTTTTCATGGAGAAAATATATACAATGGGCTGTAGTGCTTTTCATAACTATACGACACTCACATGTTGACAAGTTCTGACTATTTATTACATTATTTTTAATTTTAATAATTTTTTTTTATAGAAATATAAGTAGTTTGTTCTTTAACAAAGTCCTTATAAAGCCACGTTTCAATCTTTGTGCAATTTAAAAAAAAACTCAAAAAAGTTTAGATTTCTTGGAAATATTTTGAGTATGCAGATATGTGGTCCATTAAATTTTGGTATAATAAAGTACAAGTTTTAAGTAGCTATAACTTACCGTTGATTTTTGGCAATTTTTTTTAACGATGGCAGTCAATTTCTTCCATACGAAGTGTGTTCGACGATTTTTTAAAGTAAATACCTAAATAAAATTAAGTTTAAATTCTATATACACATTTTCCTCCTTAAATTCTCCATATGTTCAATATGCATTTATATCCTTATTATAGCACGCTGCGAATATGGTTTTGTCAAAATAACATGAAGCTGTGCAGAATTTTCGAAACTTCTGCTAACCACTAATTAACAGCAAACATTTATGAAATTCGAAAAAGTATTTTCAGCTGGCACATGCAGCACTGAGGCACGCGCGCACACATACACACATACAAATATGCTTACATTGGCAACTGGAACGCGTTGCGAGAAATGCATAATTTCAACTTAAGCAAAGCGAAGGAAGACTCACATACCCAAATATTTATGTATGTATTTATACGTATGTATGTATTCAATGTATTTATGTATGCATACTAGAAATGTAAACTTTTTCGTTTTTTACGATTACGGGATTTTCGGAATGTCGTTATCACAATCCCGGGATCCCAGGATTAGTTCCGGGATTTAGATTTTCATTACTGTTCAACAACTTAAATCGAAAAAATTGCTTCTATATTCTTTGAGAAGCTCTCCTCTCATAAAATAAATAATAAATAAATGGGTTTGAAACCTACTTTTTAATTTAAGGTGGCGTTTATATTTTTTCACTCTGAAGTCATAATTTATTTGAAAGGACTTTGTAATTTCAAAGATATGATTAGTACCACAAATTATTTAAAAAATTCAATGCAATGTTGAATAAAAATATGGATACCAAATGAAAGAGGAAATTTCTTTAGAATTAAAAAAAAATTAAAATTTTTTGGATACACGAGGGAGAATAGGTAATTTTTTAAGCTGCTTAAGTTAAAAGTACGAAATTCGAGGATGTTACCAAGTTTATATAAGTCCTTAACATATAATTTTTCCAAAAATAAATATTGCAAAATTTCAAGGATAAAATTTTAAAGGACATTTTCACTACTTACCAGTCCTTATGCACCAAAAGATTGAATTTGTTTAAATTCTACAGAATTTTTTCATTGATTTGGTACTCATATCTCTTCTCTAAGAACATTTCTTTGAAACTAAACGCAAAAACTAAAACTAAAAACGCAATTTCACTTTATTTGGCCAATGGTTTCGCGAATATATTGTTATTTGTATTTAAAATTTTCTATCGCACGGTGTTATATATATAATGAGTATCTATAAAAAAATATTAATTATTAAATAAAAAAAAAGAAATATAGCCGACACTGGTCAAGAAAAGGAGTTTCTACTGTTGTCAACAATGCAAATTACAAATCTTGAAAACCTAAAACCGAGACCTAAAAAAGGTCCGGATCCCGGGATTAACATTCCTAATGCATACTCTCTCAAGGATGTGAATAGTAAATTCGTATGTTCGACAATTCATAGAAACAAGTTGAAGCGATAAATCCCAGAAAATATTTTGTAGCAATTTAGACTTTAAATTAAGGATTTTAAAATAAGATCACTTTTTTTCTTAGTACGAAATACATAGTACAGTGTGTTAATGCCCCACTGTATTATCAATTGAAAAAAAACTTGAAACCGTATTAAAGGCTTAACTTAATTAAATTATAGTTAAACCTAAGGTATTTAAAAAATTTAAAAAAATATATAGTCAAACTCCTCTACGATGTCTTCTGTATTTCGAATCAACCTTAAGAATGTTGCTTTTACGTTCTGCTTTTAATGTATTTTGTTCTCCTTATCAAGAATTTGAATATAGCGAATTTTTCATTCATTTTTCATAGCGAACTTTTTTTGCAGCCTTAACTATATAGTTGAAGCGTTCTCAATTTCCATACAACGAATTTATTTAAACCATTTTTAAACCCGAGCGCACTTCTGCAAATTATAAATTTGTTCACATAACGGTTGTTTGTAACAGACAAAACGAATCGAAATAGATATAGACAAATGTATACATAAACGATCAGAATGAAAAGAGAAATCAATAAAGCGGTGACTGTCTGTCCGTCCGTCCGTCCGTCTGTGCACACGGTAACTCGAGTAAAAATTTAGATATCTTAACGAAACTTGGTACGTGTACTTCTTTGGGGCTTAGGATAGACGGTGGGAAATGGGCAAAATCGGACAATAACCACGTCTACCTCCCATATAACGGTACTTTTTAGAAATACGAAAACTGCGATATTTTAGTAAATACTGAAGCTTATTCACTCAAAATTGACATTTACAATGATTTTTAGACGTTAAATAAGAATATTATAAATTTTTGGAAAATGGGCGTAGCCACGCCCACTTTCGATTACGTCCATATCCCATGTAACTGTAATTTAGAGAAATGCGAAATCTTCGATAAATCAATAAATACAGAAGATAATTTGTTATAAATTGATGTTTGCAATAATTCTTTAGCAAAAAACACGCTTATGATAATATTTTTGGAAAATGGGCGTGGCGCCGCCCACTTATGACCAGGTATCTATATTTCGGTAACCGTTAGATCAATTTGTACCAAACTTGGTACGATTATTTCGCTTACCTCATAAATGCAAAATGTTACAAATTATTGAAAGCGGACTAAAATTACTCCCACTTTTCATATAACGGTAAATTTCAGAAATTCTTGAAACTTCGATACTTCGAAATTTAAGGACGCTAATTTACTCAAAATTGATACTAACAACAATCCCTTGAAAATAAGTAACATTATTATAGAATTTTAGAATTTTGGAAAGTGGGCGTGGTACCGCCCACATATAACTATATAAGTTTATCTCATAGAGTATAACTGAACATACTATAGAAATTGTTAGAAATAGGGGTAAAACCGCTCTTCTTACCATGTAACGGCAGTTTCCAGAAATGTGTAAAACTATATTTAATACTTGCGCAGGGTAGTTATTGTTCGGCTCCACCCGAACTTAGACTTTTTTATTTTTTATATTTATTTTACACAGTGTTCAGAGCAAACATTGCGATTGCATTTATCAAAACATTGTTTAGAAGCTCTGGATATTTTTGAGGGACAAATGTGACACCGCTTCATTCTTTTTGGGACAAGTTTAAGTTAAGTTAAGGGTTAATGTGCATTATGTTTTATAAAAAAAAATCTTGTAAATCCGAGTTTCGAAAAAAAAATAAAAAATAAAAAAAAATAAAAATAAAAACAATTTATTGAGGTTGAAGCCGTTTTTAATGAAATTTTTGTGAAAGAATGTTGAAGAAGTCTGATGGGGGAGATGTGGTGATCTCCGAAATAGTTTCCGAAATAACTTCTTCCAAAATTGTAAATTGTGTTTTTTTCACAAATTTTTTTATTAAAAACGGTCTCAAGCTCAATAAAATTGTTGAATAACAAAAACAAAAACAAACAAATTTAGTGAAATAAGTAATCAATTTAGAAGATTAATTAGAACGTAAAACGAAAAATCAAATTTTCTTTGGAAGGCCTGCTCGTTGATTCGCAGACATAATACTTAATGAAATAGAAACCAATTCGTCCTAAGAATTTCATTGAATTGAAATCTTTAATGAAGTAAGCATAAAATAGCATGAAATATCGAAAGAGAAGTCATCCACGTATCCAGATTTACACGTGTGCATATTTTTTATTAACATTGAAGGAGATGCAACTAAATTTTATAACGTCAACTTGACAGCAGATTAAAATAATACAAGATTTCCTTAGGTCATCTACACAGGCTCGAATTTTATTTTCCAGTCTACTCACTACCACAAATCTTTTGTAAGTTTGACCTCACTTAAATGCATAATTCAACTTTTAAATGTGCTTAAGTGGCATCGCAATGACAATGACAATAGCAGCTAAAACACAAATCTACCTAAGCTCCTAGGTTTTGTGGAATTTTATTTGTGTGGCTTGGCTTGTGATCATTGAAATTAATTACAATCCCTTTGTGCACTTAAATCTCAACAAAACTTCTGCACAGATTTTCATAACTACTATTCATAGCATAGCGCACAAAATATGCGCATATACATATGTATGTACCTGCATATTTACATACATACATACTTAAGTATTAACCAGCAACCACAACTTCCGCTCACCTAACATCCGTTACCGCCGACTGCAACATACTCGAACTCGAGCTCGAGCTCGAACTAACCAAAATCGGCTTCATTTTGACCGCAAAGTTTTGCTCGAAGCTAGCCAGTGCTCGTCCGTAAATTGCCATGGACGCAACGACGCGGTGGAAGTGTGTGCTTGCGCACAAACTTTGTATTTCCGCTAAGTGGAAAAATTTCAATGCAAGTTCATCATATGTAGGTGGTCGGGCTGGTCGTGCTGGTCGGGCTGGTCGGAAGTAAGTACTGTGCGCATACATGCATAGTTCATATCTACGTAGTTATGCACATATTTGTGGGTACTCCACTAAAATTTGACACTCCCAAAGTTTGTTGAAATTCACAAGCATCCGCTTAACTCTCCGATTTGTATGCTTCCAGTGTACAACAAAAATTCGAATTATGCTAAAGTGGTATTAAATTTGATTGTATCTCGCAGGTAGGGAAATACTTAAGTGGTCCATTTTAGAATGGTAGTCGTTTGTGAAACATAAATAATACAGGGCAGCACTGATTTTGGTGCGGCAATTGTTGAAACTGTTTTTGATAGACTTTTCGCACTCAGTTGCGGTTGCCGTAGCCGATGGTTAGAGGTGCGGTAGGGCCCAAGTTAGTTAGATCTCCGGTCAGAACAACAGCCAAAAAACAAAATAGGTAGGCTATGGCAAACGTCCGAGTGTACTTCTGCCTGGAAAGATTTGCTCACAAAAGTCACTTGCCGTTCGAAAGCGGTTTCCAATTTGTAAATCCCCTCATTTGCGTACCGACATCAAATGGTCGGTGAAACTCGACCAAACTGTTATTAAAAATGTGAGCCTCAAAAAGTTGTTTGTTTGGTTTACTTATAAATTTATCGACATATTTACATCGATAAATCGATTATCGATATCGAAGTAATTTGCTACTCATTTACATATTTACTTAATACCAGGTTAACCGAGCATTGCTTGGAGTGCATATACTTTTTAAAGTTTTCAAGGTTTAGGTATCAAAAACTGGTCATCTGGAAAGCTTTAAAAAAATATTTTGGAAATAACATAAAAAAAAATTTGGATTTTGATATCTACAAAACAGTAAATTTTTTACTTTAAAATTTATGGGCAATCCTATTTAGAAGTACACTGGCATTCATTGAGTACATATCTTGAGCGTATATGTACGTGTATACATAAAAAAAAATGCTGATTGAAATTTAAAAAAAAAATAAAAATTTTTTATTAAATAGAAGCGTGGCAACCCTGATCGAAAATGTTTTCGGACCAAAGTTCTCACCAATATCTTTAATTTGATATCCATATAGCGATGTTTTAGATAAATTGTGTTGAATCGAAAATAAGTGGCAACCTTACACGAATTCGTTATCGTCATCATCGTTATTAAAGTGTCATCTTTTCATCTATTTAAATGTAAGCTGGGTATAAAATTTCTAGTTCCACTGGAAGTTAAAAACTTTATCGCTTGAGGACTTCCGTTTTCATTATCTCTATTTATGCGTATTTTACTCGATCTCGGTTCCTTTTTTTTTTTTTGTAAGAGGAGAGAATAGAACTATTAACTTTAAATAGTGACAGCCTTCAGGCGTATTGAATCAGTAAAAAAAAAAACTGCTGCATACTCATACACAACTAAGTAAATAAAATATGCATTAGCGCTCAGCTCTCTCCACTTCTCGTCTGCTGCTCAAAGTCTGTTAACTACAGTTTAGAAATAGTTTTCACTCAACACTTGACTCCACTTCGTTCTTTTAACTGCTCTGGCGCTCTTCAACTCAGCCCCAATAAAAGTGTCAGTTGCCACTCTTGGCATGTCTGCTAACTCGTTTGCCTGTGACAATGCCAAATCTCAATTAAATATTTTGCTGCTAGTTAGCTGGGCAAAAAGTTAGCGTTCACTTTTTCGCAATCTTTGTTTTCCATTATTTTTGACACTTTCATTTGTTTCGGTCGCTAAAAGTGTTTTTCAGCGAGCGACTGTGGCTGGCGGTGAGGGGATGGTGGCTCGCAGCTGGAGCAGCTTGTGTGGTTGCTGGTGTTATACTATGCATGTCACTCAGAGGTTTTGAATTGTTGGCCAATTAGTCGAGAAAGTGGCTTTTGGACTTTTGCTGTTGATGTGTTTCGGGTTTGTTGCACAGCGTATTTCGCACATTTTACACGAGTAGAGGAGCAAAGAAAATAAACACTTGAAATATAGCAAATAAAAGTAAAAATAATTTTAATATGATAGTCGAGTAAGTGCTGCTATGTAAAATATTTCTGCTATCTATTACCAGTGACAACTTTTGTATTTACACACTTTTTCATTTTCAGGGTTTATACATAGTACGTATTAAATAATTGTTGACAGAAGCAATTTCTATCCGATAAATTTTAGTATGTCATAAAAAAACTTTAAGAAGATTTGATATAATCTTTTGCTTTTAGTAAAGATCAACACTTGCGGAGGAATGTGGAATAGACAATATACCTTCACCTATTTTAAAAAACTTTGCAAACATCGGGTCGTTCAGTTGGTTTTTTAATTAATTTCATTTGTTCCCAAAACTCGCATATATAAATACATTTTTTTTTTAAGTTCTCATGCTCGAAGTAGAGAAGGAAGTAAATATTTGTATAAATAAGTAGCGCTGCATTTCCAAATAGCACCACAAAAGGTCTATGTGGTGTCATTGTACTTTTTCGTTTCAAATTTTAGCAAATAAGCATAATTGTGGAAATTTCAAAGGCTATTCAAGGATTAAGTTTTAAGAGGACATTTTCAATACTTTTTTTTGTCCTGTTGCACCAAAAAATTAAATTGTTTTCCACAGAGTTTTCTATAGAGTTTTTCATTTTAGTTGATACCCATATTGTTACTATTTAGTGAAACCAAATATTTTAAATAATGTTTTAATTGAATCGTATCTTAGAAATTACAAAGTCCTTTAAAAAATCCTGACGTCAGGGAGAAAAATTAAAAACGCAGTTTTACGTTATTTGGCTGCTTGTTTTGTGAATATATTGATATTTTCGTGTGTTTTCCTTTTTTTTTTGATATTGTCATATCGCGTTACTTATGATTTTTTTCGCTCAAAAAAATAATTATTAATCAGTTTAATTTTTTTTTATAATTATTTAAAAAAGTCAAAAGCTATTCTGGCGCGATTTATGACGTCTCAAAATTTTGAGGTCAAAGTTTCAGTTGATTGACTCTGTCTGGCCTTTTAGTTTTTAAGTAAGTATTATTTTTAATAGATTAAATAAAACTTAATAATAAATAAATAAAAATAAAGAAAAAAATAAAAATCATAAAATAATGATTAAATGCTGATTTAAATTATTTTACATATCGTCGCTATCCAGTCCAACTATCGAATGTGAAAATGGGTACTTTTTAGGAAGGCAAGAGAACTGTTGTAAACAATGTTGTCATTAGGAAAAAGTGTGGGATTCGATACTTTGCTAAAGCTAGTATCTCTGCTTCTAAGAAGACTGGAAATTCGACGATTAGCTAACTTGCGTGTCATTCTGTTAGCGATGATATAATGATTACCGTCCCAAGTCGCCAATGTTCCTAAGATAGCCTCAGAGACTTTAGTGAAAAGCTTCAGCATTCATCCAGTTTACGGTTCTTGAAATTTCAAAAGGCGCTACCGCCTTGTAAATGGAACTCACTCAGTTTTAGCTTGGCTTACCTCTAAAAAGCAATTTTTGCTCAGACAACTAGTGTATTAAAATGATTTTCTAGTAGAGCCCATTAAATCTGCGTGGAATTATTGTGAATTGTGAATTGAAATAAAAAAATAGTTCAGAAGCACAATTAACTGAAATCTCTGTGATTATGCCACCGTTTAACGCGTCAAGGATCTTCATCAAGCAGTGCTATGTAATTTTGTTTCTCTATAGTCACTTTATTTTTCTTACGTCAATTAAATATTTGCGCTTATTATTATAACGCCCACACTTGCTCCACACTTACGTACATATATTGTTTACGACTAGACTGAAGCACCAATTGCAGTAGCACAGTGCGCCATTCAATGACACAAGTGCAAATACGTTGCCCGAATTGACAATGCGACCTATGGAAGTGTTTATTATACCACATACATACATATGTATACACGTGTACGTACATATATGTGCATGAGTGTCAGCGTATTGTATTGTAACAACGGATGCCACAAGTGCAACTGTCCATTTGGTAATAGCAACGCCAGACCTACACTGCAAAACCAATACACATTTTTAACTCTACAGCAGTACATATGTATGTAAGTGTGTATGTATATGGGGCGTTCCATACCAAAACGGACCGGGTGCACACTTCATGTGTTTGATTTGTTTAAAATTTTTGTGGTTGATGCATAAACATAAATAATAAATAAATATGAAGTATGAGCTTGATTACTACATTTTTAAAAACTTTAAAGCACAAACACAAAACAAATCGATTTAAAAGTTTTCCAAATATCTCGAGAAGAGAGCGAAGGAAAAATTAAAAAAAAAAATCACACATACGCGCAGCAAAATTCTCTATGAAAACAAATATTTTTAATTTTTTTTTTTTTTAATTCTTTATATACGAATTTTTGATAAAAGAAAATAATTTTTGAAAATATGCCATCTCAAAAAAAGTATTGCGCATTATAATTTGAGTTATAAATTTCTTTTTCCACCGAAGTTAAGTAAAATGAGTACATAACAAATTTTCAATTTTTTTAATTTGGCTTAAAACTTGCATTTTGCTATCCAAGAATTTAATGGGCTACAAGACTGCATATTCGAAAAATTCTAAATAAATAAAAGATTTGTAAATTTGTTATGTACTCATTTTACTCAATTTTTTTTGTGAGATGGCATATTTTCAATAACAATTTTTTTTTCTATCAAAAATTTTGTATGTGAAAATTTTTTCAAGAAAAAAAATTTAAAAATATTTCTTTTTATAGAGAATTTTGATGTGTGTATGTCTGATTTTTTTTAATTATGCATCAATCCCAAAAATTTTAAACAAATCAAACACATGAAGTGTGAACCCCGTCCGTTTTGGTATGGAACGCCCCATATATATATGCATATGGTATCTGCAATAGTCATAAAAAATATGAGGTTGAAGTTATTATTGCCACATCGTTATTAAATAAGTAACGTATACGCAGGGGTGTGCGCAGACAGTAAATAAAAGTGTAAAAATAATAATGGGAATAGGGAGCGCCGCCACTACTGTAATTTCGTTGCACACATGCATGCATACATACATACGTACGTATATACTATATACGTTTTGCAAACGAGTGTAGGACAGTCATAAACTATGTGAAACTCTTTGTTGTTGTAGGTTGCCTAGCACCACTTGAAAATTAAATTGCGTATCATTTCTTATGCTGTGAAGTCAATATTAGCCAACTGCAGAATTTTTATAATAGCTGCACGCACATACACAAACACAAAACCACACTGCCACACATTTCCAGGCAATAAAGGCGAATGCAGCGAGCCACAACCGCTTGTAATAATAATAGTGTGAGCGGAAATTGTGCTGCAGTTGGCGATGGAAAATAAAATTTAATGCGTGTAAAAATGTTGGAAAATTGTTACTACGAGCACACAAATTAATGAGAAATATATGTATGTATGTACATATGTCGCATACGTAGTGCAAGAAAACTGAGGAAAAGAAAAGTGAGCGTTGAAATTGCTGCACATCGTAAATCGCAGGAAATTGTCTCTCTGTTGAATCTCAGCTAATAAATAGTTGGAAGTGGAAACACACACTTTTTTAATGTATTTGTATGTATGTGTGTATGTGTGTTAGTCGGACCCACTTGATTTCTTCCTTCCATAATATTTTGTTTCTTAATTTTTGTTTTCTGTTTTATTTAGTTTACACGCGCATACAATTCAAATGGCCCATGCAGTAGTTACGACACTTGACAGCTTGTTGGAAATAGAAAAATCTAGAACGAGCGTATAAAAATTGCTTGGCTTTCGTAGAATTGACTTGAATTGCGTTAAAAAGAGAAATTGTTGCATTCTTCTATTGCTGTCATATTGTTTGTAATTCGCAGTTGTTACTGTCACGGCTGCGCAGGATAGGGAAATATGCGTGGGCGAAGACTAACACTTTTTTTCGATATGGAATGCATGTGCTTACAAAATGCTATAAATGCGTATATATTGTCACGTTTTTTACATAGTACGCTATGTGCTTCGTCAAATGATACAAATAAATTTCAACTAGCAAGAAGTGGGGTGACAAAGCGCTCAATAAATAGTTATACTCGTAAAAATAATGAGACACAACACAAACGTTAGCCCCCTTAGTTAGTTAACAGCTGTTTATGTTGACTATCCACTCAAAAAAGTGGTTCGTTCTAGTCTAGATTTATTTGTATGTATGTATGTATATGCCAAATTGAAAGCTCTCATCTTCAATTTTAAGTAGGTTTAGAGGAAAGACAAGATAAGCGTTGCCCTTTACTCTTGCAAGTGACTTTTCGGAAAGATGTGAGGTCACAATGGTAGTATATCTGGTGCTATATTTTGATTCCTTGGCGAGCAGACAAGCTGACAGATCTATTATCTATATGGTTTAAAATCATGGACGTGGAGGATTACTGTTGAAAAGATTTTTTTTTTGTCGAAAATTCTTATCTCCATTAATGAAAATTTAACTTTCCAAAAAACACAATAAATTTTATTGAATTTGAGTAGCTATGTAAATAAATATACTTATACAAGTGAGTGGTCTTTCCAAATTGTGTTTTCGGTAATATATACAAATTCCTAAAAATTTTAGCTGTATAAAATAAATCAAACTACATTTCAAATATAACTTTTTCTGGTTCATCATTCATTACTTTTCACGATAAATTCAAAAATATGTCAATTTTCAAAAGAATGAACTATATTTTTATAAAAGATAGCTAAAATTAAACATTAATAGCAAAAATAATATGTTAAGACTTGTCAAAATATGGCGCGACTATAATTATTTCGACCACTGTACATACATACATTACATACTATGTATATAAAAACGTAGCCGTTTTCTTTGTTATAACTTGAGCCAAAAATTGAGGAACAAATTTCTAACAAATTGGGACAGTATATTTCTTATACTTTAATTCGATAGGCAGCACATGAGTCGAGACATAAAAATATTCTATTAGCCAAAAAAATTTAATTGAAAATGTTTACTGCATATCCACTAGATCACTCTGTAGTCGAGTTATCCAGAAAATATATATTAACGTTTCGTTTACAACTATTCTTGACAGAAAACGCTATTAATTTTGTCATCGTTTCCTTATTTACTTTTTCTAAGGTACTACTAGAATCCTTCCTTGTTAAAGAGTATGCGAGAAATAACGAGAGTTTGTTATGTTTTGTTTTTCTATAGCAAAAGTGAGCGTTTTTTTAGGGATATCCTAATTTTTTATTTAAGACACCCTTAGAAATGTTTTAGCACATTTTCTAGATTTTTTCGTGAGTTTGCAGAATTTTTCTTAGAATTTCAGAATTTTTGCCGAACCATTTGGATTATTTGGAATCCTTCGGCATTTTTTTTTCGGTAGGTATAGTTTGTTGTTTTTTAAGTCTTCGTAATTTTTTCGGGATCCTCGAGATTTCTCTGGACTTTACCGAAATTTTTCGGTATTTCTTCGCTATCTGCTGAGATTTTTTCGGAAATATTTGGATATTTTCATTTCGTAATTTTTTCAGGTACTGTCAGGTTAAATTCTCAAGTTCGCCATTTAATTGCAAAAACCAACAATTGCGGACTAGTTTTTTGTTTTTCATTTTTGCATTAAATATCGACTACTGGTAGTTCCTATTAAAAATAATTTAGGTCACTACCTATTTTATTAAAAACTTTGTTTTAAAAAAAAGGACTAACTACCACGTACCGTCTCTGTTCTCAATACTCTTTGTAAAACTCATTTTTCCCCTATACGCTTATTTTCCGCTTATTTAAGCTGTACAATGTTAGAGCGGTAATAAAACTTATATGCCTCGTTACACTTCGGTGGAAAAAAGAGTATTTTATGTGTCAGAAAGAACGAATACTAAAGCATAAAAGCAAAAAGGGCAAACAAGCAATTAAATTCCATGCAACAGTGTTGCAATGCTCTTCAGTTTAAGCCTATTCTCACGAGGTATTTAATGCGTTGGCGGCGGAGCGCGCATACATGCATACATACATATGTACTCACGCGTGTTTGCATGGCTGAATATGAAAATAAGTGCCATTTTGTATGTATATACGTATGTATTCAGGCATATATCTATGTACATATATAGGTATGTGTTTAGGTGGAATTTTCACATATGCAAGTGCTGGATGCTTTTCTGCGCGCTAACTCGCAACTAACAGCTCGTAACTTTCACAATTCCTAATTACTTTTGCAGTTAACTAGCCATTCTCGTTCTCTCCCTCTCTCACCCTCACCGTTTTTGTTGTTGCAATCATGTTGCAGTTGCTGCGAATTCGCACTAGATCCTTGTTTTTGCCATACCGTATACGCATTGCACATAAATACTTGTAATGCACATGTGTACTTAATTTTAAACTCACTGAGTGTCACTGGAATATAAATTTTCCGAGAATTATCTACATTTATGGGCTTTATTTGCAATGCAGTGTGCATGCGCTATTAAAGTTAATTAAAAATTTAGTTCTATTTTCGTGCAGTTCATACATATGTATGTATGTGTGTGTCATTAATTTTGCGTGGTAATTAATATTTTTTATTTAAACAAAGTTGTTTATAAATTTTCCGCTGTTATTAGTTTCGTTCCAACATAAACATATCACTGAAATTGGCTATTTTCTAGCATCTTATTTACACGGGAATACTATATCTTTCATTCGGCTCTAAATACTTAAGGATTACTTACAGTGCCGAATTTTCACTGGGCATTGAATTGACAAAACATGTGTGCTCTTTGAACTTATGTTGGGAATGTAAAAATGCCGCTAGATATATACATTTTTGATGAGAGGTGGACATTTTTTCCTAACTAACCTTCAAATAGAAATATTTTTGCGACATTCAGATTTAGAAATTCTTCGTTTTTTTTTTAATTCGCGAGGCTTGCAGAATAACTACTTTTGGACACAGCATTGGTATTTTTTTCTTTCTCTTTTTTGATGGCAATAAATGCTCTTGCATGTGTGACTATTATTTCTAGCCTGCTAAAAAAATGCGGTTGTTCATGCTTGCATAGTTATCAGGTTATCTGGTTATCCGGTTATGTGGTTATATTTTTTATTCAGTTTACAACAATAAAATACACTACAGAAAAATTATTATTTTACCAGATAACCTGATAACCAGGCAAGAGTGAATAACCACAATGTAAAGAGGGCGATACGACCTGCGCCATTAAGATTTCGGTGAGAAAAGTGGTTTCATTGATTGGATCTCATATGGCTAAACATGGCTAACGGCGCTCACACAACACTGTAGAAATGCTAACATGACACAATTAATGCCGAAATAATATTAGTTGGGGTGAGTTGAGTTCAAATGAGGTGAGGTTAAAGGAGTTGATATGAAATAAGGTGAGGTGGAGTGAAGTGAGTTGAGGTGAACTGACAGCAGTTGTTGTCAGTTTAATTGTGGTTAGATGAAGGGAGTTGAAGCGATTTGAAGTGAGCTGGTGAGTTGAGTGAAATGTGTTGAACAACACAACATAACGTAACATAAAACAACATACCATAAACTAACAAAACGAAACATAACATAAAATAACATTCATAAGGCAACAAAACATAACATAACATAACAAAACATAACTTAACATAAAAAAACATAACATTTCATTACATGACATTACAAAATATAACTTACCCCAACATAACATATCATCATACTCTAGTTATCTCATTCTCTTTCTCTGCCTCTGTCTCTATCTTTATCTGTATCATACTCTCTCTCTATCATTGTCTCTATCGTTTTTTATTTTTATTTGTATCTTTAAGTTTATCTTCATCTTTCTTTTCATCTTTATCTTCATCGTTATATTAAACATGTATACAAATTTACCATCCTCTGTGCCTTTGTCTTTAGGTTTCTTTACTTTTACTTTTATCTTCGAATGCATTCCTTTCTTTTTCTACATACACAGTTTTACCGTCTCCCTTGAATGAATCTTAATCCAAATAAATCTTATTCCAAAAATGGTGCTTAGCACGTTTATTTAATTCAATGGCTATATTAAAGCATACATTTTGGAGGTACATATTTCCGGTCCAACCATGTTCATTAGAGTGGTCCAATTTGTATATGGGGGACGAACATTTCATCCTAGAAAACGGGGCACCCCTAAGTTTTTTCCTTTTGTTATTTGTGATATCTGTACCAACTTTCAATTTTCGACTGTAACCAATACAGGGTGCTCAATGACCTTGAATTGCGTTACTGGATCGCTGTGCAACTGCAAAAAATATTAGTGATTTTTACAAAAAAGTTACTGTTGCCATGACAACTGTAGTGACTGTGATATTTTTTTTAGATTTTTTTTTTTTTTGACCATTCTAATGTACATGTATAGCATTTGTTTTAGAGTAAATTTTTAATTGATTTTTTCGCTTTATTATAAACTGGTATGCAATTTGAGTAGTGTTCTTTACTTCAGCTTCAAAACGCCTTTCTAATAATATATCGTTGATGTTTTTGCAAAACCGCCCATCGAGCAGCTGCAAAACCGCCTAAATCGCCGTTGTGGCAAAAATGAGACTTGCTAACCCTGAACTCCAGGCATCGAGATTTATGCATAAAAATCAAAAAAGTGTTATTAAAACAGCAGATTTTTACAATAATAGCTAGTGAAAATACAGAATATCAAACCAATGCCTTCAAAGGAAACCCGTTTTTTCGCTCTCCTGTAAAATTTGACTACCGTAATGATAGGCGGTCATGCAAGTGGTCCATAGCCGGTTTTGCACAAACACCGACGATATAATTATTTATTACAGTTTAGCTGTAAAAGGGGTCTATAGAAAACATATTTGCCTATTTATATACATATAAGATATTAAATTTTTTCCTAAGCTTTGGAAACATTTTTAATTAACGCAACAGCTTATATGTATGTATGTATTTTAAACCTTTCAATAGCATATTTTATTTAACGAAAATATGTGCCTTTTACTAGTTTTAAAAGTATTTTAATTTAACTAATTCGAATGCAAGGCAAAACATTGATGTATTTACATATACAGTTCATATACAACGTACAAATGTATATCCATATGCACTTGTGAAATGCATTAAAGTTATAGCAACTGCCCCTAAGACAGCAGATTGACTAAGAAATGCTCAGAGCATTACTACATATTTGTATACCATTTAAATTGATTCAATTCTTTTATTAGTTTGCGGATTCCTTTTAAACTTAATGGTCAGCTGAGTTTACACTTGTTCAAACGCACATGCTACACACACACACACACCGACACACCGACACACCGACTCACACTTCTATGCCCGCAACTAAAAAAAAAAAACCATATCCACTTTCGAGTAAATAGAAGAAGAATTTGATTTGAGTAAATATTTTACATTCATTTGAACAGTGTAAACATAATTCAAAGAGCATCGAGGACAACTAACAACACATACTTATGCACACAAATACATACAGAAGCATTTAGATTTTAAAACACTTTTAACTACTACAAGTCTATAAACTCTTTCTCGTCAATTCATTTCATTCTGCTGACACTCACCAACATCAATGTAGCAATCGCACATCCTTCAATCGTCCATCCGAGAAAATTTCTATGTATGTATGGCAAACGGAAACGTTTATTCACACACACACACACCCAAACTCTGGCAATCCCTTGGTTACACTGTCAGTCATTCACTTACGCACTCAATTTATTCGATTCGCTTTAATCTTTGCATTCACACTTGAGAAGACAGCCGTTGGTGTGCGAGACGTAAAAGATGGTAACTTGTGCCGGATGAGCACACACACACACACACTCACACACGCATATGCATCCCAGAATGTGTGTGTGTGTGCAGATACGCCCTGCGGTATACTGGTGTGGAGGCGTTACAGAACACATTGTAGAGGCTGTTGGCTATCTGTTTACATTGGATTCTAAAGCTTGCTTGTCGACCAATTTGTGTAGACAAATATACTTATGCATGTATGTACATACATATGTGCTTGGTGTTTAAATAAATGTATGCAGATTATATTTTTATGAATGAAATTCAACCAGCTATCTCGATTCAAGCGTATTCACATGCACGCCAACGCAATGGCATCTCTCGAGAAATTATCAGTGAATGAAGTGACCCAAATAGCAACTGAACTGATATTTGACCGGCTGAATGCTTCAGTTCAGTCTTCAGCTGTATGCGCACTTACTTGCCTGCTTCTCTTCGCAGAAATTTGCTTTTGCCCCCTAAACTTGAAGGAGTAAAGTGTATAGAAGCTTAAATAAACTGCAGCTGTAAAGCGTTAGATTCGAATCAAAGAAAAAATAAGGATGCCATTAAATTCGACTGTGTTAGCTGAACTATGAATTTCAATTCGAACTTAAGTCTGCTCGAATGTTTGCGGTTTGCACAATGGTTTATTTGCGCTCACATAAATATAGCCCTATGAACATATGGGCTTATGTACCTATACATATGTATGTATGTATGTATTTAAGTGCAACCAAAAGCAAGGAGACACACCAATATATCCATGAGTGTTTGCAATAACGACATAACTCAAAACTTAGTCATCATAGATTTAGTAAGGATTAGAGACATGTGCCATTGTTCAATAGTAAGTGTTTTGACATAGAATACGTTTTACGTTTCGATATGGAGGTTATGCTGAAATGTTGTAGTTGTAATTTTTAGAGCTTTACGAAAACGCTTATTGCACGAGAACTAATGAAGCGATTTGAAAGAAAAGTATGGCTTTTCAAAGATATTATTCCAAACCTATCGAGTGAGTAACCAATAAACCATTTTTTTTATCGATTTTGGTATCGACATTTTAATCGATTTAGTTATCGATTTTGTAATCAATTTTTTTGTAGGTAATCCATTTTGTTATCGATATTTTTATCGATTTTGCTATCGATATTCTTACCAATTTTGTTATCGATATTATTATCGCTTTTCTTATCGATATTTTTTCTTAGTGTGTGCTTTCGTTTTTGACTTGGATATGCTCTTAACCATACCAGGTATTCTACTTTTAAATTTAGCGGCTGTGTCTCCGATACAGCCTGCAGACCAAGACGAAGGCGCTCGCCTGATCCTTTTTTTTACTTTTGAGTAGTGTCCTTTATGCAGAGCACCAGCGATATGTAAAACGTATGTCTGTATATTTTCTTACTGTCAGCAAGCAAGAAGGCAGCTTATAATGTAAAGAAAACATGTTTTCTAGATCGATTTGTGATAAGCATATTTGTGGCTGTTAACCACATGGCATGGCTTTATTTATCTTTTCATATGCTTGTCATTTTACGATTGTCAGCCATGAGTATACAAATAAATACGAGTAGATATATGCAAATGCGTTTATGATGGAGTGTGTGCCATGGGAATATATTTAATATTCAGAGAAACCTCAATATTTGCACTTCACATCAAAGACGCAATTATTTAAAAATTTCAATGTAAATGCTAACGTGGGAGTATGTTGCTATATATTTTGCTTTAAGTAAATAGCTGTACACATTAGATTGCCTCGCACTCCATACAACAATTCGGGGTTTCTTGCCAAATGAATTTTACGCTCTAATTTATACCTCCTATCTAATTCGCTTTTTCAAAATTGTAAGCTTTCATCAAGTGAATATCAATAAAGTTTTTTGTGAAAACTGCATTAAAATTATAAGTACTAGGTTGACCGAGCTTTTTCCGCAGTGCATATATGTACTCTTTAAAGTTTTCAAGATTTGGATAGCTTAAAAAAATATTTTGGAAATAAACAAAAAAAAAAGGATATCGATATCTACTAACTAAATTCCTTACTCTAAAATTTAGGTGGCAACCCTATTCCGAAATACACTGGAATGAATGGTACACCGAGCGTATATGTACTGTGTATGCAAAAAAAATTTTGATTGAAATTAACAAAATAAAAATTTGTATTATATAGAAGCGTGGCAACCCTGATGGAAAATATTTTCTGACCACTATTTCTCAACAACACCTTTTATTTGATATCCATATTGCGATATTTTAGATAAATTGTGTAAAATCGAAAATAAGTGGCAACCTTACACTATTATCCTAAGAGATTACAATTTGTATGTAGGGAAAGCATTGCTTAAGAACCTGCTCTTGGTACCCATGTACAGTAATATTTTACCTTTTTTTCTAAACAAAATATTAAATAAATATGCGATTAAAAATAGGTGGCAACCCTATTAAAAAAAATTTTGAATTAGGGATCTTTAAAATACCTTCCATTTTATACCCATATTATGATGTTTTGATTAAATTGTAATTAATTTCGAATAAGTAACAACCTTATACGAGTCTTCTCGGAGATAATGCCTACAGACCTTAGAATCCAAAACATTATCTGTGTACAAAATTTCATCAAAATGATTAGAGCCGTTTCCGAGAACTCTATGGATATATCTATATGTATATATACAAGAATTGCTCGTTTAGTGTAATAAGCAGGGGACGGATTTTTAGGACCTAAAAACCTATAAAAAAGGCAAAATAAAATAACGAAGAATGCAGGAAAAGGCACTAGGTATTGCAAAAAAAAGCAAAATAAGGCACTAAAAAAAGACAGAAAATACGAAGACCAATAAAAAAATACATTTATTTTAGAAATGTTTATATTACAAGTAAAAAGAGAAAAACTATGAACTACATAATTTCATTATATGAAAAATTTGTACTTTGAATCTTTGACTATTTTATCCTTTCGAGTTTCTAACTCATAAAACTTTAATCTGTATAGTTGTAGTAACATTGAACCACAAGATGCATTTTGAAGTTTTCTGGCAGCATTTTGATTAAGATTTTCGCGAAGAAAAGCCTTGAATGTACTAAATGTGCGCTCGACGTAAGTTGATACAAGTGGAGTCCAATTTAAATATGGAACGTTTGAAACGTTCATATTATCAGGAATAAGGGCATTTTCCTCGCCCTTTACAATTTTATCCACAACCCTTATTGTCTCCAAGCCTACATTAGCTGAGAAAACGGATGTGAATTTTTCCAACACCAATTTGGCAAGAGGTCCCTGCGCTTCTATAAGCCGCATGGGCATGTGTATATTTTTTAATCATAAAAAAAAATTGTAAATGCTATAATCACTTTTTTAAAGGTAGAAAAGGCAAAAAACAAGGCAAATATCTTAAAAAAGGCAAAAAAAGGCAAAAAACGGCAACATTAAATGTGTATATATGGAATCAGGGAAAGCTAAATCGTGGACATTGTTAATCGAATATAGTCTATCTCTTTAACAGAAAAAAAAGGCAATTTCCATGAAATCCGTTCCCTGGTAATACGATTAAGTAGATAGATAGATGTAAGTAGAGTAAGCACAGCAACCAGTAGATCTATTGCGTATATGCTCTTCTCTTGGGTATAGAGAGAGAATTTTCCCGCTGAATATTTTTTTAAAGTCGGGACGTATAAGTTCCCGATTTTTCATATTTGTACCGCTTAAATTTCGATTTTCTGTGTTTTGTCTATTAATTTGGCATGAATATTCCTGTACTCTGGCCTAAAGACAATTTTTGGGACAAATTTACCAGCACGTTCGTTATCACAAAGAAAATAGAATATAAGGAAGCCATAAACATAGGCAGCATTCTTATTTTTTATGATCTTTGGTTATGTTTTATTATGTCAAACTGGTACTCTCGCTATGTTGCAGTCATTATTCTTGTCAACAAGTTTTTTTAAGGTTTTTATAACAATTTATTTTTTTTTAATGAAATGATTCTCACTTGGATTTAGTGGAATTATAAAAAATAGTACTAATTCCCTAAAAAAATTGAAGGATATGAAAAATATAAGCTGTAGATACAGTGGCGAAAATATAAATAGGGTAGAAACATTTAAGCATTCCTTATTATTATGATGATTAAGGTGATAAAAACCTATGGCCAGGCCATGAAAGGAAAAGTGTTTGGGCAAATATTTTCGGTGTGACAAATATGTGAGAAAACTGACTTAAAAAAAAAATTGCATTATTTAGTTCTGAAATATTTTTGCACCACTACTATTCAGGCAGACAAAGGCGCGGACCATAGCCAAAATATGCATTAAAATTAGCACATCTTAAAATTGAAACTTTAATTATACGCAAAACAAAGAGGCTAATTTTTTTTTCTTTTTCTCTTTTATTTCAGCGCAAAAAGTATCCGAACTACATTCCAGCGGATGAAAAACATTATTTTGGTACAAATAGGTTTTAAAAAAAACCAGTAAGCTTTCGCTTCAACATACATTTTAGTAGCGAAATTTTTTTATACGAAAAGTTTCATAATACCATAAACACAGTGAAATGAAAATGTTGAATGCACTTAAGTGCAAATTGAGAAACACACAAAAAAAAATCGCACATTAAAGTGACTTCGAAAAGAAGATAAAAGTGAAAGTAAAAGGCAGTGGCAAAAAACGGCAGGCAGGCAGGCACCGCAGAAGTGAGTGGAGTGATTAAAGCAGCCAAGCGGTATTAGAAGCAGTAAAGCAACTACTCAAATGACGTTGTAAACATTTCACTGTTAAAAGTAATTGAACGCCGAAAAGTATGCTTTTTAAAATAATACAAAAGGCAGCAAATCCAACAATAGTTGTAATGAAGAATGTACATACAAACATAAAAGCTTTGTACAGTTAATGCAACAGTAAATGCTATTTGTATGCATGCAAGCGACTGCAGTTTTCATTTAATAAAAGCGAATTGAACGAAGTTTACTGGAGCTAAGGGCAAAAGTGCAAACCACACACTGCCTTTCGGTTGCTCGGTGGTCCGAAGTGCGACCAAGCGGATGCGGCATTGTAGCTGCTAGTCTGGGTTTTTGTTCGTTGCTGCAGCTCGACTCGATGCTCGAGAAGGGTAAAATGCAGTAAAATTCAGCAACGATAGTAGCTGATTGAGTAGCGGCAACTAAAATTCGTATGTGTTTGTGTTGCGCATTTCGCGGATTTCCAGCCATACGAAAAAAAAAAAAATAAATAATTCGCCAAAAAAAAGACCAGAAGGAAGCGGTGCCGAACCAACAGCTCATGCAGTTGAACTTTCATACCCATTAAATACAGTTACTCAACGTGTTAACCTCCTCGCCACCATTAAGTGAGTGGCCGGCAGGCAGCATGCAACCCTACGGGACTGGTGTGTGTGGTGGTATTGTTACGCCAACCATGTCCACACCTTTCATTTGTGCTGCACTCTTTTTTTTTGCTGACCAATTGTTTGCATTGAAGCTGACCTCATTTTTCATAACAGAGTGAAGTGAATGAAATTTTTTAATTTTCGAAATATGTACTGTTATTTTACCTCGCACAGTCGCACATCAGCATTGTCATAATTAAAAATCTGTGCATTCGTGCGTATTCAAATCGAGGAACCAAACGAAAAAGGAGAGCGAAAACGTAAAAAAACAAAAAAACAACAACTTTTTTGTTCAACCTTTTGTAAATTGGCTGCAACGAATGTGGACGCTTTTGGGGGCATTAAAGTGTTAATAAACCCTCATCGCTGGCAACGTGTGAAGTGCGCCAAAAAGGAATCTGAAATCTAAAATCCACATTCAACCTGCACACAAACATTGGCGGAGAGCGAGTAGAGGTCGTCAAAATGTTGCCCACCAATGTAATGACATTCATGAAAAAGGTGAGTTTCTAACTAATCATCGCACAAACATTGAATTAATTAGCTTTGAAGGCAGCTACGAGGGATACGAAAATGTAGATTCTTTGAGCGCGTAGACCTTTGATTCGTCTAATGATGAGATTATATTGTTTGTCAGCTATTGGATGGTGACGTTTAAAGGGGAATACAATTTTATATATTTCCACACTTTTTTTATTAAATATATATGTATATGTGCATACTCGTACTTTGTGTTCAAGAGCAGGGTTGCCACTGACGGAAATAAAATACTTACCATCCACCTGAAAGAAATCTACCAAACCTGGAAAATATCTAGCAATAACTTTTTCTTTTGTTATTTGAATAAAAACTATAGCTTTGCTCTATTTTTTTAGTTCTTTCAATAAAAATTTAAATTTTTACTAAGAAAAGTTTTATTTGACTTACGACATGCTATTTGAAATCATATTAAGGGTGATGAAACTAAAGGCAACAACGAAACTTTATTTGAAAAAACTTGAACTGGAGTTTTTATAGACAAATACAATGACTCAAAAACCGATTGGTAATTTTTTTAATATTCACGATGATTTTCGAGTAAAGATTTTTTTGAATTTTTTTTTGTAGAATGAAATTGTTTGCGCTTTAAACAAATCCATAAAAATTAAGCATTCAGCCTATAAAAATTTCGAAAAATTCCAAAATTTTTCGTCTATATTTCGAACTTTTTACTCTGAATTTTTAACACAATTTTGGATATGCAGTTCTATAGCCCATGAAATTTAAGTGTAATCAGCATATGCAGCTAAAACTTCCTGTTGATTGCTTAACATTTTTTGCCGCCGGTCTTTTGTGAATTTGTTGCTTTAAAAATTGCTATATATAAAGACTGGCGTTGACTTTTTCACTTTTTTTTGTGAACAATCATAGGGTTTAGTTACATACCAGTCCATTTTTTTCTTTATATAAAAAATTTAGGCAATCATACACTGAGAAAATATTATAGTTAAAAATTTAAAATAAATAAATATATACATATACAGTTATTTGTATTGGAAAAGTTGGGTGCTGCAAAACGAGCATAAGTTTGATGATGCAAAAAATCATACGATTTCAAATATGACCCTGAGTACTTTTTTTATGATCCAATCGGGTATAGAAGTAGCTATTTTCGCAGTCTTTCTTCAAAACTGTTATTTTTACAACAAATAAAGACTTAAAATTCATTATGACATAATAGAAAAGTTAGCTTTTATCGGGATAATTTAGCACCCACTCAAAATATTTTATATGCACTTCTTTTCAATTCAATGAATATCAGCCTCTCAACGCGTAGTGGGTGTACATGTATGTATGTGTATGTGGCTGCGCTTGTCAATATGTCTACAACTACACCTGGGGGTGCTCGTAAAAAATCTCAAAATATCTTAAACCAAATCTATGACCTTACCTTGGCGCGCTCTCATCAAAAAGTTACGCATACGCCCAGTGGTCCCCGTGCTTAGTGTTTTCGTTACGCATAAAAATGCTATTGAAACTTTTTATTGGACATGCTTACCTAAATACATAAAACAACAAGAACAGCAAAAAAAACGACTGCTATAAAGAATTATCTGCTGTAAGGTTAGGACTATTTCGTTTTTTATTATCTTACTTTATTGTGAATGTACACAGGTGTTTGTACGTGGGCGGCAAACTTTGGCAATATTGTCAATGTTGCATAATTTTGTATGTCAAATAAAACACAAAGTAAACAGAGCAACATAATGCAGCAGTTCCACGGCTTATATTGCTTGTACTCCCCAACCACCATACTTGAAAAAGTAACTTTGGCAATAATAAATCGATGAAATTTTGGATTCAAATATACAGTTAACTCAAAATGAAGTCCTTGTAAGAGCAGCGGCATCAGCGTTTCGGGAGATTGAGTAAAGTTTTCAAAGAAAAACATAAGTTGGCGTATAAGCAAATATAAATACATGTTTCCCAAAAGGGCCTTTTGCTTTTACTTAGTTGCCAAAGCAATTTGTGTGCTGTTAGTTTTGTATTCAAATATAAATGAAATTGGATTTACAAAGTAACCGCAAGACAGTAGAATAAAATTATAAAAAATGTAAAATGGTGAGCGCTCGAAGTGAAATTTTCGCATGATAAGTTATGTGCTTGCTTGATTTGTTTGGCATATTTTCAATATCTGTAGATATGTACATAGTACTCGAAATTAGAAAACAAACGACAAGTTATGAGTAATACGGAGCTACTAAGAGCTTCAAATTGCAGGCCCTTCTGCGGAAGTTTCCTTTGTGGCGCCTCAAATTTATAATCCTTATAGCCAGAGGCGAGGACTATAGGTTCCCTGTTCACTTCTAAGTATGGCAACCATCATTATTGCTTTTTACTTTTTAATAATAATATTTCGGTGCCTACATTTTTGCTAAGCATTTGGCTAAGCTACAATTTTACGTGGACTATGACCGGCAAATGGTTTTATGAAAAGAATTTTCAAGGCAGAAATACACTGGGAGTTTTGCCTGCAGGAACGTCCGCTGTTAGAGAAAAAGTATTTCCTATTTTAGATTTCGATCAGACCAGGGATCGAACCCAGGTCCTACGGACTGGTAGTATGCACCTCATTGTAGTTTATTTTCCGAAACTTTCTAGAATTCACTCTCTACTTTATTTAGGTTTTTAAATTTACGTAGACCTTTCGTTTTTCTGGTGTTTAAGTTTTCGGGATTTTTGGGACTTTTTAATTTTTTTCGCAACCATTTTAGATTTTTAAAGGTCATTTCACACATTTTCGGCATTATGGTGTTTTATTTTCGATTTTTTTCGAGACCTTTAAAAATTTGCTGAGATTTTTTTTTTTTGTGAGACTCGTCAAGATTCTCTTGGTATTTGTCGGATCTTACTTTTCCTGAATATTTCATAACCTTTCGTCATTTCTTCGAGACTTTTCTTAAAATATTCGGCAATTTTTTGATTCTTCAATTTTCTGCAAGTTGTTTTACTTTCCTTGATTATTTAGGCATTTTTTCGCGAATTTTTCCTGCTTAACATTTCGGAATTTTTCCGCAGATTTATCATTTTTTCCGAGAATTTTCCCGACTGCAAATGAGAGGCTCTTTACGATCACATTCTTCATCAACTTACTTATGTAAATTGAATAAGTCTCAGCAATATTTATATCAGAACTGACCAAAAATTTTCAATTAGGATGAGTGAAAAATATTTTATATATTTTGGCGAAAATTTACAAATATTTTAATCTAGCTAATTTATGTCACAAATTTCCAACAGAAGCGAACAATATTTAAACCTGCGCTGACTAATATTTCAGTTACGTATATTTGTACATAAGTATGAACTGTCTAAGATGCCCGCACTAACCAATATTATAATCAGCCAAAATGGTTGTCTGGCCCAAATCGTGGAAAAATTATAAAAACTACACATATGTATGTATGTATATCTACCATTTTCAAATATTTACTTTTCCAGCGTGAACAGTAAATATATACGCGATGCTTACATACACATGTATCTACCTGCTGACACTATTTATGCAGATGAAGATACACACCTCGCTAATTACTCCCACCTGAATACCTCTCTATTCACACATTTTGATAAACGCATGCTCATGTACAGTGCCGAACAGAAGTATTGGCACAGTGAATTTTTCGCAATATATGCAAAGTTCTTTATTCTAATTTATTTCCGATAACTTTTTATAAAAATATTGTTCATTCTACACCAGAAAACATAATAATAAAATCTCTAAACTTTGTGCAAAACTCAGGAAATTTTAATAAATTTGCACACAAATTTGCAACTTTTTATTCAGGTTTTTTAGAAAAAAGCAAGTTTAAAGTTGCTAGAAAATCGCGTTGATTTTTGGCAATTTTTTTAGTGGAAGGTGTTGCTCATTTTCTCCATACAAAAAATAATTGTCGAATTACTTTGTATGGAAGAACTTGCGCGAAAAAAACTACCAAAAATCAATGCGATTTTCTAGCGACCTTAACCTTGCACTTTGTTATACTAAATTTGAATGGGCTATAAAACTGCATACTTAGAATTTTTCTAAAAAATCTGAATAAAAAGTTGCAAATTAGTGTGCAAATTTAATAAATTTTCCTAAGTTTTGCACAAAGTTTAGAGATTTTATTATTATGTTTTCTGGTGTAGAATGAACAATATTTTTATAAAAAATTATCGGAAATAAATTAGAATAAAGAACTTTTCATATATTCCGAAAAATTCATTGCCCAATACTTCTGTTCGGCACTGTATGTATGTATGTACATACTTACGTAATTATTTGTTTGCACAAACACGTGAATGCAAATTAATTCCCATTTGTCCTTGCTTACCTAATAAATAAAGGACATGTATGTACATATGTATGTATGTACATATGTGCATTCATAATTACAATGATTGATGTCAAGACCCAGCAACGGTCAAAATGTCCGCAAGTCCAAACTAAACACTCTCATTAGCGAACGCATCAAATGCCAATTAATCAATTTATCAATACGTTTTCAGTTTACATCAGCAGAGTTTTCAAATTTTCGCTGGCACTGGTAAATATGAATGGGCGCAATATTTAATGTAATTTAATATCGATCTGATTACCAGGTAGTAGTAGAGTAAAAATTGTATACAAAACGTAAAACCTGTAAATTTTTTTATTGAGTCATTCATGAAGCAAAATCCATTTGTGTAAACTTCTTGTTAAAGGAAACTATTGAATATCTATTGCCAAGAGCAGTCAGTTATAAGAATATCTGCATACATATAGCTGCATATAGCTATTAGTGAATAGTTAGGAATGTTGGTTCACGCGTACTTTGAGTAAATAAGTTAGACTTTTATAAAAATAACAACAAAAATAAAAATAAAATTTAATTAAGTAAGGCGTTTTTATTATTTCTTCAACCAATTTTTAGATGCATATACGTATATCTATACATATAATAAGCGAAGGGATTTTTGTATAATGTAAATCCAGTTTTATAAGACCTTGGAGAAGGTTTCTGGCTTCGGCTCTTAAATGCCTTGCTCGATATTCGCCTTGAGTACCGGAAGCGCCAATGGATTGTTCGCAACTAACACTACAGTTTCTTGCTTTTCGAATAGTTGTCCTATAAGTTTCGGTTCGAACTTGTGTAGCTAATCCAACCCAACTTTGCTGGAATTTATTGTGCTGGTCTCTTAGTTCGGTTGGACCCAACTGCTATGTTTTTTCACGCTTTTGAAGAAAATTAGGTGAAATGTCAAGCAAGCTGTAAAATTGAGATTCAGTGTGAGCGGTTACTGCATCCCGAATTCAGTACACGCTTTTGATCGAAATTGTACAGTATTTACGGCTTCTGCTAATAATTTGACTACAGCGCCATCTAGCGGTAAATTGTGTTGAGAAGAATATTTCTCCAAACATCTAACTATTCTGAATATCATTTGAATACTTATGGCATTTTCTTTTCAACAAAAAATACTGCCTTTTAATTGCCATCGCCTTAGTATTTGTGCATAGAGGGCACTGAGATGGCAAATTTGTCGATAGAAAAGAAAACACTATTAGGTTCACAAATGCCAGTTTTGTTTAACAAACATCACCCAAAGTGTCCCTTATTCAACGTTTTGTTTTAATAAATATTTGTTTTAAATATATATGTAGCTGTGGCTCACAGCTTAGATCAGAGAGTAAGAATTGGGGAAACCAAATAACAATCTGAAATAGAAAAATAAACAAATTTCGCAACAATTCCAGGCAAAAATTGTATGCAAAAACTTACAAAGCAGGTAGCAACTCGCATGCAGAATTTCACAATTTCTGAATTCCAACGTGCTGGCGCCAATTGCAAGGCGCAGAAGCGCTTAAATTCCAGCAATTGACTCGCATTCAAATTTAATTAACAACTTATGCATGTGCGTCAGTTGTGCGGGTGGGTGGTGGACACGTTGCCAGCGCGGAAATGCATACAAAGCGCACACACGCGCTAACATGTGTGGAAATTCAAAGGCCACACAGCTTTGAGCTTCCTAGCAACATGGCGTATACGTAACCTGGTACTCGCAAGCACGCACATGGATATGTGAACAGTTGCTGCTGTGTGTGTATGTTCGATTTGAATTGCAACGTGTTTACTCTCAGCATTAAATGCTACTCGCAGTTGCTCACGACTTTTTGTGTGGCGAGATTTTCATTTTCCATCTATGTATGTATATATTTGTTTTATACTTTTCTAGTTTCTTTGTTTGAAAAGGAAAGTTAATAAAAACTAAAAAGTTGCAAAAAAAAACAAATATTTGAAACAAAAATATTAAGCTGTGGCAACACATCAGCTCTGCGGTGAAGAGGGCAAATAGACGTACATAAATGAGCTTTTAAATTCAACAACACTTCAACCGTTCGTACTCCAGTACAGTTTATTATATTAAATGAGTAGTTATTATTTTAGGCAAGTGTCTGGTGTATGCAGTGTTAAAAGGGTTGGTGAGCGTAAATAGTTTACCCTTAAGCAAAAGTACTGGTTAGGGCAGTTTATTTAATAGAAAGGCGTGCAACAAGTGTGTATGTGTTTTCACAAAATGTTTTATTTTTAAACCCAGCAAGAAAACAAACTAGATAAAAAGAGGCATACAGTAACAAAGGCTTATGTGTAAAAAAAATTTATCAGACAGAAACCCACAAATTCAAATTTCTTTTCATACATACCTAGGCGGAAGTAAATCTCGATTTTGGACAGACGCTACCCAGATTTGCTCTCTTCCGTCTAGCGCCCGACAAGGGAAACTATCGAGGCGCTAAGCACAAAGGTAACGCTGGCTCTAAGCAGCCACTGTCCAGTGATTCTGTTGAACTACTTACCAGAAAACCCATACAGAGATGATTTAGGTTTAGAGAATATACTTAGTGCCCTTAAAGTTGATCACTGTGTCGTAGTTGCTTGCCAGAGCTTGTCCTGGCGGTGACAAGGAAATCATTGTCAGGAATATCTAGCCAGCACCAGAATCAATTGCCCAAGTCAAGGTGTTAAGCTGCAGAAATGAAAATCTGTGAGTTGTTGTATGCTACAGTTAGTCTTACCTCTGGTACAGAAAGTTTAGCTTCGGAGAAAATACCAAGTGCCCTGATAGTTTATTATTTCATGGCTGGCACTTGTCAGAGCTTGTCATAGAGGTATCAAGAAAATTCTTGTCACTAAAAACTTGCCAGCCAAAGAATTGGTTACTACAGGTAGGATTTGGTAGCATACAGCCAGTCCAGTCACTGCTAAAAAGTATGCACCTCAATTAATTAAATGTTTCTAACACCAAAAGTAATTACCTCAAAGGAAAACAATTATTCTGGACCCAACCCAGTCTCTGGGAAGAGCAATTAATTTCACGACAATCTATTCTGTGTCCGTCAAGGTTACCCTTTTAAGGCTGTCGCTTGGCAGATACTCTCATGGCGCTGCCATCGTAAAAGTACTAGAGAAACTCTTCCTATCACCTGAACTGGTTAACCAAGTCAAGCTATTGCATGGTAGTGCCCGGCCAGGCACCAGAAGTGATTATCTCAGATCGTTAAGAAAATTTATTAAGCGCCGAAATAGATTATCAGTAGAAGCGCTTCCTTATTTTGGCAATGTCGAGAAAATCTCAGTCTAGAGAATTTTCGAACGGGTATTAATGTCATAACAATTCAAATAATGAAAGCCGCGCTTTTTTTACTTGCAAAAATGACTGTAACGACTCTTATTTCACTTCGGGCTACTTGATCCACACAGAGCTGGGCGTAGATACCAAAGCCGTTAAATTTAACAGGTAGTGAGTCAGTTGACAAGATATAAAGAACGCCACCGAACCGCCACAGTCCCATTGTATCCCGCACTTAACATAAATAAGGCCACGTCTAAGTCACGCATGTTCGTATATATAGCTGACAATCCGATGGCACCAGCTTAGTTCATGAATGTGTATGGCGACCATCTAGTAAGGTGTAGGAGCGTCTTCAATTCTGGCTGGTCCAAGTGATGTTTTTCTTGGCCCTTAGAAATTGAGCACATAGTGCCATGTCTGGATAACGGTTTACTATGGAGCAATGGGTTCTTACTATGCTTTCATCGAAAGCAACGTCTTGAGTTCTTTTACCAGCAGAATTTGCATTTCGTTGGGGATATGATGTTCTGAGGACATAAATTGACCCTCTATGGTTTTCCATACAACGCGGTTTTTGGCGGTTTAAATATTTACTTTTTATTGCTTAATATTTACCTAAAAGTAATTTTAAAATTAAATTAATTTTTTACGGGTTTTTATTCTTAAGAACTTTTAGAAAATATGCTCGAAAACATCAATCACATAACCCTATAACCTAACAACTTAGTAAGCATAAAGCTGTGAATACCATTATTGATTTTTTTTACACGATCTTTATAAACTTTAAAGAAAGCGTGTTCTCCCTTTCAGCCATCACCCCAGACAGCTGCGCTCTCTCCACTTAAACGCAGTGGCTTTCGCGTCTTGCACAACTTTCAACGCCTTCAATTAGAATATTCACTTATCTGCTCAAAGCAACGTGTTGGCATAAATCTAAAACACAAACACTGAGTTTACAACAAAGTAAATGCTGTCGAATTTGTAAATTTCGGCGAAAAACCAGCAAAAGTGTTGAGTAGATTAGGAAAGTGTATGTAAATGTTAGTGGAAGGGGGATCTACCTTTTTCAACAAGACTAACATCCTTAATGCGGCAACTTCTTAGAAGCATCTAAATTTGCTTTGAGTACAAGGCGTCTTTGGTTTTCATGTACTCATAAGATAGTGATTTACATATATTTGCAATATGGGTGTGCGTATATATAGATACATGTTGAAATAAATGAGTGCAAATATTTACAAACGCCATGATGCTCGCGGTTTGTGTGCTAGTGTGGGTAACTGGTGCAAAAAATCCGCACTCTCGCTACACTGCTTAAGCAAAATGTGTTATAGAGCCATTTTAAGATTTTAGCTATGTATGTATGTATTTGTGCAAGTGGCTGACAGCATCAAGTGTTGGTTTAACTGGTTTTGCTTTGACGACTTATTTTACGAATATACTAGATATAATGTAGACGTTAAAATAGCTAATTTCACTTTGCCTTTTACGGTTTTAGGTTATTAGCGTGGGTTGGTTCCTATACAAGATGTTTGGGAGACTTGTGAGAAGAGAGGGGAAAGATTATCTATACATATAATAGGCGAAGGGAAAGATCTGTACTGTTTACCCGATTTTAAAAAAATGAGACGTCAAATTTAAGCGCTTGGTCTGCAGAAACTGCGCAAACTGCTTTTAGTTTTTTGAAAAGAGTTGCCACGCTTGCCCGGGCATCGGAGGGGGACCGTACGCGCCCTGGCATATTTTCCTACCTGCTGGCCATTCATCCATCGGCACAGTTGCCTGCACTCCTTGGCTTGGGTAGTGTTGGTACGGTTCTTCTGACATTGTCGCTCCCGGCAGTACACCAACAGTCCGGCTTGGCTTGTTGAGGTGTACTACGGAAGGCTACCCTCCTAGTTCATGGAGGCATGACACTCTCCACACTGTGTAAATTACCATGCCACCATTTAAGTCCCCATCGCCACGGCAAGACGACCAATGCTGAGCTGGCCTTAAAATTCACAAAAAATACTGAAAAGTTTGGAAAAGCCCAAGCGATCACGAACAATTACAAACAAAACGAATGGCAAGGAAAGAAAATTTCGAAAATTCCGGTAAATCACATATCATCTACAGAATTCTTAAGCTCTTAAGAAACTGTTCTTAAATTTTTTGGGGGTTTTTAATGTTGCTTTGGAAAAAGTAGAAACATATTTTCGCTCTGTGGGTTCACCAAGTCCAATAGCGTTTTCAAAAAAAAAAAATAAGCACTTTATTAGCCACTTTACTGCTTCCGCTTTTCAACTCTTTCCGTTTCGAGTTTGTAACGAAAGCTGATTGGCAATCTTATCAACAATCTTCAGGTCAAGCTCAAGGCATAGCTTGCAATTGAATGTAATGAAATTGGGGGCAGCCGGAAAAACTAGCAAAAATAACTTTCTCCAAACACTGAGTAATCATTGTTGTAGTGTTACAGGATTTAGAGGAAAGCGTAATAGGTGGTGTGGGAATTCATTGGCCCTCTGCAAGCTTACTAGTATCCTTTATGAATCTTAGCTATCTGTTGAGGGAAAGAGAATGTATCTCTTCCACTCACAATAAATCCGACCCAAAAGTGCACCATCTAAGTCTGGCGAAGGCCGGACAGCGGCAGAGAAAATATTCTGTACTATCCTCATTTTCAAAAAAAAAAAAAAAACAAAAAAAAAATGTGCACAGTGGATCATCGACAATGCCTATAGTGACCAGTCCTCCTCTTTTTGGGTTTTAAAAGCCGTATTCAGAAGTCTCCTGGACTGTTTTCGCAGTTTGGTAAGTTAGCGTTCCACCATCGGACCGCTCTTGCTTGCCTGATTCTTCTTAGCGGACATATTTCCTCCAAACAACGAATCCAAGTACTCGTTACCGCACGGATCGACTCTTAAATTGATTAAAGGTTTTTGGGTTTATGGAAATTTGGTACTATCGTTTCGTGGAGGAACACAAGCGCCTCCCAGCCCGCCAGTCATCACAGGTTAGTCGCTGTACGTGGCTGCGCTAACGTTTTGCTCCTCAACTCTCTTTCTACACACTTTATAGCTCCACTATGTATTATGATGCTTGTTATGTTCTTCTCTTCAAATACATATTTCAATTTATTTAACTACATACAAAAATATATTGTATCTACTGAAGTACATACGTATGTATGTCCACGATGACGAAATGAAATAACAAGGAAATGAAAGAAGGGCGCTTTCGGCATGCGAACATACTCCAACACTTGTAACATAGTTTCAAACCTCTAACTAAATTTAATCTAATCTAATCTTATTGTTGAAAAGGGGTAAAAGCTAATACACGCACAAAAAGTAGCAAAACCAACGAAGCCACTTCCTTTACATTTATTCAATGTTGAATTCCTGTCAATACGCAAGCATATATAGTAGACGTTTGTATGTACTACAAATGTTTCCTCGATTCCATTTTTTTCAATTTTTCAACCCAAATTATTGCATCATAAAAGTGTCCTTTAGCAGCGATAAAATATACGATTATCTATCCACAAAGTATTTTTATGTCTAATGGATGAACATACATATACATACATACATACATATAAGCTTGTACATATATCGTGGGTTCAGCACTCCCACACATGTGTAACATAGGGACAATTTAGCAACGTAATAGGCAAGCTGTATTATTTTTTTTTGTTTTGTATTCTAACGCTTATCTCTGCAACGGTGTCGTGCGCGCGCTAAGTTTATTGTAGCGCAGCAGTCCTTTTTTAGGGGATAAGCTTACATTCTTACTTACACTTTCGTATGATGATAACTTGAGTGCGTGTGTGTGTGTGTGTGGGATTCTTTGGTATCACATGTGTACAGTTAATTTGTCGCAGGTGTGTTTGTGATAGGCAACCAATGAAAAGAGGAACGAAAATCAAGTAAATGGCTACTAAAAATGAATGCAACAAAAGCACAAAAGCATAGAATAAAAAGAATACAAATAAAAAGGGTCCAAAGCTAAAAGTCAAAGCAACAAAGTGACATACAAACAAAATGCGTTGGCTTGCGAGTGCGCGAGGCACAACACATTACTCACCAGCTTCGCACTTTGATTGGCAGGAAAAATTTTCCTTTCACACAACTGGCTTTTATAGCATTTTTATGGCCGCTGTTGAGAGATCCGGTGCGCTGCATTTTTTCTGTTATTTTTTATTTTTTTTTTGCAAAAATTTAATTAAAATGATGCACCTGTGTCGCATCAACAAAAACAATAAAAGGAGAAGGGAGAAGGGAGAAAAAGTAGAAGCACGAAACAAAAACAAAAAAAAAACATTGAATTCCATATAACCCATCAACGCCAGCAACAGCGCATCATTCTCCGTTTGCTACTTCGTTTTTCATCACAATTTTTCAATTACTTGCAGTTTTCAAAATGAAAATGAAAATGAGAATGAAAATAAAAAAAAATGAAATGTATTTTCTTTTTTTTTTCTCCACCAGCCACACTTACTCATATTACTGTTCAACCATTTTTCTCTCTATCTC
>NW_023458566.1:14036087-14079106 GCF_013731165.1 Rhagoletis pomonella
GAGTTTCAAGCGAATCCGATGAATTTTTCCAAAAGGTGTCCGCCATATTGGTTTTCTGGGGTTATATCAAAACCCTGAACTGATGGGGTTAAATGGACCTCGGATTCGGATTCAGCGACCCCAAAAACATAAGGTACACATAGTGAGACCTTTGGGTCAGAACACAAATTTTTTTTTGTGTGGCTGTGTAATTATTAAAATCTATACATATTCAAATATTTCGTTGTTTACTTCCATTTTTTAACAAATATAAGGTTCTTTGCTTTCACCGCGTTCTGTTTTTGTTTGCACATGTAAATCATGAGCATCCTATACATTTATACTTAGAAGCCAAAATTTTGGTACCAGCACCTCTTTCGGCGAGAGGGAAAATTTTGGAAGGTGCCCCAAATCCTATCTCTGACGTTTTTTTTTATTTTTTGTTGACCACTCTAATATAAATGCATTTTACATTAACACCGACGATATAATTCTTTATTCGAGTTTAGCTGTAAAAGGGTTGTATAGAAAACATGTTTGCCTATTTATATATGTATAAGATATTACTTTTCTTCCTTAGCTTACGAAACGTTTTTAATAAACGCAACAGCTTATATGTATGTATGTATTTTAAACCTTTCAATAGCATTTCTTATTTACTGAAAATATTTGCCTTTTAATAATTTTAAAAGTATTTTAATTTAACTAATTCAAATGCAGTGCAAAGCATTGATGTATTTACATATACAGTTCATATACAATGTACAAATGTATATCCATATGTACTTGTGAAATGCATTAAAGTTATAGCAACTGCCCCTAAGACAGCAGATTGACTAAGAAATGCTCAGAGCATTACTATTTGTATACCATTTAAATTGATTCAATTCTTTTATTAGTTTGCGGATTCGTTTTAAACTTAATGGTCAGCTGAGTTTGCACAAAAGCCATATCCACTTTCGAGTAAATAGAAGAAGAATTTGATTTGAGTAAATATTTTACATTCATTTGAACAGTGTAAACACAATTCAAAGAGCATCGAGGACAACTAACAACTACTATATGCATGGCTGTTTATACACAAACGAGCAAAAATATACACACATACTTATGTACACAAATACATACAGAAAGATTTAGATTTTTTTAAAACACTTTTAACTACTACAAGTCTATAAACTCTTTCTCGTCAATTCATTTCATTCTGCTGACACTCACCAACATCAATGTAGCAATCGCACATCCTTCAATCGTCCATCCGAGAAAATTTCTATGTATGTATGGCAAAAGGAAACGTTTATTCACACACACACACACCCAAACTCTGACAATCCCTTGGTTAGACTGTCAGTCATTCACTTACGCACTCAATTTATTCGATTCGCTTTAATCTTTGCATTCACACTTGAGAAGACAGCCGTTGGTGTGCGAGACGTAAAAGATGGCAACTTGTGCCGGATGAGCACACACACACACACACACACGCACATACACACATCTGCATCCCAGATGTGTGTGTGTGTGAGCAGATACGCCCTGTGGTATACTGGTGTGGAGGCGTTACAGAACACATTGTAGAGGCTGTTGGCTATCTGTTTACATTGGATTCTAAAGCTTGCTTGTCGACCAATTTGTGTAGACAAATATACTTATGCATGTATGTACATACATATGTGCTTGGTGTTTAGATAAATATATACAGATTATATTTTTATGCATGAAATTCAACCAGCTATCTTGATTCAAGCGTATTCACATGCACGCCAACGCAATGGCATCTCTCGAGAAATTATCAGTGAATGAAGTGACCCAAATAGCAACTGAACTGATATTTGACCGGCTGAATGCTTCAGTTCAGTCTTCAGCTGTATGCGCACTTACTTGCCTGTTTCGCTTCGCAGAAATTTGCTTTTGCCCCCTAAACTTGAAGGAGTAAAGCGTATAGAAGCTTAAATAAACTGCAGCTGTAAAGCGTTAGATTCGAATCAAAGAAAAAATAAGGATGCCATTAAATTCGACTGTGTTAGCTGAACTATGAATTTCAATTCGAACTTAAGTCTGCTCGAATGTTTGCGGTTTGCACAATGGTTTATTTGCGCTCACATAAATATAGCCCTAAGAACATATGGGCTTATTTATGTACCTATACAAATGTATGTATGTATGTATTTAAGTGCAACCAAAAGCAAGGAGACACACCAATATATCCATGGGCGGTTGCAATAACGACATAACTCTAAACTTAGTCATACAGATTTAGTAATAATAATAGAATATAATACGTTTTACGTTTCGATATGGAGGCTATGCTGAAATGTTGTAGTTGTAAATTTTAGATCTTTACGAAAACGCTTATTGCACGAGAACCAATGAAGCGATTTGAAATAAAAGTATGGCTTTTCAAAGATATAATTCCAAATAAAAAAAAGGTGAAGAGGAATATGTAGATGAAGATTATGATAAACATAAAAGTAAACACAAAGATAAATATAAGGAAAAATATGAGCATGAGGATACCGATAAATGTAAAGATGAAGATAGAGGAATAAAGATTAAAATAAAGGTATTTATAGAGATTTATAGAGACTCAATCTGGGGACTCTTTGGGGATTGTAGAGATTTTCGGAATTCTCGGGACATATCGATTTAACAGCCGATATTTTATCGATTTTGTTATCGAAATTTTAATCGATATTGTTATTGATTTTGCTATCGATATTTTCGGAACTAATCGATAAAATAAACGATTTTTCTTTATCGATTTTGGTAATCGATATTTTAATCGATTTAGTTATCGATTTTGTAATCAATTTTTTATAGGTTTTGTAATCGATTCTGTTATCGGTATTGTTATTGATTTTGTTGCCGATATTTTTATCGATTTGGTATCGATATTTTTACCAATTTTATAATCGATATTTTTATCGATTTTGTTATCGATATTTTTATCGATTTTGTTGTCGATATTTTTATCGATTTTGTTATCGATTTTGCCATCGATATTATTATCGCTTTTGTTATCGATATTTTTATCTTAGTGTGTGCTTTCGTTTTTAACTTGGATATGCTCTTAACCATACCACGTATTCTACGTTCAAATTTAGCGGCTGTGTCTCCGATACAGCCTGCAGACCAAGACGAAGGCGCTGGTCTGTTGCTTTTTTTTTGCTTTTGAGTTGTATCGTTTATGCAGAGCACCAGCGATATGTAAAACGTATGTCTGTATATTTTCTTACTGTCAGCAAGCAAGAAGGCAGCTTATAATGTAAAGAAAACATGTTTTCTAGATCGATTTGTGATAAGCATATTTGTGGTTGTTAACCACATGGCATGGCTTTATTTATCTTTTCATATGCTTGTCATTTTACGATTGTCAGCCATGAGTATACAAATAAATACGAGTACATATATGCAAATGCGTTTATGATGGAGTGTGTGCAATGGGAATATATTTAATATTCAGAGAAACCTCAATATTTGCACTTCACATCAAAGACGCAATTATTTAAAAATTTCAATGTAAGTGCTAACGTGGGAGTATGTTGCTATATATTTTGCTTTAAGTAAATAGCTGTACACATTAGATTGCCTCGCACTCCATACAACAAATCGGGGTTTCTTGCCAAATGAATTTTACGCTCTAATTTATACCTTCTATCTAATTCGCTTTTACAAAATTGAAAGCTTTCATCACGTGAATATCAATAAAATTGTCTATGAAAACTGCATTACAATTATAAGTACCAGGTTTTCCGAGCTTTGTCCGGAGTGCATATATGTACTCTTTAAAGTTTTCAAGATTTGGATAGCTTTAAAAAAAAAATATTTTAGAAAAAAAAAATAAAAATAGGATTACGATATCTACTAAGTAAATTCCTTACTCTAAAATTTAGGTGGCAACCCTACTCCTCAATGTACGCTAGAATGAATGGTACATTGAGCGTATATGTACTGTGTATGCAAAAAAAATTTTGATTGAAATTAACAAAATAAAAATTTGTATTATATAGAAGCGTGGCAACCCTGATGGAAAATATTTTCTGACCACTATTTCTCAACAACACCTTTTATTTGATATCCATATTGCGATATTTTAGATAAATTGTGTAAAATCGAAAATAAGTGGCAACCTTACACTATTATCCTAAGAGATTACAATTTGTATGTAGGGAAAGCATTGCTTAAAAACCTGCTCTTGGTACCCATGTACAGTAATATTTTACCTTTTTTTCTAAACAAAATATTAAATAAATATGCGATTAAAAATAGGTGGCAACCCTATTTAAAAAAATTTTGAATTAGGGATCTTTAAAATACCTTCCATTTTATACCCATATTATGATGTTTTGATTAAATTGTAATTAATTTCGAATAAGTAACAACCTTATACGAGTCTTCTCGGAGATAATGCCTACAGACCTTAGAATCCAAAACATTATCTGTGTACAAAATTTCATCAAAATGATTAGAGCCGTTTCCGAGAACTCTATGGATATATCTATATGTATATATACAAGAATTGCTCGTTTAGTGTAATAAGCAGGGGACGGATTTTTAGGACCTAAAAACCTATAAAAAAAGGCAAAATAAAATAACGAAGAATGCAGGAAAAGGCACTAGGTATTGCAAAATAAGGCACTAAAAAAAGACAGAAAATACGAACACCAATAAAAAAATTACTTTTATTTTAGAAATGTTTATATTACAAGTAAAAAGAGAAAAACTATGAACTACATAATTTCATTATAGGAAAAATTTGTACTTTGAATCTTTGACTATTTTATCCTTTCGAGTTTCTAACTCATAAAACTTTAATCTGTATAGTTGTAGTAACATTGAACCACAAGATGCATTTTGAAGTTTTCTGGCAGCATTTTGATTAAGATTTTCGCGAAGAAAAGCCTTGAATGTACTAAATGTGCGCTCGACGTAAGTTGATACAAGTGGAGTCCAATTTAAATATGGAACGTTTGAAACGTTCATATTATCAGGAATAAGGGCATTTTCCTCGCCCTTTACAATTTTATCCACAACCCTTATTGTCTCCAAGCCTACATTAGCTGAGAAAACGGATGTGAATTTTTCCAATACCAATTTGCGCTTCTATAAGCCGCATGGGCATGTGTATATTTTTTAATCATAAAAAAAAATTGTAAATGCTATAATCACTTTTTTAAAGGTAGAAAAGGCAAAAAACAAGGCAAATATCTTAAAAAATGCAAAAAAAGGCAAAAAACGGCAACATTAAATGTGTATATATGGAATCAGGGAAAGCTAAATCGTGGACATTGTTAATCGAATATAGTCTATCTCTTTAACAGAAAAAAAAGGCAATTTCCATGAAATCCGTTCCCTGGTAATACGATTAAGTAGATAGATAGATGTAAGTAGAGTAAGCACAGCAACCAGTAGATCTATTGCGTATATGCTCTTCTCTTGGGTATAGAGAGAGAATTTTCCCGCTGAATATTTTTTTAAAGTCGGGACGTATAAGTGTCCCGATTTTTCATATTTGTACCGCTTAAATTTCGATTTTCTGTGTTTTGTCTATTAATTTAGCATGAATATTCCTGTACTCTGGCCTAAAGACAATTTTTGGGACAAATTTACCAGCACGTTCGTTATCACAAAGAAAATAGAATATAAGGAAGCCATAAACATAGGCAGCATTCTTATTTTTTATGATCTTTGGTTATGTTTTATTATGTCAAACTGGTACTCTCGCTATGTTGCAGTCATTATTCTTGTCAACAAGTTTTTTTAAGGTTTTTATAACAATTTATTTTTTTTTAATGAAATGATTCTCACTTGGATTTAGTGGAATTATAAAAAATAGTACTAATTACCTAAAAAAAATTGAAGGATATGAAAAACATAAGCTGTAGATACAGTGGCAAAAATATAAATAGGGTAGAAACATTTAAGCATTCCTTATTATTAAGATGATTGAGGTGATAAAAACCTATGGCCAGACCATGGAAGGAAAAGTGTTTGAGCTAATATTTTCGGTGTGACAAATATGTGAGAAAACTGACTTTGAAAAAAATTGCATTATTTAGTTCTGAAATATTTTTGCACTACTACTATTCAGGCAGACAAAGGCGCGGACCATAGCCAAAATATGCATTAAAATTAGCACATCTTAAAATAGAAACTTTAATTATACGCAAAACAAAGAAGCTAATTTTTTTTCCTTTTTCTCTTTTATTTCAGCACGAAAAATATTCCAACTACATTCCAGCGGATGAAAAACATTATTTTGGTACAAAAAGATCTTAAAAAAAACCAGTAAGCTTTCGCTTTAACATACATTTTAGCAGCGAAATTTTTTTTATACGAAAAGTTTCATAATACCATAAACACAGTGAAATGAAAATGTTGAATGGACTTAAGTGCAAATTGAGAAACACAAAAAAAACAATCGCACATTAAAGTGACTTTGAAAAGAAGATAAAAGTGAAAGTAAAAGGCAGCGGCAAAAAAAAAAGGCAGGCAGGAACCGCAGAAGTGAGTGGAGTGATTAAAGCAGCCAAGCGGTATTAGAAGCAGTAAAGCAACTACTCAAATGATGTTGTAAACATTTCACTGTTAAAAGTAATTGAATGCGGAAAAGTATGCTTTTTAAAATAATACAAAAGGCAGCTCAGCCAACAATAGTTGTAATGAAGAATGTACATACAAACATAAAAGCTTTGTACAGTTAATGCAACAGTAAATACTATTTGTATGAACGAAATCAACGAAGTTTACTGGAGCTAAGAGCAAAGGTGCAAACCACCCACTGCTTTTCGGGTACTCGGTGGTCCGAAGTACGACCAAGCGGATACGGCATTGCAGCTGCAAGACTGGGTTTTTGTTCGTTGCTGCAGCTCGAGAACGGTAAAATGCAGTAAAATTCAGCCACGATAGTAGCTGATTGAGTAGCGGCAACTAAAATTTGTATGTGTTTCTGTTGCGCATTTCGCGGATTTCCAGCCATACGAAAAAAAAAATAAAATAAATAAATTCGCCAAAAAAAAAGACCAGAAGGAAGCGGTGCCGAACCAACAGCTCATGCAGCTGAACTTTCACACCCATTAAATACAGTTACTCAACGCGTTAACCTCCTCGCCACCGTTAAGTGAGTGGCCGGCAGGCAGCATGCAACCCTACGGGACTGGTGTGAGTGGTGGTATTGTTACGCCAACCATGTCCACACCTTTCATTTGTGCTGCACTCTTTTTTTTGCTGACCAATTGTGTTTGCATTGAAGCTGACCTCATTTTTCATAACAAAGTGAAGTGAATGAAATTTTTTAATTTTCCAAATATGTACTGTTATTTTACCTCGCACAGTCGCACATCAGCATTGTCATAATTAAAAATCTGTGCATTCGTGCGTATTCAAATCGAGGAACCAAACAAAAAAGGAGAGCGAAAACGTAAAAAAACAAAAACAAAACAGCGTTTTTGTTCAACCTTTTGTAAATTGGCTGCAACGAACTGGACGCTTTTGGGGCATTAAAGTGTTAATAAACCCTCATCGCTGGCAACGTGTGAAGTGCGCCAAAAAGGAATCTGAAATCTAAAATCCACATTCAACCTGCACACAAACATTGGCGGAGAGCGAGTAGAGGTCGTCAAAATGTTGCCCACCAATGTAATGACATTCATGAAAAAGGTGAGTTTCTAACTAATCATCGCACAAACATTGAATTAATTAGCTTTGAAGGCAGCTACGAGGGATACGAAAATGTAGATTCTTTGAGCGCGTAGACCTTTGATTCGTCTAATGATGAGATTATATTGTTTGTCAGCTATTGGATGGTGACGTTTAAAGGGGAATACAAGTTTATATATTTCCACACTTTTTTTATTAAATATATATATATGTGCATACTCGTACTTTGTGTTCAAGAGCAGGGTTGCCACTGCCGGAAATAAAATACTTACCATCCACCTGAGAAAATCTACCAAACACGGAAAATATCTACCAATAACTTTTTCTTTTGTTAATTGAATAAAAACAATAGCTTTGTTTATTTTTTTTTAGTTCTTTCAATAAAAATTAAAATTTTTACTAAGGCACTTTTTATTTAACTTATGACATGGTATTTGAGATCATACTAACGAGTGATGGAACTAAAGGCAACCACCGAACTTCAATTGAAAAAACTTGAACTGGAGTTTTTTTTAGAAAAATACAATGACTCAAAAACCGATTGATAATTTTCTTAATATTCACGACGTTTTTCAAGTGAAGATTTTTTTTTGCATTTTTTTTCGTAGAATGAAATTGTTTGCGCTTTAAATAAACCCATAAAAATTAAACATTCAACCTATATAAAATTCGAAAATTTCCAAAAATTTTCATCTAAATTTCGAACTTTTTACTCTGAATTTTTAACACAATTTTGGATAGGCAGTTTTATAGCCCATGGAATTTAAGTGTAATCAACAATATGCAGCTAAAAATTCCTGTTGATTTTTTAATATTTTTTGCCGCCGGTCTTTTGTGAATTTTTTCCTTTAAAAATTGCCATATATAAAAACTGCCGTTGCTTTTTCACTTTTTTTTTTGCGAACAATCATAGTGTTTAGTTACATACCAGTCCATTTCTTTCTTTATTGAAAATATTTAGGCAATCATACACTGAGAAAATAGTACAGTTAAAAATTTAAACTAAATAAATATATACATATACAATTATTTGAAAAAGTTGAGTGCTGTAAACGAGCATAAATTTGATGATGCAAAATAATCATACGACTTCAAATATGGCCCTGAGTACTTTTTTATGATCCAATCGGGTATAGAAGTAGCTATTTTCGCAGTCTTTATTCATAACTGTTATTTTTACAACAAATAAAGACTTAAAATTCATTATGACATAATAGAAAAGTTAGCTTTTATCGGGATAATTTAGCACCCACTCAAAATATTTTATATGCACTTCTCTTCAATTCAATGAATAACTATGTATATCAGCCTCTCAACGCGTAGTGGGTGCATACATATGTATGTATGTGTGTGTGGCTGCGCTTGTCAATATGTCTACAACTACACCTGGGGGTGCTCGTAAAAAATCTCAAAATATCTTAAACTAAATCTATGACCTTACCTTGGCGCGCTCTCATCAAAAAGTTACGCATACGCCCAGTGGTCCCCGTGCCTAGTGTTTTCGTTACGTATAAAAATGCTATTGAAACTTTTTATTGGACATGCTTACCTAAATACATAAAACAACAAGAACAGCAACAAAAAAAACGACTGCTATAAAGAATTATCTGCTGTAAGGTTAGGACTATTTCGTTTTTTATTATCTTACGTTATTGTGAATGTACACAGGTGTTTGTACGTGGGCGGCAAACTTTGGCAATATTGTCAATGTTGCATAATTTTGTATGTCAAATAAAACACAAAGTAAACAGAGCAACATAATGCAGCAGTACCATAGCTTATATTGCTTGTACTCCCCCCAACCATACTTGAAAAAGTAACTTTGGCAATAATAAATCGATGAAATTTTGAATTCAAATATACAGTTAACTCAAAATGAAGTCCTTGTAAGAGCAGCGGCATCAGCGTTTGGGAGATTGAGTAAAGTTTTCAAAGAAAAACATAAGTTGGCGTAAAAGCAAATATAAATACATGTTTCCCAAAAGGCCGTTTGCTTTTAGTTAGTTGCCAAAGCAATTTGTGTGCTGTTAGTTTTGTATTCAAATATAAATGAAATTGGATTTACAAAGTAACCGCAAGACAGTAGAATAAAATTATAAACAAAAAAAAGGGGAGGGCCCGAAGAGAAATTTTCGCATGATAAGTTATGTGCTTGCTTGATTTGTTTGGCATATTTCCAATATCTGTAGATATGTACATATGTAAATAGTACTCAAAATTCTAAACAAACGACAAATATTATATTTAATCTGCCTTATTTATTACAAGCGGTCTCCATATAAATTTCCAATTCGTAGCTAATAGAAATTAAGAGATATCAACGGGATATTTTGAGGTGAGTTTTCCCATCAGAATAAAAAAATTAAAAACGATAACAAAAGCGCAAGTATAATCGAACTTGACTAAATTATGTAGTAATAAGAGCTTCAAATTGCAGGCCCTTCTGCGGAAGTTTCCTTTGTGGCGCCTCAAATTTATAATCCTTATAGCCAGAGGCGAGGACTATAGGTTCCCTGTTCACTTCTAAGTATGGCAACCATCATTATTGCTTTTTACTTTTTAATAATAATAATTCGGTGCCTACATTTTTGCTAAGCTTTTGGCTAAGCTACAATTTTACGTCGACTATGACCGGCAAATGGTTTTAAGAAAAGAATTTTCAAGGCAGAAATACACTCGGAGTTTTGCCTGCAGGAACGTCCGCTGTTAGAGAAAAAGTATTTCCCAGTTTCGATTTCGATCAGACCAGGGATCGAACCCAAGTCCTACGGACTGGTAGTACGAACCTCATTGTAGTTTATTTTCCGAAACTTTCTAGAAGCTTCTCTCAAGTGTTTTTTTTTGTTTTTGGATTTATGTGGACCTTTCGTTTTTCTAGTGTTTAAATTTTCGCGATTTTTGGGACTAAATAATTATTTTTTGCACCCATTCTAGACTTTTAAAGGTCATTTCACAAATTTTCAGGATTATGGTGTTTTATTTTCGATTTTTTCGAGACTTTTAAAAATTTGCTGAGATTTTTTTTTTGTGGGACCCTTCAAGATTCTCTTGGTATTTGTCGGATCTTACTTTTCGTGAATATTTCATAACCTTTTATCATTTCTTCGAGACTTTTCTTAAAATATTCGGTAATTTTTGGATTCTTCAAGTTTCTGAAAGTTGTTTTACTTTCCTTGATTATTTTGGGCATTTTTTCGCGAATTTTTTCTGCTTAACATTTCGGAATTTTTCCGCAGATTTATATATTTTTTTCCGACACTTTTCCCAACTGGAAATGAGAGGCTCTTTACGATCACATTCTTCATCAACTTACTTAAATTGAATAAGTCTCAGTAATATTTATATCAGAACTGACCAACCACTTTCAATTAGGATGAGTGAAAAATATTTTATATATTTTGGCGCAAATATACAAATATTTTAATCTAGCTAATTTATGTCACAAATTTCCAACAGAAGCGAACAATATTTAAACCTGCGCTGACTAATATTTCAGTTACGTATATTTGTACATAAGTATGAACTGTCTAAGATGCCCGCACTAACCAATATTATAATCAGCCAAAATGGTTGTCTGGCCCAAATCGTGGAAAAATTATAAAAACTACACATATGTATGTATGTATATCTACCATTTTCAAATATTTACTTTTCCAGCGTGAACAGTAAATATATACGCGATGCTTACATACATATATATCTACCTGCTGACACTATTTATGCAGATGAAGATACACACCTCGCTAATTACTCCCACCTGAATACCTCTCTATTCACACATTTTGATAAACGCATGCTCATGTATGTATATATGTACATACTTAGCTAATTATTTGTTTGCACAAACACGTGAATGCAAATTAATTCCCATTTGTCCTTGCTTACATAATAAATAAAGGACATGTATGTACATATGTATGTATGTATGTGTACATATGTGCATGCATAATTACAATGATTGATGTCAAGACCCAGCAATGGTCAAAATGTACGCAATTCCAAACTAAACACTCTCATTAGCGAACGCATCAAATGCCAATTAATCAATTTATCAATACGATTTCAGTTTACATCAGCAGAGTTTTCAAATTTTCGCTGGCACTGGTAAATATGAATGGGCGCAATATTTAATGTAATTTAATATCCATCTGGTTAGCTGGTAGTAGTAGAGTAAAAATTGTTTACAAAACGTAATGCCTGTAAATTATTTTATTGAGTCATTCATGAAGCAAAATTCATTTATGTAAATTTCTTGTTAAAAGAAACCATTGAATAGCTATTGCCAAGAGCAGTCAGTTATAAGAATATCTGCATACATATAGCTGCATATAGTTATTAGTGCATAATTAGGAATGTTGGTTTACGCGTACTTTGAGTAAATAAGTTAGACTTTTATAAAAATAAAATAAAATAAAAAGAAATAAAATAAGGCGTTTTTATTATTTCTACAACCAATATATATAACTTATACACAATTTATATTAAAATATCACAATATGGATGTCAGAAGAAAGATGGGAGGAAATCTTTTGCTTGAATAGCAAGCATATTTTTGAGGCTTTGAAAGAGGGTAGCCACCTGTTTAAAAAGCTAAATTCAAATTATTTACTAAGGTGATTTGAAAAATATTTATTTCTGAACTATATTTAGCGGAGTTGCCACATGTTTAAAAAATCAAATTCAGTCAGTTAATTAAAAAAATATGTATCGCAATGTCAGACGATGGAGTGCTAACAAGGTTTTAGCTTGAAAATACGTTTGAAGAGGGCTGCCACCCATTTGAAAGGTCTAATTTAATTAACTTATGCAAAAGTTAGGTGAATTATAAAAATACGGAGGTGAAACGAATCAATATTAAGAAATATTTAGTTCGAACATTTGGAAAGTTTTTAGAGGGTTGTCTCGTGGCCACAGAAACTACTCATCTTGAACAGAAGAGATTTTTCCACAGCCAATAATAGATCTCATCGCGGTCGGTATATACTCTGAAATATTGAAGTCACCACGATGAATTTTGCAGAAAGACAGGCTGAAACTTTCAGGCATTTAATTTATACGAAATAATAATAAAAAATAACTTATTTGTTACAAGCTTTTCTCAGGGAGTGATTGAGTTAGAGGAGTTTAAAATGCGGCAGCCGCTCAAGATTTCAGACTAAATGAGCTGGTTGCGATAAGTTAAGAAAGATTGACGTGGTATCTCAGCTGAAATTTTAATTGGCACCAATCCCATGTAGCCTAGCAATACTAGGACACGTTTTTTTGTGTTTTCCTAACCCGTGAGACCACATACATGGTGGTCCATATAGTGCTTTCTGTTTAAAAATATATATATTTTTTCGGTATATTATAAGTTCATCTGAAAGAACAAATATTCCCATTATTTACGGAACACTTTTTCATTTATTTGGCTGCCTGGACTGTCTTCTCAGTAGCGTATAATCTAAACCCAGTTTTATAAGACCTTGGAGAAGATTTCTGGCTTCGGCTCTCAAATGTCTTGCTCGGTATACGCCTTGAGTGCCGGAATCGCCAATGGATTGTTCGCAACTAACACTACACTTTCTCGCTTTTCGAATAGTTGTCCTATAAGCGTCGGTTCGAGCTAGTGTAGCTAATCCAACCCAACTTTGCTGGAATTTATTGTGCTGGTCTCTTAGTTCGGTTGGACCCAACTGCTATGTTTTTTCACGCTTTTAAAGAAAATTAAGTGAAATGTCAAGCAAGCTGTAAAATAGAGATTCAGTGCGAGCGGTCACTGTGTCCCGAATCCAGTACACGCTTTTGAACGAAATTGTACAGTATTTACGCCTTTTGCTTATAATTCGACTACAGCGCCATCTAGCGGTAAATTGTGTTGAGAAGAATATTTCTCCAAACATCTAACTATTCTAAATACCAATTAAATACTTATGGCGTCTCTTTTCAACAAAAAATACTGCCTTTTAATTGCCATCGCCTTAGTATTTGTGCGTAGAGGGCACTGAGATGGCAAATTTGTCGGCAGAAAAGAAAACGCTATTAGGTTCACAAACGCCAGTTTTGTTTAACAAATATGAATCACCTAAAGTGTCCCTTATTCAACGTTTTGTTTTAATAAATATTTATTTTAAATATATATGTAGCTGTGGCTAACAGCTCGCTTCGTAAGCAATCCTTAGATCAGCGAACTAGAATTGGGAGAATCCAAATGACAATCTGAAATAGAAAAATTAACAAATGTCGCAACAATTCCAGGCAAAAATTGTATGCAAAAACTTACAAAACAGGTAGCAGCTCGCATGCAGATTTTCACAATTTCTGAATTCCAACGTGCTGGCGCCAATTGCAAGGCGCAGAAGCGCTTAAATTCCAGCAATTGACTCGCATTCAAGTTTAATTAACAACTTATGCATGTGCGTTAGTTGTGTGTGTGGGTGGTGGACACGTTGCCAGCGCGGAAATGCATACAAAGTGCACACACGCGCTAACATGTGTGGAAATTCAAAGGCCACACAGCTTTGAGCTTCCTAGCAACACGGCGTATTACGTATACGACCTGGTGCTCGCAAGCACGCACATGGATATGTGAACAGTTGTTGCTGTGTGTGTGTGTTCGATTTGAATTGCAACGTGTTTACTCTCAGCATTAAATGCTACTCGCAGTTGCTCACGACTTTTTGTGTGGCGAGATTTTCATTTTCCATTTACTATTTATGTATGCATGTATGTATGTATATATTTGTTTTATATTTTTCTAGTTTCTTTGTTTGAAAATGAAAGTTAACAAAAACTAAAAAGTTGCAAAAAAAAACAAATATTTGAAACAAAAATATTAGGCAGTGGCAACACATCAGCTCTGCGATGAAGAGGGTAGATATATGTACATAAATGAGCTTTTAAATTCGACAACACTTCATCCATTCGTACTCCAGTACAGTTTATTATATTAAATGAGTAGTTATTACTTTACGCAAGTGTCTGGTGTATGCAGTGTTAAAAGAGTTGGTGAGTGTAAATAGTTTACGCTTAAGCAAACTTACTGGTTAGACTAGTTTATTTAATAGAAAGACGTGCAACAAGTGTGTATGTGTTTTCCCAAAATGTTTTATTTTTAAGCTCAACAAGAAAAAAAACAAGAGAAAAAGATGCCTACAGTAACAAAGGCTTATGTGTAATAAAATTCATCAGACATAAACCCACAAATTCAAATTTGTTTTCATACATACCTAGCCGGAAGTAAATCTCGATTTTGGACAGGCGCCTAGTGAGATTTGCTTTCTTCCGTCTAGCGCCCGACAAGGTAAACTATCGAGGCGCTAGGCACAAAGGTAACGATGGCTCTAAGCAGCCACTGTCCAGTGATTCTGTTGAACTACTTACCAGAAAACCCATACAGAGATGATTTAGGTTTAGAGAATATACTTAGTGCCCTTAAAGTTGATCACTGTGTCGTAGTTGCTTGCCAGAGCTTGTCCTGGCGGTGACAAGGAAATCATTGTCAGGAATATCTAGCCAGCACCAGAATCAATTGCCCAAGTCAAGGTGTTAAGCTGCAGAAATGAAAATCTGTGAGTTGTTGTATGCTACAGTTAGTCTTACCTCTGGTACAGAAAGTTTAGCTTCGGAAGAAATACCGAGTGCCCTGATAGTTTATTATTTCATGGCTGTCACTTGCCAGAGTTTGTCGTGGAGGTATCAAGAAAACCCTTGTCTCTAAAAACTTGCCAGCAAAAGAATTGGTTACTGCTGGTAGGATTTGATAGGATACAGCCAGTCCAGTCACTGCTAAAAAGATCCTCAATTCATTAAATCTGCCTAGCACCAAAAGTAATTATCTCAAAGGAAAACAATTATTCTGGACCCAACCCCGTCTCTGGGAAGAGCAATTAATTTCAGGACAACCTATTCTGTGTCGGTCAAGGTTAGCCTTTTAAGGCTTTTGTTTGGCAGATACGCTCATGGTGCTGCCGTCGTAAAAGTACTAGAGAAACTCTTCCTATCACCTGAACTAGTTAACCAAGTCAAGGTATTACATGGTAGTGCCCGGCCAGGCACCAGAAGTGATTATCTCAGATCGTTAAGAAAATTTATTAAGCGCCCGAATAGGTTATTAGTAGAAGGGGTTCCAATGCCAAAACTTATTTTGGCAATGTCGAGAAAATCTCAGTCTAGAGAATTTTCGAACGGGTATTAAAGTCATAAAACTTCAAATAAAGAAAGCTGCGCCCTTTTTTACTTGCAAAAATGACTGTAACGACTCCTATTTCACTTCAGGTGAGGCAGGGCACATCATCCGCACAGAGCTGGGCGTAGATACTGAAGCCGTTAAATTTAACAGGTAGTGAGTCAGTTGACAAGATATAAAGAACGCCGCTGAAAATACAGTCCCATTGTATCCCGCACTTAACATAAATAAGGCCACGTCTAAGTCACGCATGTTCGTATATATAAATAGCTGACAATCCGATGACACCAGTTCGGTTGAGCTTAGTTGAGCTAGGGCAAACCTTGCTTCTCGTGGAAACGTATGAATATGTATGGCGTACTTTTTATTGCTTAATATTTATTTAAAAGTAATTTTAAAATTAAGTTAATTTTTTTAGGGGATTTTTATTCTCGAGAACTTTTAGAATCACATTTTTTCTAGCTTTCGGTTATAAAATATCCGCGAAAACATTAATCACATAACCCTATAACCTAATAACTTAATAACCATAAAGCTGTGAATACCATTATTGATTTTGATTTACACGATCTTTATAAACTTGAAAGAAAGCGTGTTCCCCCTTTCAGCCATCACCACAGACAGCTGCGCTCGCTCCACTTAAACGCAGTGGCTTTCGCATCTTGCACAACTTTCAACGCCTTCCGGATTAGAATATTCACTTATCTGCTCAAAGCAACGTGTTGGCATAAATCTAAAACACAAACACTGAGTTTACAACAAAGTGAATGCTGTCGAATTTGTAAATTTCGGCGATAAACCAGCAAAAGTGTTGAGTAGATTAGGAAAGTGTATGTAAATGCTAGTGGAAGGGGGATCTACCTTTTTCAACAAGACTGACATCCTTAATGCGGCAACTTCTTAGAAGCATCTAAATTTGCTTTGAGTAAAAGGCGTCTTTGGTTTTCATGTACTCATAGGATAGTGATTTACATATATTTGCAATATAGGTGTGTGTATACATATATAAGTACATGTTGAAATAAATGAGCGCAAATATTTACAAACGCCATGATGCTCGCGGTCTGTGTGCTAGTGTGGGTAACTGGTGCAAAAAATCCGCACTCTCGCTACACTGCTTAAGCAAAATGTGTTATAGAGCCATTTTAAGATTCTAGCTATGTATGTATGTATTTGTGCAAGTGGCTGACAGCATCAAGTGTTGGTTTAACTGGTTTTACTTTGACGACTTATTTTACGAATATACTAGATATAATGTAGACGTTAAAATAGCTAATTTCACTTTGCCGTTTACGGTTTTAGGATATTAGCGTGGGTTGATTCCCTCACAAGACAACAGCTTTGCAATTACCATCCTATCTGGGCGACTTGTGAGAAGAGAACGGAAGAATTATCTAAATATATGTATCTATAATAGGCGAAGGGGTTTTTTGTCCAGAACAAAAGATCTGTATCGTTTACCCGATTTTAAGAAAATGAGACATCAAATTAAAGCGCTTGGTCTCTGTAGAAACTCTGCAAACTGCTTTTAGTTTTTTGAAAAGAGTTGCCACGCTTGCCCGGGCATCGGAGGGGACCGTAAGAGACCAGCCATTTTTTTCTACCCACTGGCCATTCATCCATCGGCACAGTTGCCTGCACACCTTGGCTTGGGTAGTGTTCGTACGGTTCTACTGACATTGTCGCTCCCGGCAGTACACCAACAGTCCGGCTTGGCTTATTGAGGAGTACTACCGAAGGCGGCTGCAATACCAGGCTTCCCTCCTAGTTCAAGGAGACATGGTACTCTTCACACTGTGTAATTTACCATGACACCATTTAAGCCCACTCGCCACGGCAAGACGACTAACGCTGAAAAGTTAGGAAAAGCCCAAGCGATCACGAAAAATTAAAAACAAAACAAATGGCAAGGAAAGGAAGTTTCGAAAAGTCCGGTAAACTGTTCTTAAATTTGTTTGGGGATTTTAATGTTGCTTTGGAAAAAGTAGAAACATATTTTCACTCTGTGGGTTCACAAAGTCCAATAGCGTTTTCAAAAAAAACCCCACTTTATTAGCCATTTTACTGCTTCCGCTTTTCAACTCTTTACGTTTCGAGTTTTTAACGAAAGCTGATTAGCAATCTTATCAACAACATTCAGGTCAAGGTCAACACAACTTGCAATTGAATGTAATGAAATTGGGGGCAGCCGGAAAAACTAGCAAAAATAACTTTCTCCAAACAGTGGACAGTCATTTTTGTAGTGTAACAGGATTTAGAGGAAAGCGATATATGCATGCAGGTGGTGTTGGAATTCATTGGTCCTCTGCAAGCTTACCAGACTCCTTTATGAATCTTAGTTGTCTATTGAGGGAAAAAGAATGTACCTCGTTCACTCACAATACATCCGACCCAAAAATTTACCAACTAAGTCTGGCGAAGGCCGGAACAGCGGCAGAGCAAATATTCTGTACTATCTTAATTTTCAAAAAAAAAACAAAAAAAAAATGTGCACAGTGGATCATCGACAATGCCTATAGTGACCAGTCCTCCTCTTTTCGGGTTTTAAAAGCCGTATTCAGAAGTCTCCTGGATTGTTTTCAAAGTTTGGCAAGTTAGCGTTCCACCATCGGACCGCTCTTGCCTGCCTGATTCTTCTTAGCGGACAAACAAACCAATTCAAGTACTCGTTACCTCACGGATCGACTCTTAAATTGATTATTTGGGATTATCGTTTCGTTCAGGTTAGTCGCGGTACGTGGCTGCTGATTACTTTTTGCTCCTCAACTCTCTTTCTACACACTTTATAGCACCACTATGTATTATGATGCTTGTTATAATCTTCTCTTCAAATACATATTTCAATTTATTTAACTACATACAAAAATATATTGTATCTACTGAAGTACATACGTATGTATGTCCACGATGACGAAATGAAATAACAAGGAAATGAAAGAAGGGCGCTTTCGGCATGCGAACATACTCCAACACTTGTAACATAGTTTCGAACCTCTAACTAAATTTAATCTAATCTAATCTTATTGTTGAAAAGGGGTAAAAGCTAAAACACGCACAAAAAGTAGCAAAACCAACGAAGCCACTTCCTTTACATTTATTCAATGTTGATTTCCTGTCAATACGCAAGCATATATATAGTAGACGTTTGTATGTACTACAAATGTTTCCTCGATTCTTTTTTTTTCAATTTTTCAACCCAAATTATTGCATCATAAAAATGTCCTTTAGCAGCGATAAAATATACGATTATCTATCCACAAAGTATTTTTATGTCTAATGGATGAACACATACATACATACATATAAGCATGTACATATATCGTGGGTTCAGCACTCCCACACATGTGTAACATAGGGACAATTTAGCAAGGTAATAGGCAAGCTGTATTATTATTTATTTTTTTTTGTATTCTGACGCTTATCTCTGCAACGGTGTCATGCGCGCGCTAAGTTTATTGTAGCGCAGCAGTCCTTTTTTAGGGGATAAGCTTACATTCTTACTTACACTTTCGTATGATGATAACTTGAGTGCGTGTGTGTGTGTGTGGGACTCTTTGGTATCACATGCGTACAGTTAATTTGTCGCAGGTGTGTTTGTGATAGGCAACCAATGAAAAGAGAAGCGAAAATCAAGTAAATGGCTACTAAAAATGAATGCAACAAAAGCACAAAAGCATAGAATAAAAAGAATACAAATAAAAAGGGTCCAAAGCTAAAAGTCAAAGCAACAAAGTGACATACAAACAAAATGCGTTGGCTTGTGAGTGCGCGAGGCACAACACATTACTCACCAGCTTCGCACTTTGATTGGCAGGAAAAATTTTCCTTTCACACAACTGGCTTTTATAGCATTTTTATGGCCGCTGTTGAAGGATCCGGTGCGCTGCATTTTTTCTGTTATTTTTTATTTTTTTTTGCAAAAATTTAATTAAAATGATGCACCTGTGTCGCATCAACAAAAACAATAAAAGGAGTAGGGAGAAGGGAGAAAAAGTAGAAGCACGAAACAAAAACAAAAAAAAACATTGAATTCCAAATAACCCATCAACGCCAGCAACAGCGCATCATTCTCCGTTTGCTACTTCGTTTTTCATCACAATTTTTCAATTACTTGCAGTTTTTAAAATGAGAATGAAAATGAGAATGAAAATAAAAAAAATTAAATGTATTTTCTTTTTTTTTCTCCACCAGCCACACTTACTCATATTACTGTTCAACCATTTTTCTCTCTATCTCCTTCGCTTTCAGATGGTCGCCACAGATGAGACGCCATCCACACAGAATCAACCCGATGCTGGCGGCACCTTCGGCAAGCTGAAGCAGACACTGTCATCGTCATTGCTGACAGCGCAGGATAGAGGTGAGTAGCGAATAGTTAATTCTTTTAGTTGTTGCAAAGGGTAAGAAGAATACAAATTAATATTACGATATCAAAACAACAGTTTTCTGAAACGCTACGAGAAAGTGTTAAAAGGTTGCAACGAAAATATGCACTTTGCTTTCTAAAAGAAAAAATGAAGTCCACAAAGTAACTAAAAAACAAAAAAAAAACTGTGTAGCTGAATCTAGAACCATTTGTATTGTTTAAAGGAATTTTCAAATTTAAAAATCTTACTAAACTTTGGTACTTAGATGGTCTGTAGCGCATTTTCGAACCGGCTGCTGAGATATGAAGGTCGATCTTCCGTTCATCCGTCGATATGTAAAAGGGTAAAGTTTGTGAATAACAGCCAGTTTCACCAAATTATTTAAGTGAAAATTTTCGAATTTTCGGTTTCACCAATCAATTTTAATTTTGATTTAAGTGACCTATGCTCTGCACTTAAATAAAAGTTAAATCAGAACAACCACACTCAGAGGTGTTACACGTTTAATCACCTGATCATTGTGTATCTGCTGCTTACTTGTATACCAGCCCTGCTTTTACAACACAGCGTGCCAAAGCTTTCAAAAGCTCTCAGTACAAATGAAAGCGAAAGCTAGTCGTAGTCTGTTTTACAACCACTTTTTACTCACTTAAATAAATAGTTTATTGAAACTGAAAATTATTTAAATGAGAATTAAATACAAAATTAAATTAAAGTTAATTTCTACTTAAATAGTTTGGTGAAACTGGCTGTTAGTGTGTGAGCATGTTTGTTGCTCTTTCACGCTAAAATACTTGAACGCGTTTCAATGAAATTCTGCGGACAGACAGCTTATAAGCGCAGATAACAGATAGGATAATCTTTTGTATTTCAGTATTTCAAATTATTTAATTAATTAGTTAAATACAACATATAACAACAACGTGGGTGTCTAAGTTAAGAGTACAAAAACAATTTATTTTGAAAATATTTATGAAGAAGCATGCCAACTCTTCAAAACCTTAGAATCAATTTAATCAATAAGCTAAATCAAAGATTATAATACAAATATCGGACGATAATTGTTTAAGAAAGCTTTATTTCAAAAATATTTTTAATTAGGCTTTTCATTTGTTTGGAAATTCAAAATCAATTTATATAACAAGGTAAATTACATATTTTAATATGTGTATAAAAAAATTTAAGAGAGTTTTATTTAGAAAATTTTTATTAGAGGGTTGCCACATATTTAGAAATTCAAAATCAATTCGATTAACAGGTTCAATGATATATTTTAAATAATTTGGGTATCAAACAATACGAGTTTAGGTAAGCTTGAATACTAAATAAATTTTGAATAGGGGTGCCACCTGATTAAAAATTTCCATTACCTTTTAATACACATGGATAGGTGTGAATAGAGAAGAATTTATGAAGGTTTTATTTCTATATTTATATTTTCGCAGAGGATTGTCACCCTTCTAGAAATTCAGAATCAATCTAAATAAGGAGTTAAATGATATTTATGTACATCAAATATGGGTAATAAACCATAAATCTTTATTTCGAAAATATTTTGTATGAAAGTTGTCACCTGTTTAGAAATTTTAAGTCATTTTAATTGGCAAGTTAAATGAAATACATTAACATGGGTTTGACACCGAGAGAAAAATTAATGTAATTTTTATTTCTAAAATACTCTTGAAGAGGGTCGCTCTTAGTTAAAAAGCTGCTGTTCAATTTAATCACAGGTTAAATGAAAATTTACAAATACCAGTGTTTAACGACAGAAGATAAAGAAAGCCTTTTCTCGAAAAAAAGCTTTATTTAGAAAATACCTACCTGTTCTTCATAATCAAACGCTACTTAGTTAATTAGTTATTTTAACGTTAAATCGGAACGGGTTCTGAAATATTTACAGCAAATAATTTTAAAGTATTTCACATTTTACAAATTTAAGCAAATCGACTTTTTTCATTTATTTTGAATAAAAAGTAACAATTTCGCATTTATATGAAACAAAATTATGTTATGGAACAGAAGCTATTAGGTATAAAATTACAAGTGTACAGCAAGTCTTCGAGTCACAAGGAGTTGCTTAAATATATCTCATTTAAAATTTCATTCAATAACTTTCAACACTTTACTAATATGCGTTGCCGTGTTCAATGCATTCTTCAATCTACACCCACCATTTCACTTCTCAATTTAACATTTTGCACTCCGTGCGCTCCCTCACCTTCCCCACATCATTTACTTGCATCCACTTTTTCTTGTCTTTTATTACATTATTTTCTTATTTTAGTTTTTATTTTTGTTCACTCCTTTCACCAGCATAGCTTTGAAATTTAATTACAGCAACACTTTAATGACATCGATTTGTGACACTTTGCCAACTGAGTGGACAAAGTTGCAGCAACAAACAGCCAATGGCATCAAAGTGTATTCACATTTAAAACATTTTGAACACTTAAGCCATTAGCATTGACTCTGTTGTCTGACTCGGTTGCAACAAAGTTGCCACATAAAAACTAACTGCTGAGCGTACAAGTTTAACTTTCTGCAATTACATCTACATACCTAGTCGTACTTGCACCAAGTGTATGGACGTGCTTTGCATGTACCTAAGCTTGTGCATTTGCGCCAATGGGTGAATGCGAATGTGAAAGTGTATGACAAGAGTATTCCTGTCATTATGTAGCTTGTTGAACTTTGCTGTGATTTAATTTAAAAATATGCAGTTACATATGTATATACTTATTGTCAAGGAGATTGGATGTTCAATATAGTGGTAATTGATAAAATTTATTTAAATAAAATGTTGCAGAAATTTTAATACAGAGCCAGGAGGACTGGAAAAGATGTATCGCAAACATTTTTAATTTTTTTTAATTTTAAAATAAATTTTATGATGTACTCTCCATTATAATGCAATTTCTCTGTGTATGTTAAAATAAAGTAAGTAGTGGAGTAAATTCAGCGGGTCGTCCATTTTCGTTCTGATCCGTTGGCTATCCAAAGAGGGGCTGTAGTTTTTTCCTGGATGAATAAAGGTAGGAAAGATAGGAATATTGCTTTAACGAGGAAGAAGGGTGAGGCAGTAAGACTCGTAGGATTTAATACAGCTCGAAAATATTATAGAAAAAAATTTGCATTCGTTTCGAGGGTTAGGTCTTCTGTAGACTTTAGTTGCTAATCATAAAATACTCATAGCGCTTAGGATATCGAAGGCGCTTACTTGTGAGTGATGTTGAAAAGCTGGGAAAAGAGATGCAAATTTAAGAACCGAAATTCACAAAACTCTAAGCTGCCTAGGAAGACCGGAATTTGACGGCCGCCACTTCAAAATCAGAAGCCTTTCTCTATGAACACTAATTTTTGGTATACATTTTTTAAAGTGCTGCTAAAATGTTGACGATTTCGAATCACTATTTTCTTTAATGTCTCAGGTATAAGGGCAGCGAAGAAGATGCAGTGATGAACTGTAATGGCATGATGTATGAACTGAGGTTAGAAACTAACCACTAACTGCAGGGCCAATACGACTTTCCAGTGCACTTTCGTATTTTCCAAGGATTCTTAACTGTACATTATGACAACGTCTTTCGTTCATTTGCCGCATTGAGGAGGGCTCTTTGTATAGTGTGTAGATCTATTGTTGATTCGAATGTGGATCGACGGCTTCTTAGGTGTCCAACCACTTAAAATTCCGAGAGAAGGCGATGATAAGCTGGAAGTTCTGGGTTCTTTTAAGACTCATAACCAACTTTTCAGAAAAATACGTAGACTTTTAAGGATCACACGCATGTGAAAAGTGTTATAGTAATGCCATTTATCTTACTTTCTAAATGATATAATACTTACAACTTTCCCTTACTTTACCAATTATACTTTGAAGCCAAGTTAGAAACCCACAGTCGGCCGGCTGATTTATACGATACAATATTTAGAGGCGATAAAAATCCATCGGCTTATAACGATTAGTGCATTTGCGCTGTGAAAGTCACCTGGTATGAATGAAGCAATGCGAAAGAGTCCAACTTTCCATCGAAACCACTGTATCTTAATCTACAGCACTACATATGTCCATATCGTTGTATCGGATCTCATAGAGCTTGGCTATCTATCGCCACCGCGCAAAGGGTTCGTGCATGCTCCGCAGAATCTTTCTCCCGAATACTTCAAGGGCCGCCTCAAAGGATGTATGACTTCTACGAGTGGTGTGCTGCGGTGGTGCAAACGAGAGGTCCCAAGTGCCTTGTTTATAGATTGAGACATTGACATAGAAAGTAATGAATTGGTTCCCCTTTTCTTCTCGCAACATATTGTAAAGAGTAAACCTTTTGAAATACATACTTTATCATTTCAGCAAAGCATAGCGTTTTGTGATGATATCAGTGAGAATTCTTACTGCTAATTTGTTTAATATAAAAGTTGAATTAAAAATACTGTATAAAGTCTTATTATGTATATATTCATAATTTTAAAGAACCGCAATATTAAGAAAAAGTTGCGAGTTGAAAAGAGGCCTTACAGCCGCATATAGAGCAGCAGCTGTAAATAACTGGCGTAAAGGCCATTATTTTCTTGGGGCTTACAGTGTATGTTGATGGACGCTGTTCTAAAAAACCCTCAAAAGCAAAATGGAAAGGGTGATTTGTCTACCACCCTAGCAAAGCATCTGAAGCTCTCTCGATCCTTCTTGTGACAATTTTCAGTCTTGCTGAAATGATGATAGGCATAAGTCTCCCTGGAGAGAAGCTAGTTTTTTAGAATAAAATTCGAAATCTTATACCTAGCTATGAAGATTATATTACTCTGCGAAACAGCATTGGGAAGGACCTAGCAAGATAAGTAACTTGTGTTTAGTCAATCATTCCTGCCCAAAAAGCAAACTTTCTTCAAACGAACTATGGCTCTCGAGTACTTTCGCATCGAGGACTTTCTCTACCACTGCCTTGTCAACGTACGATTTCTCTGCTGTGAATGCAAAAGTAGTGAACCCTGAATCCTTTACACGGCAAAGTAGATGGGGCACATATCAGGTCAAGGTAGTTGTACCATAATGGGCAGAAGCGAAGCTTAACCTAACCTATGGTGGCAGCCAACTTAACTTAACCTAACCTATGGTGATTATGACACGAAGTATTACCCGTAAATCAGAATAAGCTTTGCAAAATCTTCTATTTTTATTTTCTTTACTCAATAAGATTACTGAACACATTTGCCTCGACAAAGTGAGTGGCAAGTATGAGCTTTCCAACTATTTTTTGTATTCTAAACCCTTTCTTCAAAGTTTGTATCCACCGGGGATTAATGTATGTTTGTCGACGTATCAAACAAGTACTTTCAAATATCAAGTTTTGAAATAAAGGACAAAATAGAAACTTATAAAAATAAATAAAGCCAAAGGACAGAACCTTAAAAAAAAAACGAACTGTCCTTTCAAATAAAGCACGGATGGTCACCGTAATGATATTAGATAGGCGCGACCTATTATTAGTTGACCACCTTCTTTGAAATTAGCTGCCTTAAGGAGGCCTGAAATAATAGTTCCGTTCTGGTTGTTGGTACTTCCGAAAGGGTCGAAGAATGATGTACTACTTTGAAACAAATTACCGTCAACTATGTTAAGGGTCAAATTTTGTTTGCAGACAAACCGGTATCTGCACTGTCATTTTTTGTTCTCGTCCAAAAATTAAGCCTGGAAAAATACATCGAACATCTCTCACCAAATGAATATCTGAAGTCAAACGTAGAGTAAATCTGGTTCGAAAATTAAATATTCTATTGAAATCTTCTTGCACTAAGCTATTGAGCCAGCGAGGTCAGTGAAACATTTCAGTGATAAACACTTTTGTGTCGCTTAAATTTAAAATGATCATTCAAAAGCTACCCTCTGCTGCTGGCCATGAACTGAAATTTCCACCCAATTCGTTTAGCGCATCTCAATCGTATATTGTTTGCTAGCTTTGTCCAAGGTATTGACTTTCTTAAAGTCCGTTGCTGAGCATGATTTTACTACATAAAATCCTGTCGTTAAAGGTGCGCGCGCAAAAACATTTACGATTCGGTAAGAGGAAATTTGCCTGTGTATTGCGCAATATACACAGTTGATTTGCACAAATTGCACCAACGACTGCAACGGTAATATTAGTAAAAGCAACCAGTAAAAGCGTATAACAGAGGGTAAGCACACACACACACACACACATACACACCCCGCAAGCGTAGCGCTTATGCCGGTATTATATAGATATATCCGCAGTGACTTGATAAAGGTGAAAAAAAATTTAAACAAAAGCCACAAAAAAAAAAATATTTCCACCTTACACTGCAACAGTTTTTGAAGCAATACTCTGTCAGCGAATTGTTTCAACTGGCAACAGAATGTGATTTTAATGTGTATGAGCACACTCACACACACACACACATATGTATGTATATATATATACTTGCATGCAAGCGCACCTTCATACACACGCCACTGCTGAAAGTACGATTTGTTGCACTCTCGCCCAACTGTTGCCACTTCGATAAAACATTTATACTTTTTACGTAAATTTTTTCCTCTTTTCGAAATATGCTACACTTCAGCTGAGCGCCACTGCATGTGCAACCGCGCGTAATGCTTATTTTTTTGTGTCTTAACGTTTTTTTTTTTTGCCATTTACTCGATTTTGCTTTACTCTTCTTGCAGCGAAAGTGTTTTTACTTTGACGTGCAACTGTGTATGCAAGTGTTGCAAGTTGGCGTATATGCAACCCAGCACTCGCATGTGTATTTTACAGCGAGGTGCATTAAATGTTTTCCTTCCTTACTCTGCTCTGTGTGTTAGTTTTTTTTTAGCTTTTGGATATTTGTTTGCTTTCCTTTTCCGCTTGCAAGGTGTTTTTGTGAATTTTATGTATTTTCATGTGAGCGGTTCGGGTGTGGGAAAATATACACATAGCCGTTGTTATCTAAATTACGCCAGGTTTATATTTACATAGTATATTGATTTAGTTATTTCTATCATGCAACAGAGATGGAGTTATATTTAGCTCGCTTCAGTTCATAGAAGCTGAGACAGTACGAAATTTGGGGTGGTTGCCTTCAGTGGAGTAGTTAGTTGATTTCGTTTTCTTAAAAATTACAAAGTTATTTTCTTATCGAAACAATTATTCGGGCTGCTATATATTGAAGTCTAACGTTAATTAAAACACCTCCAAACCTAAATAAGGAATAGTACGTTTCCTTAACTGATTACCAAAAACAGGTGTTCTAACTAATGAGGAGTTTCTTTAAGTCTGATTGTGGCTTTCCTCCATCACAAATAATGGAAGCAAGCTTAATTTTCTTATAGTTCTATTTCAGTGGCTTACGTGAATAAACAAAAAATAGAAATACTGGAACTCTCGAATTTTTGGTGATAGTCAAAGTAGATTTATGACTTTGGCCAGCACGCTAATCACTTCTAAATGAGTTCGACATTGCAGGGTTCGCTTTGCAAAGCTACTTTCTCTCTAAATTTCACATCACTCAAGAATACCTGATTATTAGGCATTAGACCCTTTAAATACTTAAATACTTACATAGGTCAGGACTGGATGACATCTAGACTCTGCGTAGTTCAGGTTGTTTTCAATTTCAGAGCATCTGACAACCGGTTCTCAATGACAATTAGTGAGTATACTGTCTGGTCTCCTCCCTTGGTTTAAAGACTAGTGTTTAAGAGCAAACAAATTGGTTAGTTACCGTTTTGAGGAAATGCTTAAGTTAGGCTAGGTTAAGTAAGGTTAGGCTGTCTAGCGTTGCCAGATAGAATTACGACTAGGTATCAGTTTTCTTGGCAAGCTGGAATGATTTTTTATGTCCCATTTTTGCAGCTGCCTGTATATTTCGTCGCCATATAAGGTCGCCCACCTGGGACGTTCGCCGATATAAATGTAAAATAGTGCCTAAAACGGGGTCGGTTTTGAGTGTAGCGAAATAGTGGGAATCGAACCTTCTTGATTTGGATGAATTTTGCTCAGCACCTTTCTTTTACCATATAACAAAGTTCTACCAAAAGAAAAAGTTGGAAAATTATTCGGTCTTATTATAGTTGTCGACGTCGACGTCGATGTAATTTTTTCATCAAAAATTGGACTTACCAAGGTTCTTTTTTGATGAAAAAATTACATCGAAGCCGATATCGACAACCACAATATGACCAATGTATTTTTTGAATATCTAAATAACTATTATAGCTACAAAAAGTCTTCTGGTGAGGTTTTAAAGCTAGAAAATATTTAGGACTAAAAAAAAATTTATTTTTAAAAAATTTTCTTTTTACAGTACCTCCCTCCAACTGATCTTAAAATATCCTGAAATTTTTAAGATGTTTTTAAATATAAATATGAATTTTTGAGCTTTGAAATAATTTTTTTTTTAACTCGAAATAAAAAATTAAACAATGGTATCGTTTAAATTGAGATATTTGGGGCTATATAAAATAATATATTTAAAAAACAAACGAAGGTCATAAATTTTTTGCTATTTTTTTATACAATTCCTACAACTAATCTCAAAATATCCTGAAATTTTCATGAAATATATTTTTTTACAAACTCTATGTAAACAATTAAACAATTTTTATTTAATTAGAATTTGTTTTCGCTATTTGTATTTTAATTCCAAAAAAATTCATGTCTTAAAAAACACTTTTCAGTATCTTTTAATGTCAGTTAGAGATAGTGTGGCCAGATGTGTTAATTTAATCAGTACATGTTCTTATATTTTTTTTTGATTTTTAAGAACCCGAAATCAGTGCGCTTTTTATTGATTTTGTACTGATTTTTACATTTCAAAAATATTTTTGTAAATACTGTTGCTTTGTGCGTCTTGTGCAATTAAGTTCTAAAAATTTGGAAAATATGCGTGCAAACTACCGACTCTTGGATTTGATATACATACGTAGCTTTATTTTGATTTTTGTTGTTCAACCTCAGGGCTTTTCCTTTTCATTTACGTAATCTTATCAATTCATCTGACAACAAAGTGCAACAGCGAAAATTACGCAAGCGACATTTTTTCAGAATTAATTTTTAGACGCAGAAATGCTTTAAGTGATCACAATATTTTTTCTTAAACCATTTCTATAAAAAGAGTAAAGTAAATTGCTTAAACTTTTTTATTCAACCAATTCTTTTCGTATAAAGATCACACTTCATACCCTTAAAGTGTTTTATCTTCACTAGTTCTTAAAATTCAATTTCTGTACTGTAAAAAAGCATTTATCCACACAAATACAGTGGCCAAATAAATTTATAATGCCTTGGTGCTAGTCGTGCAAGTTATCTACATGTGCATGTACTGCACTCAAATCTCTGAACTAATCTACACTTGACAAACAGTGCGTATACGTAATCTGCACTAGGTCCTCAGCTAGTTACATGCTGGCATACATATTGTGTTCTGGGTGTTTACTGTTTGGCTGCAAGCACAAGCCACCAACAACCAGCGAGCAAGGTGACCAGAATTTTCACTAATACTTGTGGCGTTTTCCTTTCTACAAAATCTGTTGCCTTTTCATTGCCCTCTCCGTAGGATTTATGCGTAGAGGGCACTGAGAAGGCAACATTTTTTGGCAGAAAAGAAAACGCTATTAGATATCTAGAAAGTGCATTTAACGCTCACTTCTACATTGTTGATATGTATATTTAAATGTATGCATGTATGTCATAGGTATAAAACCCATATTTTTGTTCATGTTCGCATACAAAAGTACACAATTTTTACTTGTTTTGCCGACAGGTCAGTCTTTGTTTTTGCTAAGAGCGTTCGCACAAAAGTAACGGACGACGTTTGTGTACGACCAACCAAATGAGACCAATGCCCTAAGGAGGAGTGTAAGGACAAACAAAAAATATGTAAAATGTACCAGACCCAACTGGTTGGTTAGGGCAGTGCGGGCAGGTTTTACGTGCTTAGAAATACTTGTACATAGATATTGTTTCAAATTACACTCGAGTGTTAACATGCACTTTGACTAGGTAAAGAAAAAAAAGTGGCATTAAAAATGCAAAACCCATTTACGCTTGCACTAAAAATAATTTATGCAAGAAAGGTACATCACCGCTGTTGAGATATGAACTTTTAGAAAGCAAGCGGTCGCTGGTTGCAAGTGACCTTGTCCACTTGGAAGAAATAAAATAGTACTGCAAAAAAAAAGGAATGCGTTTAAATTTGCATAGCTTTTAAAAACAACAAAAAAAAATTGTAGCAGGAGAAAATAGAAATGTTCGTTATTCATACTACTTTTAGGAGGTACTACGCTTTTTATTGTCCTTTCATTTATTGAAAAAGAACATTAGTACAATAAGACTTTGAATCTGTTATAGTACAATAGATAAAGTGAAACTGTATTCGCCAAAAGTCTTAAGAATTTAATACAATTTAAAGCCTTATTTTAGACCTAAATAAAGTAGACTGTAGGCATATAAGTGGTCATTTTTATTGTCTTTAAAAATCTGTACTTATGCCCAGAGTTTTGGGCCTAGACATAACTAGATTCTTTAACTTGTGCTAATGATGAGGAATATTTCCTCACAACAAAGTTATTAACGGCTCTATTCTGTATTACTGAAAAATTCTTGTCACAGTTTTTATTACGGAAAAATATATGAAAAAGTTTAAATTTGTCAGTAGACAAATTTTTGTCACCGATACAGAATTGGGCTATAAGTAATATTTAAAGAAAAGTAGGAACAACATTGGTTTGACTTGCAGCGTAGCCAGCTTTTTCGACACAGAGTGATTTTCAACGAACGTGGTACTCCTCAAAGGTTTGGAATTTGAAGATCGTGCTGTTATTTTTGGTGGCTTTATAATTACAAGGACAAAGAAGTTCCATTCTGTAGATTTCCAGTTTTTAGTAGACCACTCTGTATACACGAATTTAACACCAATCAACACAACCATATCTATAAGCAAGCCATGAGGCCACATTTTCTTCTCACTACTCTTTGAATGCCCTCGATTCATTCGGCAGATGGACCTATTGAGCCTAACCGTTAGACAGGTGTTTACGCCAGAGTCAGTAGTCGACGTTATGATGAAAGGTGACCATGAAAGGGCGGCAACTAGTTGGGTTCCAGAAACAAGTACAAGTACTCATCGTCAATCGCAAAATCATAATTGTTTTTCATTAATAACTCTGGGAAGTTTTAAAATAGAATCTTTATATTAAAGCCGATGAAAGTTGGTTGGTTGGTTGGTGTGCCGCTATTTTTTTAATTTTTGATGTATAACAATTTTTCATTTTAAAAGTTTAAGATAATACAAAATGTCAACATTTACCGGTGAAGATGTTCTTCTTGCCAAAACAAACCAATCAGGAGTAATAAAAATAGCGTACCACCAAATAAAAATAAATTACATTGATTATAATATGACGACGATTTGCGAAAGAAAAAATTCACATTTTACAATTTTTATTGGCAATTCATTCTGAAATTGTTATACCAGGAAAAAATGAATATACACTATATATTCGTGAAGAACACTGTAGAAGAATATTCCACGCCAATATTTAATTACTTTTGAATAATATGACGTTTAAGTTAAGGCGTGCAAGTAAACGTGTAAGCTGGCGGTGTATGGGGCTGCGGAGCGTTAATGTTACACACACCACTACGAGTGCATGAACACATGTTGTTTTATTTTGAAATTTGTAGCATATCTTTTTTAAGTTTTCATTCAAATACATTTTCGCAATGGAATCTTGTTCTTTATGCAATACTGAAGATAATGCATTGTTTAAGATAAGTGTGCCACCATTTTCGACCAAAAACATGTTTTTTTTTTGAAAAATGTAACAACTCGTGAGACTGAAATCAAACACTTCGCGGCGAAGTACTTGACGGTGGTACTGGGGGGGATTGTTACTTGGACAGTAGGAGGTTTAGTTCGGGTTAAAGTCCCACACTGACGGGCAGGATATTTGTAATGCTAAAACTCAGCTTTGAATAACAAATTGGTATTTATTGGTGTGGGATCTAGCCACTATCGGACTGGTTCGTTTTTGGCGATAAAGATGTAGTACGGAATCAAGAATTTGGTTCAGTAGTTAGTGGTTCCCCTGCAGGGTAATAACACAGGCCTTCCAATAATTATGCGATATTTTTAAATAAGCTTCGTATTTCTTTAGCAAATACAGACTTATGGCCTTATTCATAAAAAGTAAAGTAGGTTTAAAGAGCTTTATAAAATGACGTTTTCATACATTTTTCAGTTTATAAACCTTTTTTAAAGCTACTTTATTTTTTATGAATAAGGCCATTAGTTTTATTGATGACATGCATATTATAGAATTTTTAGCAATTTGCATTAAAAAACTCGAAACTCATTAGTTAAAAATTTAATTTTTACATAAAAACGAAGTTTTATTTTTACAAGCTTTTATTTAGCTTCACTTGTATGTATGTATGTATGTATGTATGTATGTATGTCTTGGAGTTTTGCAATCAATATATAACAAACTTCCCGATAAGCTACCGGCTTGAAACTGCAGACTTAGCTCAGAACCCGATGACAATGTAGTATGAAAGATGATCTAATCCGCTAGGTGGCGCAGGAGTCGAGATATTTGTAATACCGGCATTTATAGTCGGATGTGGTTCATATTTAGAACCTGTCCTACTTATATTAAGAGCAATAAATCCACACAAAAATGTACCGATAGATGGCGCAGCAGTCGAGATATTTGGAAAACCCAAACGTATGATCAGATTAGGTTCACATCTAGAATGTATATTGCTTACATGAACAGAAATTGGCCCGTAGCCATAGTAAAAATAAAGTGGACTGTAAAGTTAGTTGCAGCTTTTTTTTTACCGATATCCCATTGAAAATTATGCAAAAAAGCTGCAACTAACTGTTAAACAATTTATTAATTTTTCTCATTGCAACACTGCTGGCTGGCACTATGTTTATCATATACATATGAGTCCCTCAACGAAACACGGTTCTGCAAAATGTAATCAACAAATATAAAAAAAATTTAAATTCCTAAAAATAGCAAAGAATACAAACAGCCAACGTGCATGACGCCATTGCCTTTTGTTTGCGCTCGATCAACATATCGCTTGCATTATTTCAGATTGTCATACGTGATTTTTCAATTAAACATCGGCGCCAAAGAATAGGATGTTTGTATGAAAATGAAAGCGACCAATGCGTTGAGCAAACACGGAACGCTATCCTAATCAATTTGTATGTAATCATAATTATTTGAACGAAAAAGCGTGCATAAGCGAGATTCCTAGTACTCTTCCATAGATTTGGTGCCTTTGCATGCTTTCAATAAAAAAAAAATGCAAACGCAACAACAACAATTACAACTACAATGTTTGTTCAGCTATTCGAGCGCTTTCCGCACTCATGCTTGCTCTCATAAGCTTTCCTAGCTGGTAAGCACGTTTGCATGTATGTTTGAGTCGGTTCGTGACAAGCGTGAAAATGATTTATTTTTCCAGCTATGCACCACACTATTTCTCTAACTTGACGCTATGTCGCTGATATTTGTGTTCGCGTTCATCATGCAAAGCACACATTTGTTATCCGTGCCTTTTTCTTTATATCCTCGTTTGCACTGGCATTATTTTCCATAAGTAAGTAAGAAAAATCGCAAATATGTACTTAAGGTCGACATTGTAACGGAAACTGCATTTGCACTGCAATTATGGCACTTATCGTGCAGCGCAATTTCAACGCCTAATCGTAAGCAACTGAATGGGATTTTCTTGTTAATATGCAGTTAATTGATTTTAAGCGTTGCTTAAGTGCAAAGAAAGAGAAATAAACCTATTTTCATATATCGAAAATGTGATAGTGCTAAAGAGCCGATTAAGTGCATACAGATCAGTACGACTATATCTGACTTGAGTGATGCTCAGTTGTATATCTTTCATAAGCATTAATGAAGTGTACCGCAAAGAGCAAGAGCTTTTCAATAAAGCCTCAAGATACTTAGGCATCAATACTGTAATATCCACTGTTTTAAAGAATCCCTAGGAAAACGTGTCAAAATCTCACTTCCACTCACAAAACAATTAATCAAATCAATTGACGGATATCGCTCTACCCTTAGACTAAATAACTCCGATTTGGATGGAGTGGAGGCGATAAGAGTCAACCCTTTACATTACGCTCAGTCATCATGTTATCGTTGACTAATTAAAGTAGTCCGTAGTTTGAAAATCGACCCAATAGCCAGCTATAAACTCTGCACCCATAAGGAGCAAAATATGATCTGAATATATGCTTCTGTAACTCTAAAGACCGCAAAAACTCTTTTACTATACGTCAGACCTCAGCTTGACACAAGAGCAATTTCAGAGGTTTTTGAAGGAATCGACCTTCCTCAGCTGGGCGTTTAGGTGAAGTTTGTTGAAAATTCTTAGTCGTAATTAACCTCCAAAAACCTCACGGAATTGCTTCTACCAGATTTAAGTCATATATAAATCTGCCCCAGCATACCTTGCTCGTCATTTTCCAACGAAGTGCGTATCAAAACTGTTTCATAATAATAATAATAATTGCTAGGAGTTTCTCCTCTAATTCTGCTCTAATAATCTAACAGTACTAAATCACTGCTTACATAAAACATTTATGCAAATTGACTGATCGCTGGAAATTGTGCCGCTAAATCGCTGTTGTAACAAACACTACTCACGTCCTGGCATTTAATACTTTAACGGCTAAGTATCAAATCCAAGTCCAAGAAATGGAACGAAAAAACAGCAAATGCCACTATGCAGTAATTGAGAAAAAAATGAAACTATCGAAAAAACGTATCGTTAATGCAAGCAAAACTCTGTTGTCAGAACGTGACTAAGTGACGTATACGCCATGGCGGCCGCTATTAAATATTCAAAGCTATAATTAGAGTGGTAAGCGAAGCATCATACTAAATGTCACTGTTAACGGTTTTTAATGCCAGCAAACGGCACTTAAATATTTTTTCATCCGGGCACATATCATATTTGTCAGGAACATCAATTTCAATTGTAATTTTAACATATTTTTATAAATATACATAAGTGCTTTTAATGGCTATTACTTTAAGCAGTTTCTGTCTATTTAATAAATTATTTAGGAACGCTCCATTGTGGGTAGAATGTTCAAATAGTCCGAGTATAAGCTTCGTTGTTTACCAGAGATGAAAATGATTGATAATGCTTAAGAATTTTTTGTTGTTGTTGTAAAAAATATATATGATTAAATAAAATTGATTGAAAGCTAGATTTCTTTGCTAAATTATATATGGGGAGTTCCATGCTAATCGGAACAGAGCTTTTTTTGTACACTCTTGCTACTTTGAAGACAGTGTGACGATTTTGGAAAATCAAACTCACGAGCTGACAGATAATATCATTAGAAAAATTTGCAAAGCCTAATAAAATAGATCAAGGGATGCTCTTTTAAGCACTTTTTGGCTAGCTGCATACAGATCTGCTGCCGCATTATAAAAATTCAAAATGGCGAATCCAAGGGGAGGTCCATTATTTACAAATTCAACATTTTAACTCCAAGCTTGATACTCGCGGATTTTCTTGGTCAAAGAAAATTTAAAATGTGGGAATTTTAATTCGAAAGTACACACTTGGCGTTTGGATCGGCCATTTTGAATTTTTTAAATTTGATTTGAGGTTCGTAATCAGCGATCTTAAGAACAATTTTTTTTTTTTTTTTTTTTTTTTTTTATTACCCTTTTCGGGTCCCCCTTTTTATTTTTAATTTGTTTTTTTTTTTTTTTTTTTTTTTTTGGTTTTTTTATATGTTTTTTTAAAAAAATTTTTTTTTTTTTTTTTTTTTTTTGTTGACTACCATATTGGGCTCGCCATTCTGAATTTTCCTAATTTGAGATTTTAGTTTTTTTTTTGTTGCCATATTGGATTCACTATTTTTGATTTTTTGAATAAGGTCTAAGATTCGTTACCAGAAACACAAAAGTTTTAAAGCAAAATCCAATTTACATTTACTTTAGAAGCCATGGTGTCTCTTGCTACACTGCTTTCAATGAAGGACATCTAGACAACACCATTTGAGGACCCTAAACTTTGTTATCCGTTCCAAAAAACTTCGACCATCTTACTGTTCCGGTTGACGTGGAACGCCCCATATATAAAATATATTTCCGCTAAAAGAACGCTAAATGATATTTTTTTACTGTTGTTGTAAATTATATATATACAAGTATCATAAAATGAAACCAAATGGGAGATCGATTTAATCTATGCTAATTTTATTTTTAAATAAAATACATTTTTGCTGAAAAATTCGTCTGAAAAACTAATTGATGTGGCGATGAAAATACATTTTTTTGTTTCGTGGAATGCTCGCTGATGCGTTAAGTTTCCACAAATATACTTGTACATACAGCTATATACATATGTATGTTAAATTCCTATTAAAAACCATATAAAAGTTTAGTATTTTCCTCTTTGGCTAATTGTTCAATTAAAAGTTTTTGACATGTTAATGTGGCTGTTGACAATATCCATCTCTCTCTCTCTCTCTCTCTCTCTCTGTCTCACTCGCTCTGGCCTCACTAACATTGGCAGTGATTTGATTAAATGATAACGGTTGATGGCTGTCAACTGCAGTTTAGCATACTTTTTCACATGACCTGAACTCTTGACACATTTTATTTAACTACTCGCATTCACATTCACATACACATACAAATAGAAAACAAATGCATAAATAATTTAGTGAAAAAACATGCAGTGAGCAACAGGCAATGAACGCGTGTGTGTACTTATTTACTTTAGTATGTTAGTATGTCTGCTGATGAACGCGTCTAATTCAATTAAAAATCCATTTATTTTCCACAAGCTTTGCTGTTGGCTGCGGCTCTACTGTATATTCGCGTGTGTGTGTGTGTTGCCAATTTTCTCCCACGCTATCCGCTGTCAGCAAAGTTCAGCAACAACATTTTTTACCAAAATATTGGATTTATCATCATTACTGCGAAAAATGTGATTTGACATATTTACGTGCTACATATAAATAAATACCTGAGTATCTTTCTAATTGATGTATTTGATTATGGCATACACTTGAGTACATATATTAATAATATTTTCTTACAAAAATTATACTGTAAGTCCGACGTAAAATCAGCTGCCTATAGATTACGTCTTGCCGCGACATATCTAAACGTCTTTCAATAGTGATAAAAACTAGCGGATGGCCTTTTCTTCTAGGAGGAACTGGACAATGAGCGAGAGAAATGGACTCTATTGCCCCGTTTCACTGATGAATTCAAAAAACTTGCACAGGAGCGGGGGTATTCTATGAGATTCAAGATGCTTCCCTAATTTCTAAATTTTCTTGTATCGCCACTTAAATTCGCTGCCGCAGCTACAATAACAAAGTAATCCTTCAATGTCTCTGATTCAGCGCACAGTTGATACTCGTACATTAATCGGACATTAAGGCTCTACTACACACAAAGCCAGAAGGATGTATGCAAATTCGCCGTGGATGAAATAAGATGATTTCTAGACCAAGCTACATTAATAACGATAATAATAATTTTCGGCAATTAAGGATTTCAGAGCTTGCAAAAGAAAGTGCACAGAAATTCTATCATGAATCATACTTAGGCAATGCTGCATCCAACTAGCCAATAATTAAACAACATTTTTTCACATACATTGGAGTCACGATAATTCATAATTAAGGAGTTAAAGAGGTTTTCGAATTAGCGACATTTCAATTTTACCTGAACAGGAAAGAATGCACACAAAAGATGTAAAGAAAAAAATAACTACACTGATATGACTTATTTCGAGGCCACTTTAGTGCGCTATGCGGCATTGACAAGCAAGGTAAACGTCGACTATTTTAGCTAAACGAAAATAGACGACACACCGTGGTATGAATGGAGATTCCAGCGAGACGAAATACTAAAAACGAAAGTCTTCAAATCGATACCAGGACCAGGATAATTTCCTAGGAATTTTTAATGGGTACGCGTCTCCACTCTAGAATTTATTTGAAGGCCCATTTTTTGCATTTTGCACCTGTAAACGCTACGGTCCTGAGCGTACCAGAAATTCCCTAAAATTTTTAGAATTCGCTAGAGGCGTATCGAGCACCCTAAGTTTTGTTTAAATCTATTTTTTTCTAAATAGTAGTGAAAATTATGAAAATAACGTGCAAAATAGCAGCAAAAAAGTGTGCCGAACTTTACCAAAAATCTATTAACGCATTGTTATTATTTAGCACATAAACTACACAAACACAGAAAATGATAGCCAACTTTTGCCAACTCTGTTTAATACATGTCAAATTTTCACTATGTCCTTTTAAAATTCACTAACTTTTTAAATTCGAAAGCCGTCGTAATGGACCCATTATTTAAAACTTTTGAAACCTACTTTGAGATTCGGAATCAGCTGCCATAAAAACGTCTAAATACTACGTAAAACTCCCAAGTAACAAGTTTCGTGCGAATTTAATAAATCTTTAAAAATTTGTCCACCATATTTGATTTTTCAAACCTCAATGATGATTTGAATTAAGTGGCCCCATACTCTAATACATAAAAAAAGTGAAAAAATCCATCAAAGCAAATGTATAAAAATAGTTTTGTCCTGCTGGAAATAAATGGGGAAATGTGGGATGAATTTACTAGGAAGCTTGAAGTAGCTCCCATGCAGAAATCCTCTTAGGCTGACAATAATGCAACTTTTAATGCTGATAATGGTTTTAGAAGTACGTGAACTGAATCTTCTCAATATCTTCTTTTAGCTGCTCAGTTTTTGCGAAACCTTGGAACGCACGCTTTGAACAGACAACAACAAAATACATGGGAAGCAACATTTCCTATCACTGCAAAATATGCAACGCCTATATTTTGCAAAAAACCATAGCAAGCTACAACAACAAGTAAACAAGTAAAACTACTAAAAAAAAACTACAAAAATTTTTATTTAATAAAATTCTATAAAACTGAATAGTGTACTAGTTATCGTTTATTAAAGTAAAAAAAAATTGTTTTTGTTTTTGTTTAAATTAACTAATTCTTTTCATTTTATGGCTCGAAAGGTATTAAGTGTGATTTTTTTAAGAAAAGTTTAATTGTTAAAAAAGGTTCACGTAAATTACCCTTACTCTATGTGGCCGCTGCCAACCCTCTAAATATACTCTTATAAGACTTTTATTGAAATAAGTAGTTTCAATCCAATTTTATGCGGACACCTTTCTGACGAAAGCCAACATATTTTAGTCATTACAAAATCCACACACAACAACTACCAAGTCCATTAGAAAAATTAAAAAAATTTATTTTAATTGATTTTCATGCAAGTGTTCTCACACTTACCCAACTCTTACAAGCTCTTCCATTATTCCATGCACTATTTACTATTTTTATTACTTCTTTCATTTGCAGTAAATAAAATGTCACCACGTCCCTCGTTGGCGCCCAGCGAGGATAGCAGCTATGGCGGCGGCTATCAACAGCAGTCACAGGACGCCTATGCGGCCAATCAGAACAATAACAATAATAACAACACAACAGGCGGCAGCAGCACAGGCAGTGCGAATTCATCGAAAAATGAGCCAGGGCGGCGTGCGGGGGCGTGTCGTGTATGCTTGAAATCCTTCAAGCCCGACGACTATCACAAGACGTGCTTCGAGTGTCAGCAGCGTGTGTGCGAGGATTGCGCCAGCTATAGTAAGCTGGAGGAGAACGAAGATGCGGTAAGTGTGAAATTCGAATTTTTAAAGCGCAGAAGTGAGAGTTTGTATGTGTAGTGGTTGTGGGCAGATCGAAGCAAGAGGTGATAAGTAAGTGTTGGGAAAGATCAAATGCAGCATGGAAGTGAATAACGATTGTTGCTTGGAGGAGTGTTGCAAATTCAAATCGAATTGTTATGCAAAAACAAAAGCGGAATAAATTTAATTTGTAGTAATTGTAGTTAAAAGTAACAGGAATATTATTACAAAAACAGCTCTAAAGTGTGAAATTATTGCCTTGTACCCGCTTGATGACCACAGGGGCGCACTGTCGTCGGTGGTTATAACTACGATTTGATACACGCTAAGCGATTTAAGGGTAAATATTAAACATTGCGTACGATTGCCTTTAGGGATACTAGATATGATATGCCGTCTTGTTTTCGGGTACAGAGTGTTAAGTTACGTATAACATTGGATATCCTTGAATTTAATATGTATTGAAGGTTTGAGCCATCGGAACCAGGGATATTGGTTGAAGAGGTTTACGTAAAAATATTTCAATTTGTGGAACATAAAAAGAGAAAGATGCAATCAAAAGGCGAAATTTTTTGGTAGAAACGAAATTACCATTATGTCAGACAGAATATATGGTTGACGTGTGAAATATCTAATAGCCAAGCTGTACTGCAAGATCTTTACATTCCTACTATTTTTTACTCTGTGTACATTTTTAGCGCCTAATCTCAAAAATGCTACATTTTTAATTGTGTCACTTTTGATGATCGTGTGCTATATCTTCTTTTTATTTGGCGCTGTAACCTCCTAAACGATTTAGGCCAATTTCAAGAAAGCGCGCCAGTCGCTTCTGTTCTGTGCCAACTCACGCCAATTGGAAATGCCAAGTTAAGCCATGTGCTTCTCCATTATATATTTTGTATATAATTATATATTTCCAACGCAGTGGGAAGCTCCCCCTTTATCTGCTACCACCAGACGGTTCCGAGTTGAATACTTTCAGAGGGCCTGCGCAGCCGTTGCTGTATTTCAATACTTCGAAAGAAAACTTCTCGAATTTTTCATTCTCTGTTAGGCCAGTTATCACACAGTTTGTCCTTGCTTTTGTTGTGCATACAAGATTGCAAAGTCGAAGGATCTTTTCACCAAAGCATTACATCCATGTGTACAACTTTTCCATCGGCACTTGTCGTCTTGCAAACAGGGCCATAGATTTTGCGTAAAATAGCTCTCGAAAGGCCCCCAAAACCTTCTCATATTTGTTGCCAGGAGTTCCTTTGTGTTTTTTGTTTTATTCATCGCTAGACCAAATGCTTTGGTTTCAATTTTCAGTCTGGAGAGAGAATACTTCTGATTTGTCCCATTTCCCTTTTGGTGCCCAAAATAGAACGTGGAACCTATTTAGGCAAAATCCTTCAGTGAGCACTTAACCCAAGGTAGTCCTGTTGAGCATAGCCAGAGCTGTTGCACCAGTGCTCTTTGCTACTTTCTAAGAAAGTAGTTTGTTATAAATGGGGATAGCAGACGGAACATAATTTCCAGACCTATGACCCAGCTCAATCTCTTGGCATCTCATCCTTTCCTAAGAAGATGTGGTATTATCAACGGAATGCCACCAGACACTAGAGGCATGTTATCACCAACATCCAACGTGGAATAAACGCCGGTGTACATGGCTCTCTGTTGAAGGCCAACTCTACTCAAAGTCAAAATGGGTTTCGCTCAATTATTTTCTGGGTATCTGAATCTTCTGAGTTTACATTACTAATTCCTAAAAAATGTATTTTTTTCATGCGTGTCGTATAACTGTGAAAATTTGTTTTGTTTTTACACACTTCCTAATAGTGTTTTGACCAAAAATTACTTTCTAACTTTCATTTAAACCCCGTCAAAACATCTTCCATTCTGCATATCTTTGATAAAAAAAGTACAAAGTTTTTGCTTACAAGTGCATTTGAAAAGGAAATGTGAAATATGCATTAATTGCATTAGAAACTTGGAATCAAAAGAACAAAAGTTTACATTTTCCAAATGACTTTATTTTAAATCTTAGTTACATGCATCGAAGACTGCACGTGATCTTGCTTGGCTGCATGAATTGAATTTTTAAACAAAATGTGTAATCGAACATACCTACATATATGTACGTACCTTTGCAGCAAAAATGTCAAGGTAATATCCATACGTCTGTCCACATGAAAGTCGATCGATAGAATCCTGGGTTTTTGTTTCTACTCGCACACACAAATGCTTGCAACTCCTGCAAAAATACATTCATATTAAATTTTGTCCATTAAAGCACATATGCATACAAACATGCGAGTGCTTATTTCTGAATATTGCGTTTATTTGATTTTAATGCTATAACTTTGTTGCACAAAATCACAGCTTTTGCGACAAACAAACTCTGTTGTCTACAAAACAAAGCTGCATGCACCAGAACCAGACGACAACCAACAACTAATGCTTGCCAATAACAAAGTGTGTAACCTTTACAAATATACTCTGCTTTTTTGGAAAATTTCAATCTATGTACTGCACTGGGGACAACAAATCTGCTGTTATTGTTGAGTTGTTGTTGTAAATGATATTACTACTTTCTATTGTTGCGAAAATCTCGAGACGAACTTACGGACAAATGAACATGAATGCGCACTTTATAAACTCAGACATGCAACACAAGTATGTATTTATATTGTGTCCTGTAGAAAACTTAACAACTCAGTGAGAAAATGTAATGTATGGTAATCGAAAAAATAATCAATAAAACATTAGATTGCTGATTACTTAGTAAACAGTATGAGAATCACGCATGTAATGCATTACTACTTTTCCCATTGCTATGTGGGAGCTGTAGAAAATTTCTGAACAAATGAGGTCACAATGCAGGCCTATATTTGCACCCTGCTTAATATTGTATTGTCACAGTTTATCTCAGAGACTTTCCACCAAACCAACCAAACCAACGAGCCATATGCAATAATTTCCTTCAGGCAAACGATGGAATTTATGCCAACGTGTCGGTTGATTAAAGGAAATAGCGCCACTACTAGGCCCACTCCTGGTGATGCAAGGGGTGGTAATTCATTTTTTATTTTTTTTTTGTATTCAACAATCGTTAACTGGGCCGAAAA
>NW_023458566.1:14079206-14102436 GCF_013731165.1 Rhagoletis pomonella
TGCAATCTTTTCTAGAAGAGAAGGGCAGTCAATTGAGCCAGTTATGAGTTAAATGATATTTATGAACATCAAATATGGGTAATAAACCATAGGGGTTTAAAAAGCTTTTTACCAAAATATTTTGTAAAAAAGTGGCCACCTGTTTAGAAATTTTAAATCAATTTAATTGGCAAGTTAAATGAAACAAATTAACATGGGTTTGACACCGGGAAAAAATTAATGTAATCTTTATTTCTAAAATACTTTTGAATAGGTACGCCCTTAGTTAAAAGGCTGTCGTTAAATTTAATGGCAGGTTAAATAGAAGTTTACAAATAAAAGTGTTCAATGACAGAAGCTACAGAAAGCTTTTTCTCCTAGATATTTTTGAATAGGGTGGCTACCTGTTCTTCACAGTCAAACGTTACTTAGTTAATTATTAATTTTAACATTAAATCGGAACGGGATCTGAAATATTTACAGCAAATAATTTTAAAGTATTTCACGTTTTAAAAATTTAAGTAAATCGACTTTTTTCATTTATTTTAAATAAAAAGTAACAATTTCGCATTTATATGAAACAAAATTATGTTATGGAACAGAAGCTATTAGGTATAAAATTACATGTGTACAGCAAGTCTTCGAGTCACAAGGAGTTGCTTAAATAAACCTCATTTAAAATTTCATTCAATAACTGTCAACACTTTACTAATACGCGTTGCCATGTTCAATGCATTCTTCAACTTACACCCACCATTTCACTTCTCAATTTAACATGTTGCACTTGCTCACCTACCCCACATCATTTACTTGCATCCACTTTTTCTTGTCTTTTATTACATTATTTTCTTATTTTTGTTTTTTTTTTTTGTTCACTCCTTTCACCAGCATAGCTTTGAAATTTAATTACAGCAACACTTTAATGACATCGATTTGTGACACTTTGCCAACTGAGTGGACAAAGTTGCAACAAACAGCCAATGGCATCAACGTGTATTCACATTTAAAACATTTTGAACACTTAAGCCATTAACATTGACTCTGTTGTCTGACTCGCTTGCAACAAAGTTGCCACATAAAAACTAACTGCTGAGCGTACAAGTTTAACTTTCTGCAATTACATCTACCTACCTACTCTCGTACTTGCACCAAGTGTATGGACGTGCTTTGCATGTACCTAAGTTTGTGCATTTATGCCAATGGGTGAATGCGAATGTGAAAGTGAATGATAAGAGTATTCCTGTCATTATATAGCTTGTTGAACTTTGCTGTGATTTAATTTAAAAATATGCAGTTACATATGTATATACTTATTGTCAATGAGATTGGATGTTCAATATAGTGGTAATTGAAATAATTTATTTAAATATAAAATGTTGCAGAAAATTTTAATACAGAGCCAGGAGGACTGGAAAAGATGTATCGCAAACGTTTTTAATGTTTCTTAATTAAAAATGAAGTAAGTAGTGGAGTATATTTTGCGGGTCGTCTATTTTCGTTCTGATCCGTTGACTATCCAAAGACGGGCTCTAGGTTTTTCCTGGATGAATAAGGGTAGGAAAGACTGGAATATTGTTTTTACGAGGAAGAAGGGTGAGGCAGTAAGACTCGTAGGAATTAATACAGCACGAAAATATAATACCCTGAAGGGTAGGTTTCTGTAGACTTTAGTTGCTAAACATGAATTACTCATAGCACTTAGGATATCGCTTATCGAAGGCGCTTTTTTGTGAATGATGTTGAAAAGCTGCATAAAGAGATGCAACATTTAAGAACCGAAATTCACAATACTATAAGCTGCCTAGGAAGACTGAAACCCCAGTATACCCAATTAATAAAAATTTGGTTTCAATTTGACGGCCGCCACTTCAAAATCAGAAGCCTTTCTCTATGACCAGTAATTTTCGGTATACATTTTTTAAAGTGCTGCTAAAATGTTGACGATTTCGAATGACTATTTTCTTTAATGTCTCAGGTATAAGGGCAGCGAAGAAGATGCTGTGATAAACTGTAATGGCATGATGTAAGAACTGAGGTTAGAAATTAACCACTAACTGCAGGTCCAATACGACTTTCCAGTACTCTTTCGTATTTTCCAAGGATTTTTAACTGTACATTATGACAACGTCTTTCGTTCATTTGCCGCATTGAGGAGGGCTCTTTGTATAGTGTGTAGATCTATTGTTGATTCGAATGTGGATCGACGGCTTCTTAGGTGTCCAACCACTTAAAAGTTCTGGGTTTTCTTAGGATACACAACCGACTTTTCTGATAAATGCGTACACTTTCGATGATCACACGCATTTAAGTTACTTTCTAAATGATATAATACTAACAACTTTACCTTACTTCACTATTTATATATTGCAGCCACGTTAGAAAAGCCATAGTCGGTCGGCTGATTTATACGAAGAGCTTATTTTTAGAGGCGATAAAAATCCATCGGCTTATAACGATTAGTGCATTTGCGCTGTGAAAGTCACCTAGTATGGAAGGAGCAATGCGAAGGAGTGCAACTTTCCATCGAAACCACTGTATCTCAATCTACAGCAGTACATACGTCCATATCGTTGTATCATTCAGCTTGGCTATCTATCGCCAACGCGCAAAGGGTTCGTACATGCTCCGCAGAATCTTTCTCCCGCATACTTCAAGAGCTGCCTCAAAGGATGTATGACTTATAGAGTTGTATTCTGAGGTGGTGCAACGAAAGGGCCCAAGTGTCTTGTCTGTAGATTGAGACATTGACATAGAAAGTAATGAATCGATTCCCCTTTTCGTCACGGAACAACTTGTAAAGAGAAAACCTTTGGAAATACTTTATAATTTCAGCATAGCATAGCGCTTTGTGATGACACCAGTGAGAACTCTTACTGCTAATTTATTTAATACAAAAGTTCCTCACCGCGTTTCTTGGTAAGCAACGGCAAAAAAAAAATCTGAGGTTTCAATACCAATAAAAATTCCATCTGCAGTAAAACACACAGATAGTTTTCGGGAACCAAGTAAAGAGTGGTGTTCATTCAACTCAGTGATACTTACGGCGACCATATTTTTGAAGTAAAAGTACTATACAAAGTCTTATTATGTATAAATTCATAATTTTAAAGAACCGAAATATTAAGAAAAAATTACGAGCTGAAGAGAGGCCTTACAGGCACATGTAGAGCATCAGCTGTAAATGTCTCACATAAGGGGCATTATTTTCTTAGAGGTAACAGTCTAATGGTAACGGATGCTATTCTAAAAACCGCTCAAAAGCAATATGAAAAGGGTGATTTGTCTACCACCCTAGCAAAGCATATGAAGCTCTCTCGATCCTTCTTGTGACAATTTATAGTCTTGCTGAAATGATGATAGGCAAAAGTCTTCCTGGAGAGAAGCTAGTTTTTTAGAATAAAATTCTAGATCTTATATCTAGCTATGTAGATTATATTACTACGCGAAACAGCTTTGGGAAAGAGCTGGTAAGGAATGTAACTAGTATTTAGTCAATCAATTCTGCCCAAAATGCCGACAAGAAAACTTTCTTCAAACGAACTATGGCTCTGATTTGTTTTTCATTGAACAGGACAACTACTGGTGGGCTAGTTTTATCAACGGACACTGTTCGGTAGGAATTCATACATGGAGAGCATAAAAGCTTCCCTTCTTATGACTTCTCTCTCGATTGCTATAACGAAGGGAAGGAGGTACTTAGAAAGCATCGAGGACTTTCTCTACCACTGCCTTGTCAACGTACGATTTCTCTGCTGTGAATGCAAAAGTAGTGAATCCTGAATACTTTACACGGCAAAGTAGATGGAGCACATATCAGGTCAAGGTAGTTGTACCATAATGGGCAGAAGCGAAGCTTAACCTAACTTATGGTGGCATCCAACTTAACTTAACCTAACCTATGGCGAAGATGACACGAAGTATTACCCATAAATCAGAAAAAGCTTTGCAAAATCTTCATTTTCTATTTTTATTTTTATTTTATTTACTCAACAAGTTTACTGAACGCATTTGCCTCGACAAGGTGAGTGGCAAGTATGAGCTTTCCAACTATTTTTTGTATTCAATACCCTTTCTTCAATGTTTGTATCCACCGGTATTAATGTATGTATGTACAAAAAAAAACAGTACTTTCAACTATCTAGTTTTGAACCTTGAAAAAACAAGCTGTCCTTTGAAAAAAAGCACGGATGGTCACCGTAATGATACTAGATAGGCGCGACCTATTATTAGTTGACCACCTTCTTTGAAATTAGCTGCCTTAAGGAGGCCTGAAATAATAGTTCCTTTCTGGTTGTTGGTACTTCCTAAAGGGTAGAAGAATGTTGTACTATTTTGAAACAAATTACCGTCAACTCTGTTAAGGGTCAAATTTTGTTTGCAGACAAACCGGTTTCCGCGGTGTCATTTTTTGTTCTCGTAAAAAAATAAAGCCTGGAAAAATACATCGGACATCTCTCGCCAAATGAATATCTGAAGTCAAACGTAGAGTAAATCTGGTTCGAAAATGAAATATCTCCTTGCACTGAGCTATTGAACCAGCGACGTCAGTGAAACATTTTGGTGACAAACTCTTTTGTGTCGCTTAAATTTAAAATGATCATTCTAAAGCTACCCTCTGCTGCTGGCCATGAACTGAAGGTCCCCCGCAACTCGTTTAGCGCACTTCAATCGCACATATTGTTTGCTAGCTTTGTCCAAGGCATTGACTTTGTTAAAGTCCGTTGCTGAGCATGGTTTTAGTACATAAAATCCTGTCGTTAAAGGTGCGCGCGCAAAAACAATTTCCGATTCGGTAAGAGGAAATTTGCCTGTGTATTGCGCAATATACACAGTTGATTTGCACAAATTGCACCAACGACTGCAACGGTAATATTAGTAAAAGCAACCAGTAAAAGCGTATAACAGAGGGTAAGCACACACACACACACACACAAACACACCCCGTAAGCGTAGCGCTTATGCCGGTATTATATAGATATATCCGCAGTGACTTGATAAAGGTGCAAAAAAAATGAAACAAAAGCCCCCAAAAAAAAAAAATATTTCCACCTTAAACTGCAACAGTTTTTGAAGCAATACTCTGTCAGCGAATTGTTGCAACTGGCAACAGAATGTGATTTTAATGTGTATGCGCACACCCACACACGCACAGACATACACGCATATGTATATATATATATATACTTGCATGCAAGCGCACTTTCATACACACGCCACAGCTGAAAGTACGATTTGTTGCACTCTCGCCCAACTGTTGCCACTTCGATAAAACATTTATACTTTTTACGTAAATTTTTTTTCCTCTTTTCGAAATATGCTACACTTCAGCTGAGCGCCACTGCATGTGCAACCGCGCGTAACGCTTATTTTTTTTGTGTCTTAACGTTTTTTTTTTTTTGTCATTTACTCGATTTTGCTTTACTCTTCTTGCAGCGAAAGTGTTTTTACTTTGACGTGCAACTGTGTATGCAAGTGTTGCAAGTTGGCGTATATGCAACCCAGCACTCGCTTGTGTATTTTGCAGCGAGGTGCATTAAATGTTTTCCTTCCTTACTCTGCTATGTGTGTTCGTTTTTTTTTGAGCTTTTTGATATTTGTTTGCTTTCCTTTTCCGCTTGCAAGGTGTTTTTTGAATTTTATGTATTTTCATGTGAGCGGTTCGGGTGTGGGAAAATATACACATGACCGGTGTTATCTAAATTACGCGAGGTTTATATTTACATAGTATATTGATTTAGTTATTTCTATCATGTAACAGAGATGGAGCTTTATTTAGCTCGCTTCAGTTCATAGAAGCTGAAACAGCACGAAATTTGGTGTGGTTGCCTTCATTGGACGGAAAAATAATGTTGCTTTCGTTTGCTTAAAAATTACAAAGTTATTTTCTTATCGAAACAAAATTATTCGGGTTGCTATGTATAAAAGTCTAACGTTAATTAAAAGACCTCCAAACCTTAATAGGAAAAATTTTTCAATAGTTCTATTTCAGTGGCTTACGTGAAGAAACAAAAAGTAGAAATACTGGAACTCTCGCATTTTTGGTGATAGTCAAAATACATTTATGAATTTGGCCAGCAATCTAATCACTTCTAAATAAGTTCGACTTTTCAGGTTTCGCTTTGCAAAGCTACTTTCTCTCTAAATTCCACATCACGCAGGAATACCTGTTTATTAGGCATTAGACCCTTTAAATACTTAAATACTTACATAGGTCAGGACTGGATGACATCTAGACTCTGCGTAGTTAATGTTGTTTTCAATCTCAGAGCATCTGACAACCGGTTCTCAATGACAATTAGTGAGGATGCTCTCTGGTCTCCTCTCTTGATATAAAGACTAGTGTTTAAGAGCGAACAAATTGGTTAGTTACCGTTTTGAGGAAATGCTTAAGTTAGGCTAGGTTAAGTAAGGTTAGGCTGTCTACCATTGCCAGTTAGAACTCCGTTTTCTAGGCAAGCTGGATTGATTTCTTATGTCTGTCCCATTTTTGCAGCTGCCGCCTGTATATTTCGTCGCCATATAAGGTCGCCTAGCCGAGACGCTTGCCGATATAAATGTAAAATAGTGCCTAAAAAGAGGTCGATTTTGAGTGTAGCCAAATAGTGGGAATCGAACCTTCTTGATTTGGATGAATTTTGCTCAGCAGCTTTCTTTTACCATATAACAAAGTCCTACAAAAAGAAAAAAGTAGAAAAATTATTCGGCCTTATTATAGTTGTCGATGTCGATGTAATTTTTTCATCAAAAATTGGGCTTACGAAGGTTCTTTTTTGATGAAAAAGTTACATCGAAGCCGATATCGACAACCACAATATGACCAAAGTATTTTTTGAATATCTCAATAACTATTATAGCTACAAAAAGTCTTCTGGTGAGGTTTTAAAGCTAGAAAATATTTAGGGCTAAACAAAAAATTTATTTGGAAAATTTGAAAAATAAAAATACTTACTGTATTTTTAAAAAAATTGTCTTTTTGCAATACTTCCCTCCACCTGATCTTAAAATATCCTGAAATTTTTAAGATGTTTTTAAATATAAATATGAATTTTTGAGCTTTGAAATCATTTTTTTTTTAACTCGAAATAAAAAATTAAACAATGGTATCGTTTAAATTGAGATATTTGGGGCTATATAAAATAAGATATTTAAAAACCAAACGAAGGTCATAAATTTTTTGCTATTTTTTTATACAATGCCTACAACTAATCTCAAAATATCCTGAAATTTTCATGAAATATATTTTTTTACAAACTCTATGTAAACAATTAAACAATTTTTATTTAATTAGAATTTGGTTTCGTCACTTGTTTTTTAATTCAAAAATTCATATCTTAAAAAACACCTTTCAGTATCTTTTAGTGTCAGTTAGAGATAGGGTGGCCAGATGCGCTAATTTAATCAGTACATGTGCTGATTTTTATTTTTATTTTTTTTTTACATTTTCCGTCTAAGAATAGTTTGATCTCACCTGGGTTCCTCTCGACTAATTTAAAAAAAAAAAATATTTAACTAACTACATGAAAACCCTACGAACCTATTTATAAAATTTTTGTATGCTGAAAATATATCGAGCACCAACCGCGAAAATTACGCAAGCTACATTTTTTCAGAATTAATTTTTAGACGCAGAAATGCTCTAAGTGCTCACAATATTTTTTCTTAAGCAAATCTTTCTATAAAAAGAGTAAAGTAAATTGCCTAAACTTTTTTATTCAACCAATTCTTTTCGCATAAAGATCAAACTTCATACCCTTAAAGTGTTTTATCTTCACTTGTTCTTAAAATTCAATTTCTGTACTTTACTGTAAAAATGCATTTATCCACACACATACAGCCAAATAAATTTATAATGCCTTGGTGCTAGTCGTGCAAGTTATCTACATGTGCATGTACTGCACACAAATCTCTAAACTAATCTACACTTGACAAACAGTGCGTATACGTAATCTGCACTAGGTCCTCAGCTAGTTACATGCTGGCATACATATTGTGTTCTGGGTGTTTACTGTTTGGCTGCAAGCACAAGCCACCAACAACCAGCGAGCAAGGTGACCAGAATTTTCACTAATACTTGTGGCGTTTTCCTTTCTACAAAATCTGTTGCCTTTTCATTGCCCTCTACTTAGTATTTATGCGTAGAAGGCACTGAGAAGGCAACATTTTTTGGGAGAAAAGAAAACGCTATTAGATATCTAGAAAGTGCATTTAACGTATGGTGCTTGTATGTACATTGTACATATGTATATATAAATGTATGCATGTATGTCATAGGTATAAAACCCATATTTTTGTTCATGTTCGCACACAAAAGTACACAATTTTTACTTGTTTTGCCGACAGGTCAGGCTTTGTTTTTGCTAAGAGCGTTCGCACAAAAAAAAAACGGACGACGTTTGTGTACGACCAACCAAATGAGACCAATGCCCTAAGGAGGAGTGTAAGGACAAACAAAAAATATGTAAAATGTACAAAACCCAACTGGTTGGTTGGTTAGGGCAGTGCGGGCAGGTTTTACGTGCTTAGAAATACTTGTACATAGATATTGTTTCAAATTACACTCGAGTGTTAACATGCACTTTGACTAGGTAAAGAAAAAAAGTGGCATTAAAAATGCAAAACCCATTTACGCTTGCACTAAAAATAATTTATGCAAGACAGGTACATCACCGCTGTTGAGATATGAACTTTTAGAAAGCAAGCGGTCGCTGGTTGCAAGTGACCTTGTCTACTTGTCAGAAATAAAATAGTACTGCAAAAAAAGGAATGCCTTTAAACTTGCATAGCTTTTATAAAAAAGAAATGTAGCAAGAGAAAATAGAAATTTTCGTTATTCATATTATTTTTAGGAGGTCCTAAGCTTTTCATTTTCGTTTCATTTATTGTAAAAGAAAATTAGTACAATAAGACCTTGAATCTTTTATAGTACAATAGATAAAGTGAAACCCTTTTCGTCAAAAATCTTACGAATTTCATGCAATTTAAATTAATTTTTTACTTATGCCTAGAGCTTTGCTCCTAGACTGCCTAAAATTGATACTGATGACTTGTCAAGTTAAGCCAAACTAGATTCTTTAACTTGTGCTAATGATGAGGAATATTTCCTAACAACAAAATTATTAAGTAATATTTAAAGAATAGAAGGAACAAAATCGGTTTGACTTGCAGCGTAGCCAGCTTTTTCGACACAAAGTGATTTTCTACCAATGTGGGACTCCTCAAAGGTTTGGATTTCGAAGATCGTGCTGATCGTGATTCTTGGTGGTTTTATAATTACAAGGCAAAGAAGTTGCATTCCGTAGATTTCCCGTTTGTAGTAGACAACTCTGTATACACGAATTTAACATCATTCAACAAAACGATATGTATAAGCAAGCCATGAGGCCACATTTTCTTCTCACTACGCTTTGAATGCCCTCAATTCATTCCAGTGACACACTTTCTTCACTTTTGAAGCAACTGTGATCATTTAAACGAACCCGAAGCCTAGCCACGTATTGGAACCAAATCATAAACCTACGATGTTCCAAACGCAAAAGTAGCATATATGAGCAAATCTAGCGAGTTGTTTTTATAGTGTCACTCCATGCTCTAAAATATTTTTCTTGCATTTGCAGTTGAGTTCCAGAGGCAAGTACCTACAATAAAAATAAAACAAGTATTTGAACAATTTTAGCCTTAAAATATTTATTTAGGCGAAAATGTTTCGAAATTTCTAATTTTCTCATCGTCAATCGAAAAAATCATAATTCTTTTTCTTTAATAACTTTGGGAAGTTTTCAAATAGAATGTGCATATTAAAGCCGATGAAAGTTGGTATCACATACAGCATATCTGTGAAGTTTCAATAGTGTGCAGCTATTTTTTTAATTTTAGATTTATAACGATTTTTTCATTATTTTAAAAGTTTAAGATAAATAATTCAAAATGTCAACATTAAACGGTGAAGATTTTCCTCTTGCCAAAACAAACCAATCAGGAGTAATAAAAATAGCGTACCACCGATTTGCGAAACAAAAATTCACATTTTACAATTTTTACTGGCGCAATAATTTTTGTTGACAAATCATTCTGAAATTATTATATACATATAGAAATGAATAAATACTATTGGGTGGTTCACAAGGTGTCGTACTTGTCGTATTTTTGTATGTTGTAAAGTTTTTAACGGCTAACTTGAAATCACCACCAACTATTTTTTAATTGTCTGAAATTTCATAATAAAACTTTTATGTTAGCTTGGAAATTCCTTAAATACAGTTTTAGCCGTTTAAAGTTTATGACATACAACAGTACGATAGTATACAACACCTTGTGAACTCCCTATATATATTTGTGAAGAATATTCCACGCCAATATTTAATTACTTTTAAATAATATGACGTTTAAGTTAAGACGTGCGAGTAAACGTGTAAGCTGGCGGTGTATGGTGCTGCGGAGCGTTAATGTAACACACACCACTACGAGTGCATGAACACCAATTTTTATTTTGAAATTTGTAATATATCTTTTTTAAGTTTTCATTCAAATACATTTTCGCAATGGAATCTTGTTCTTTATGCAATACTTAAGATAATGCATTGTTTAAGATAAGTGTGCCACCATTTTCGACCAAAAACATGTTTTTTTTTCGAAAAATGTAACAACTCGTGAGACTGAAATCAAACACTTCGCGGCGAAGTACTTGACGGTGGTACTGGGGGGGATTGTTACTTGGACAGTAGGAGGTTTAGCTCGGGTTAAAGTCCCACACTGACGGGCAGGAAGGGCAAGTCCGTTACACGCTCCCACTATCGCGATATACGTTTTTTAAATTTCGCATACGAGGTCTTATTGAGCAAGATATTTGTAATGCTAAAACTCAGCTTTGAAGAACAAATTGGTATTTATTGCTGTGTGATCTAGCCACTATCGGACTGGTTCGTTTTTGGCGATAACGGATAACGGACGGACGGAATGAAGAATTTGGTTCAGTAGTTAGTGGTTCCCCTGCAGGGTAATAACACAGGCCTTCCAATAATTATGCGATATTTTTAAATATCCAGGAGTGTTAGAATCAAAAACAGCTTTGTATTTCTTTAGCACATACAGACTTAGTTTTATTGATGACGTGCATATTATAGAATTTTTAGCAATTTGCATTAAAAAACTCGAAACTCATTAGTTAAAAATTTAATTTTTACATAAAAACGAAGTTTTATTTTTACAAGCTTTTATTTAGCTTCACTTGTGTGTATGTATGTAGGTATTTATGTATGCCTTGGAGTTGTGCAATCAATATTTAACAAACTTCCCGATAAGCTACCGGCTTGAAACTGCAGACTTAGCTCAGAACCCGATGACAATGCAGTATGAAAGATGAACTAATCCACATTTATGGTCTGATTTGGTTCATACTTGGAATGCATATTACCTACATAAAAAGAATTTACTCCACAAGCCGCTCCATTTAGCCGCTAGGTGGCACCGGGGTCGAGATATTTGTAAAACCGGCATTTATAGTCCGATGTGGTTCATATTTAGAACCTATATTACTTATGTATATGAACAGATGAAAATCCACAAAAACGTTTACCGATAGATGGCGCAGGAGTCGAGATATTTGGAAAACCCGTAGTTATGATCAGATTAGGTTCACATTTAGAATGTATATTGCTTACATGAACAGAAATTGGCCTGTAGCCATAGTCAAAATAAAGTGGACTGTAAAGTTAGCTGCAGCTTTTTTTTACCGATATCCCATAGAAATTTATGCAAAAAAGCTGCAACTAACTGTTAAACAATTTATTAATTTTTCTCATTGCAACACTGCTGACTGGCACTATGTTTATCATATACATATGAGTCCCTCAACGAAACACGATTCTGCAAAATGTAAACAACAAATATAGAAAAAATTTAAATTCCTAAAAATAGCAAAGAATACAAACAGCCAACGTGCATGACGCCATTGCCTTTTGTTTGCGCTCGATCAACATATCGCTTGCATTATTTCAGATGGTCATACGTGATTTTTCAATTAAACATCGGCGCCAAAGAATAGGATGATTGTATGAAAATGAAAGCGACCAATGCGCTGAGCAAACACGGAACGCTATCCTAATCAATTTGTATGTAATCGTAATTATTTGAACGAAAAAGCGTGCATAGGCGAGTGTAATGCCGCTTATCGCAATGAGCGGGTGCCTTTGCATGCTTTCAATCAAAAAAAAAATGCAAACGCAAATACAACAATTACAACTACAATGTTTGTTCAGCTATTCGAGCACTTTCTGCACTCATGCCTGCTCTCATAAGCTTTCCTAGCTGGTAAGCACGTTTGCATGTATGTTTGAGTCGGTTCGTGACAAGCGTGAAAATCATTTATTTTTCCAGCTATGCACCACACTAACTTCTCTAACTTGACGCTATGTCGCTGATATTTGTGTTCGCGTTCATCATGCAAAGCACACATTTGTTATCCGTGCCTTTTTCTTTGTTTCCTCTTTTGCACTTGTATTTTATTTCCATAAGTAAGAAAAATCGCAAATATGGACTTAAGGTCGACATTGTAACGGAAACTGCATTTGCACTGCAATTATGGCACTTATCGTGCAGCGCAATTTCAACGCCTAATCGTAAGCAACTAAATGGGTTTTTCTTGTTAATATGCATTTGATTGGTTGAAAGCGTTGCTTAAGTGCAGAGAAAGAGAAATAAACTTATTTTCAGATGTCAAAAATGTGATTATGCTAAAGAGCCGATTAAGTGCATACAGATCAGTACGACTATATCTGACTTGAGTGATGCTCAGTGTATTTTAATATTTCATTCACATTAGCAGCAATGAAGTAGCGATATGCAGGATGCCAATGAAGTGTACCGAAGTGAAGCAAGAGCTTTTGAATAAAGCCTCAAGATACTTGGTACCTTTAGAATAAAGACTGTAATATCCACTGTCTTAGGAAACACTGTCCCTAGGAAAGCGTGTCAAAATCTCACTTCTCCCAAAACAATCAATCAAATCAATTGACGTATATCGCTCTACCCTTAGACTAAATAACTCCGATTTAGGATTTAATCGATATTTGCTCCTTTGACCTATGTGAGAAGCAATAATAAAGTGAAGGCGTTATAATAAGCGCAGTCATCATGTTATCGTTGGCTACTTAAAGTAGTCCGCAGTTTGACAATCGACCCAATAGCCAGCTATAAACTCTGCACCCATAAGGAACAAAATATGATCTGAATATATGCTTCTGTAACTCTAAAGACCGCAAAAACTCTTTTACTATACGTCAGACCTCAGCTTGACACAAGAGCAATTTCAGAGGTTTTTGAAGGAATCGAACGCCCTCAGCTGGGCGTATAAGTGAAGTTTGTTGAAAATTCTTAGTCGTAATTAACCTCCAAAACCCTCACGGAATTGCTTCTACCAGATTTAAGTCATATATAAATCTGCCCCAGCATATCTTGCTCGTCAACGTTTCCAACGAAGTGCATATCAAAACTGTTTCATAATAATAAAAATAATTGCTAGGAGTTTCTCCTCTAATTCTGCTCTAATAATCTAACAGTACTAAATCACTGCTTACATAAAACATTTATGCAAATTCACTGATCGCTGAAAATTGTGCCGCTAAATCGCTGTTGTAACAAACACTACTCACGTCCTGGCATTTAATACTTTAACGGCTAAGTGTCAAATCCAAGTCCAAGAAATGGAACTAAAAAACAGCAAATGCCACTATGCACTAATTGAGAAAAAAATGAAACTATCGAAAAAACGTATCGTTAATGCAAGCAAAACTCCGTTGTCAGAACGTGACTAAGTGACGTATACGCCATGGCGGCCGCTATTAAATATTCAAAGCTATAATTAGAGTGGCAAGCGAAGCATCATACTAAATGTCACTGTTAACGGTTTTTAATACCAACAAACGCCACTTAAATATTTTTTCATATGGGCACATATCATATTTGTCAGGAACATCAATTTCAATTGTAATTTTTACATACATATTTTTATACATATACATAAGTGCTTACAAATGGCTATTAATTTAAGCAGTCGCTGTTTATTTAATAAGTTATTTAGGAGCATTCCATTGTGGGTAGAAAGTTCAAATAGTCCGAGTATAAGCTTTGTTGTTTATCGGAGATGAAAATGATCGATAATGCTTAAGAATTTTTTGTTGTTGCTATAAAAAATATATATGATTAAGTAAAATTTATTGAAAGATTGGTTTCTATGCTAAATTATATATGGGGAGTTCCATGCCAACCGGAACAGAGCCTTTTTTGTACACTCTTGCTACTTTGAAGACAGTGTGGCGATTTTGGAAAATCAAACTCACGAACTGACATATAATATCATTAGCAAAATCTGCAAAGCCTAATAAAATAGATCAAGGGATACTCTTTTAAGCATTTTTTGGCTAGCTGAGTACAGATCTGGTGTCGCATTATAAAAATTCAAAATGGCGAATCCAAGGGGAGATCCATTTTTTTTTTAATTCAACATTTTAACTCCAAGCTTGATACTCGCGGATTTTCTTGGTCTAAGAAATTTTTAAAATGCGGAAATATTAAATTCGAAAGTACATACAAGTTTAACTTTTCCGCGATAAATGGTAGATCCCATAGAGATCGGCCGTTTTGAATTTTTTAAATCTGATTTCAGGTTCGTAATCCGCGGCATTAAGAACTATCTAATGTAAAGCTTTCAGCGAAGCTAGTAAATTTTTTTTTTTTTTTTTTTTGTTGACTGCCATATGAGGCTCACCACTTTGAATTTTCCCAATTTGAAGTTTTAGTTTTTTTGTTGCCATATTGGATTCACCATTTTTAGTTTATTTATATATACAAGTATCATAACATGAAACCAAATGGGAGATCGATTTAATCTGTGCTAATTTTATTTTTAAATAAAATAAATTTTTGCTGAAAAATTCGTCTGAAAAACTAATTGATGTGGCGATGAAAATACATTTTTTTTTTCGTGGAAAGCTCGCTGATGCATTAAGTTTCCACAAATATGCTTGTACACACAGCTATATAGATATGTTAAACTCGTTTTAAAAAACCATATAAAAGTTTAGTGTTTTCCTCTTTGCCTAATTGTTCAATTAAAAGTTTTTGACATGTTAATGTGGCTGTTGACAATATCGTTCTCTCTCTCTCTCTCTCTCTGTCTCACTCGCTCTGGCCTCACTAACATTGGCAGGGATTTGATTAAATGATAACGGTTGATGGCTGTCAACTGCAGTTTAGCTTACTTTCTCACATGACCTGAACTCTTGACACATTTTATTTAACTACTCGCATTCACATTCACATACACATACAAATAAAAAAAAAACAAATGCATAAATAATTTAGTGAAAAAATATGCAGTGAGCAACAGGCAACGAACGCGTGTGTGTACTTATTTACTTTAGTATGTTAGTATGTCTGCTGATGAACGTGTCTAATTCAATTAAAAATCCATTTATTTTCCACAAGCTTTGCTGTTGTCTGCGGTTCTACTGTATTTTCGCGTGTGTGTGTGTGTTGCCAATTTTCTCCCACGCTATCCGCTGTCAGCAAAGTTCAGCGATAACCTTTTTATCAAAATATTGGATTTATCATCATTACTGCGAAAAATGTGATTTGACATATTTACGTGCTATGTACATACAAATAAATACCTGAGTATCTTTCTGATTGATGTATTTGATTACGGCATACACTTGAGTACATATATCAATAGTATTTTCTTACAAAAATTATGCTGTAAGTCCGACGTAAAATCAGCTGCCTGTAGGTTACGTCTTGCCGCTACGCAACTAAACGTCTTTCAATAGTGATAAAGAAATAAAAGCTATCGGATGGCATTTTCTTCTAGGAGGAACTGGACAATGAGCGGGAGAAATGGACTTCATTGCCCTTTTCAGTGATGAATTAAAAAAACTTGCATAGGAGCGTGGGTATTCTATGAGATCCAAGATGCTTCCTTAATTTCTAAAGTTTCTTATATCGCCACTGAAATTCGCTGCCGCAGCTACAATAACAAAGTAATCCTTCAATGTCTCTGATTCAGCGCACAGCTGATACTAATCGGACATTAAGGCTCTACTCAACGCATAGCCAGAAGGATGTATACAAATACGCCGTGGATGAAATAAGATGATTCCTAGACCAAGTTATTTTAATTAGGATACTAATAATTTTCGGCAATAAAGGATTTATGAGCTTGCAAAAGAAACTGCATCGAAATCGTGTCCGGAATCATATGCTGCTTCCACCTAGCCAAAGTCAAACTAGTCAAACAAAATCACATACATTGGAGTCACGATAATTCATAATTAAGGAGTTAATGAGGTTTCGGAATTAACGAGATTTCAATTTTACCTGTCCAGAAAAGAATGCACACAAAAAATGTAAGGAAAAAAATTAGCTACACTGATATGACTTATTTGGAGGCCACTTTAGTGCGCTATGCGTCATTCACAAAATTTTAGAGTTCGCTAGAGGCGTATCGAGCACCCTAGGATTTGTTTTAATCTATTTTTTTTTCTAAATAGTAGTGAAAATTATGAAAATATTGCGCAAAATAGCAGAAAATGTTTTCCGAACTTTACCATATTACTATTAACACATTGTTATTATATAGCATATAAACTACACAGAAACTTATAGCCATTTTTTGGCAACTTTTTTTAATATTTGTCAAATTTTCACTGTGTCCTTTTAAAATTTACTAACTTTTTAATTAATTTTCATTTAAAAAAACGACCTCGAGCTCAATATAAATTGTTGAATAACTTTTTAAATTTGAAAGCTGTTGTAATGAACCCATCATTTAAAACTTTTGAAACACCCTTTGAGATTCGTAATCAGGTACCATAAAAACTCCTAAATACTACCAAAAACCCACGAGTTACAGGTTTCGAGCGAATTCAATAAATTAAAAAAAAAAAAATCTGCCATATTTTATTTCTCAAACCTGAATGAGGATTTTTTAAGTGGCCCCATAAACTAATAGATAAGTAATGGTGAAAAAAATCCGTCAAAGCAAAGATATGAAAATAGTTTTGTCCTGCTGGAAATAAATGGGGAAATGTGGGATGAATTTACTAGGAAGCTTGAAGTAGCTCCCATGCAGAAATCCTCTTAGGCTGACAGTAATGCAACTTTCAACTCTGGTTTTAGAAGTACGGGAACTGAATATAACTCCTGCTATTTAGAGGATGGAGGAGGGTAATCTTCTCAATATCTTCTTTTTAGCTGCTCAGTTTTTGCGAAGCCTTGGAACGCACGCTTTGAACAGACAACAACAAAATTTATAGGAAACAACGTCGAAACCTATGTATATATTTTGCAAAAAAGCATAGCAAGATACAACAACAAGTAAACAAGTAAAACTACTTACTGCCAAAACTTTATATTGAATAAAATTCTATAAAACTAAATAGTGTACTAGTTATCCTTTATTAAAGCCAAAAAAAAAATTGTTTTTGTTTTTGTTTAAATTAACTAATTTTTTCATTTTATGGCTCGAAAGGTATTAAGTGTCATTTTTTTAAGAAAAATTTAATTGTTAAAAAGGTTCACGTAAATTACCCTTACTCTATCTGTTCGAGTAACGCAGACCCAAACCATCCTCGTTTGTGGCCGCTGACAACCCTCTAAATATACTCTTATAAGACTTTTATTGAAATAAGCATTTTCAATCCAATTTTATGCGGACACCTTTCTGACGAAAGCCAACATATTTTAGTCATTACAAAATCCATACGCAACAACCTTTCCACAAAGCCCATTAGAAAAATTAAAAAAAAATATTTTAATTAATTTTCATGCAAGTGTTCTCACACTTAGCCCACTCTTACAAGCTCTTCCATTATTCCATGCATTATTTACTATTTTTATTACTTCTTTCTTTTGCAGTAAATAAAATGTCACCACGTCCCTCGTTGGCGCCCAGCGAGGATAGCAGCTATGGCGGCGGCTATCAACAGCAGTCACAGGACGCCTATGCGGCCAATCAGAACAATAACAATAATAACAACACAACAGGCGGCAGCAGCACAGGCAGTGCGAATTCATCGAAAAACGAGCCAGGGCGGCGTGCGGGGGCGTGTCGTGTATGCTTGAAATCCTTCAAGCCCGACGACTATCACAAGACGTGCTTCGAGTGTCAGCAGCGTGTGTGCGAGGATTGCGCCAGCTATAGTAAGCTGGAGGAGAACGAAGATGCGGTAAGTGTGAAATACGAATGTTTAAAGCGCAGAAGTGAGTGTTTGTATGCGTAGTGGTTGTGGGCAGATCGAAGAAAGATAAGGTGATAAGTGTTGGGAAAGATCAAATGCAGCATGGAAGTGAATAACGATTGCAGCATGGAGGAGTGTTGCAAATTCAAATCGAATTGTTATGCAAAATAAGCGGAATAAATTTAATTTGTAGTAATTGTAGTTAAAAGTAACAGGAATATTATTACAAAAACAGCTCTAAAGTGTGAAATTATTGTCTTGTACCCGCTTGATGACCACAGGGGCGCATTGTGGTCGGTTGTTATAACTACAATTTGATATACTACAAGCCATTTAAGGGTAAATATTAAACATTGCGTACGATTGCCTTTAGGGATACCAGATATGCCGTCTGGTTTTTGGGGTACAGAGAGTTAAGTTACTTATAACATTGGATATCCTTGAATTTAATATGTATTGAAGGTTACGTAAAAAAAATGTTTCAATTTGTGGAACATGAAAAGAGAATGATGCAATTAAAAGGCGAAATTTTTTAGTAGAAACGAAAATACCATCATGTCACAAAGAATATATGATTTACGTGTGAAGTAATAGCCAAGCTGTACTGCAAGTTCTTTACATTCCTACTATTTTATACTCTGTGCATATTTTTTGCGCCTAAGCTCAAAAATGCCACATTTTTAATTGTGTCACTTTCGATGATCATGTGCTTTATCTTCTTCTTCTTTAGGCTAAGTTCAACAAAGCCCGCCAGTCGCTTCTTTTCTGTGCCAACTGACGTCAATTGGAAATGCCAAGTGCGGCCATGTGCTTCTCCATTATATATTTTCTATATAATTATATATTTCCAACGCGTTGGGAAGCTCCCCCTTCATCTGCTACCACCAGCCGGTTTTGAGTTGAATACTTTCAGAGCGCCTGCGCAGCCGTTGCTGTATTTCAATACTTCGAAAGAAAACTTCGCGATTTTTTTTCATTCTCTCATAAAGTTACGCCAGTTATCACACAGATCGTCCTTGCTTTTGTTGTGCATACAAGATTGCAAAGTCGAAGGATCTTTTCACCAAAGCATTACATCCACATGTACAACTTTTTCTTCGGCACTTGTCGTCTTGCAAACAGGGCCATAGATTTTGCGTAAAATAGCTCTCGAAAGGCCCCCAAAACCTTCTCATATTTGTTTCCAGGAGTTCCTTTGTATATTTTTTTCTATTCATCGCTAGACCAAATACTTTAGTTTCAATTTTCAGTCTGGAGAGAGAATACTTCTAATTTTTGACGTAGAATACGTCTTACCTTAAGGTATGGGGGCTATGTTCAAATGTTGTAGTTGTAATTTTTAGAGCCTCACAAAAACGCTTATTGCACGAGAACTAATAAAGCGATTTCAAAGAAAAGTCTGGCGTTTCAAAGATAAAATTCCTGTCGACAGATTCATTTTTGTAAATAACCAATTCGGTTTCTGTCGTAAAAACAACGGTAAACATTGCCTTATTTTGGGGTCAATTTTGAGCCTTTAAAGTGCTCTAGCAACTTATTGTTGGCATATATAACTTTCATTTTCGGGATATAGGTTCTTTGGAGCAGTAGAAATATTATCGGGTACAAATTTTATATAAATTTAACAAATATTGAGCATTTTAAGGCAAAAAATTGTTGAAAAAATTTGCAAATTTTTTTCATTACCAAAATGCTCGAAAACCGCTCGAATGATTTTGTTTTTGTTTTCTTTAATCAAAAACTCGAGAGTTTTCCTTTCGTTTGGTATATGGGAAGTATTGGTTGATATCTTCTATATATGTTTATTTTATTCAAATATATGGGCATAAATGATTTTCCATACAAAATCACCTCGTCATCATTTTGCAAACACGTGCATATGTTGGAAGTGTGGGAAGGAGACAAAAAGTATGTATGTGTCCGTAAGTACATATTTCGGGGTTTATCGGTTTAATAATCGATACTTTGTCGGTTTTATTACCGATGTTTTTATCGATTTTGCTATCGAAATTTTTATCGATAATGTTATTGATTTTGCTATCGATATTTTCGGAACTTATCGATATAATGATCGGTATTTTTTCGATTTTGTTATCGATATTTTTTCTCGATTTTGTTATAGATATTTTGTTGACTTTGTTGTCGATTTTGTTATCGACACTGTAATCGATTTTATGATAGATTATTTATCGATTTTGTTATCGATATTTTTATCGATTTTGTTATCGATTTTATTACCGATATTTTTATAGATTTTGTTGTCGGTATTTTAATCGATTTTGTAATCGATATTTTTACCGGTTTTGTCATCGATATTTTTATTGATTTTGTTTACGATTTAGCTATCGATATTATTATTGCTTTCGTTATCGATATTTTCATCGAATTTGTTATCGATATTGTTATTGGTTTTGCTATCGATATTTTCGGAACTTACCTATATAATGATCGATACTTTTATCGATTTTGTTATCGATATTTTTTATCGATTTTGTTATCGATTGTGTAATTGATTTTGCTATCGATTTTGTCATCGATACTTTTATCGGTTTTGTTACCGATATTTTTATCGATATTGTTATAGATTTTTTTATAGGTTTTATATTCGATATTTTTATTGATGTTGCTATCGATATTGGTATCGATATTTTTATGGATTTTGTTATCGACTTTATAATCGATTTTGTTATCGACTTTGTTATCGATTTTGTAATCGATATTTTGATAGATTTTGTAATCGATATTGTAATCAGTATTGTTATCGATTTTGCTATCGATTTTGCTTTCGATATTTTTTCGATTTTGATATCAATATTTTCATCGATTTCTTTATCGATGTTTTTATCGATTTTGCTACCGATATTATTATCGCTTTTGTTATCGATATTTTTTGCTTAGTGTGTGCTTTTGTTTTTTTACTTGGATATGCTCTTAACCATACCACGTATTCTACGTTTAAATTTAGCGGCTGTATCTCCGATACAGCCTGCAGACCAAGACGAAGGCGCTGGACTGTTCCTTTTCCTTTTTCGCTTTTGGTACCCAAAATAGAAAGTAGAGCCTATTTAGGCGAAATCCTTCAGCGAGCACTTTACTTAAGGTAGTCCCGTTGAGCACAGCCAAGGTTGTCGCCCCAGTACACTTCGCTATTTTGTAAGAAATTCTTGGATTTTATTTGCTCGTAATGCTAGAAAAAAAAATAGATCCAATAAGGGTTACAGCTTTTGCCTCACTGGTTGATCTATACACTATTTTATTTTCCTCTGTTCCTTTGTGACCTGGTGCCCATAGAAGTTTGTAACTATTGTGATTGGTAAGGACGTTATATTCCTTCAGATAGTAAGAAGTTAACGATAATTTGTTAGAGGGAGTATTGCGAAGTGCATGAACATCATTTCCAGGCCTATGGCGCAGCTCAACCGCTTGGCATTTCATTCTTTCCTAAGAAGTTGTGCTATTATCAACCGAATGCCACCAGACACTAGAGGTATGTTACCACCAACGTCCAACGGGAAGTAAAGGCCGGTGTACATGGCTCTCTGTTGAAGGCCAACTCTGCTCAAAGTCAAAATGAGTTCCGCTTTATTATTTTCTGGGTATCTGAACTTTCCGTGTTTACATTAATAATTCCTAAAAAAAAATATATTTTTTCATTCGTGTCGTATGACTGTGAAAATTTGTTTTGTTTTTGCATACTTCCTAATAGTGTCTTGACCAAAAATTATTTTCCAACTTTCATTTAAACCCCGTCAAAATATCTTCCACTCCGCATGTCTTTGATAAAAAAATACAAAGTTTTTGCTTACAAATGCATTTGAAAAGAAAATGTGAAGTATGCATTAATGGCATTAGAAACTTGGAATCAAAAGAACAAAAGCTTAGATTTTCCAAATAATTTTATTTCAAATCTTAGTTGCATGAATCGAAGACTGCACGTGCTTTGGTTTGGCTGCATGAACTGAATTTTTAAACAAAATGTCTAATCGAACATACCTACATATATGTGCGTACCTTTGCAGTAAAAATGACAACGTAATATCCATACGTCTGTCCACATGAAAGTCGATCGATAGAATCCTTTTTTTTTCGTTTCTACTCGCACACACAAATGCTTGCAACTCCTGCAAAAATACATTCATATTAAATTTTATCCATTGAAGCGCATATGTAGATGCATATACACAGCCATACATACATACATACAAACATGCGAGTGCTTATTTCAGAATATTGCGTTTATTTGATTTTAATGCTATAACTTTGTTGCACACAATCACAGCTTTTGCGACAAACAAACTCTGTTGTCTACAAAACAAAGCTGCATGCAATGAACCAGACGACAACCAACAACAAATGCTGGCCAATAACAAAATCTGTAACGTACACAAATATACTCTGCTTTTTTGGAAAATTTCAATCTACGTACTGCACTGGCGACAACAAATCTACTGTTATTGTTGAGTTGTTGTTGTAAATGATATTACTACTTTCTATTGTTGCGAAAATCTCGAGACGAACTTACGGACAAATGAACATGAATGCGCACTTTATAAACTCAGACATGCAACACAAGTATGTATGTATTTATATTGTGTCCTGTAGAAAATTTAACAACTCTGGTTCAGAAAATGTAATGTATGGTAATCGAAAAAATAATCAGTAAAACATTAGAATGCTGATTACTTAGTAAACAGTATGAGAATCACGCATGTAATGCATTACTACTTTTCCCATGGCTATGTGGAAGCTGTAAAAAATTTCTGAACAAATGAGGTCACAATGCAGGCCTATATTTGCACCCTGCCTAACATTGTACTGACACAGTTCATCTCAGGGAGTTTCCACCAAACCAACGAGCCATATGCAATAATTTCCTTCAGGCAAACGATGGAATTTATGCCAACGTGTCGGTTGATAAACGGAATTAGCGCCACTACTACGCCCACTCCTGGTGATGCAAGGGGTGGTAATTCCTTTTTTATTTTTTTTTTGTATTCAACAATCGTTAACTGGGCCGAAAA
>NW_023458566.1:14102536-14148741 GCF_013731165.1 Rhagoletis pomonella
TTTTTTATTTTTTTTTTGTATTCAACAATCGTTAACTGGGCCGAAAAGTCTTGTAATATGAATAGTGAAAAAAAAACAATAAATAAAATTCAAGATACTGAAAAGAGTCGCGTTTTTTACAAGGCCTTCACAAAACTAAAAAATGTTAAAATTTTAAGAGCTAATTGCAAATCAGCGGTACATATTTAGAAATTTTTTTAATAGTGTAATGCAGAATTTTGTGTACTTTAGTTTGTTGTCAAAGTGTTAACTATACCTTGAAATTTAACTCTGTTACGCATCTTCATTCACCAGTAATACGAAAAAATTATCCACTGTTAGCTTAAAGTGCGGGTGGTTTATAAGGACAACATTCAGACCAATTCTAATTGACTGCCATGTTTTATTGAAACTCAAACAAAATCACTTACCGATAATAAAGTGAAATTTTGACGAAGAAGTACTTATCGACGGTCCTCTACATTAACGACACAACTCAAAATAAAAACAAAGAACCGTTACTACTGAACAGTGGCTGGCGTCTAAACCTTAATAAATCTTTAAAAATTAATCATAAATATTTAAAAAGGCAAGGTTTTTTTTTTAATCTTTGAGTTGTGTCGTTATTGCAGAGGACCATCGATATGTTTATGTATGTACTTATTTAAAAATATTCCCGTTATTGTTATTCACATAGTTTTTGCTTTACATACATTTTATTCAAGATTTTCCAAAAGGGTATTTCTGCAACAACTCTCTAATGCCACCTTGCCATTTGTTGCATTTCGGCTACTTAGCTTTCGGTTTCAGTATTTCGATATTCCGTTTGCCTTGGTTGTGGTGGCCTCAGATTTCTCTTATTCTTTTTATGGCGGTTTTTACTATTTTGTAGCTATTTGCTTGCAGCAACACGAAATTTTTTATAAACTGCAAACAATGGAGTTTGAGTACGATTGCTGACCTCATCGGTTTGGCTATGAGGTTTTTTCGTTTGCACAACAAAACATTGTAGAGAAAAAAATATATATAAACCCGTCTTCAGAAACGCATCAAGCCATGGTACAGGGAAACCACGGTTAAATCCACCGTTTCCAACAATGATTGTTTGGAAATTAAAGAGACAAACTTTAAAATATGAAGTATCTATATATATAATACGCGAAGGGATATTTTGTTCAGGATAAAAGATCTGTACCGTTCGCCCGATTTTCAAAAATGAGAAGTCGAATTAAAGCGCTTGGCTGTAGATGTGCAAACTGGTTTAAGTTTTTCGAAAAACGTTGCCACCTGTTGAAAAAAATAAATTCAAATGATTGAATAATCAATGCCATCAAATCCGCACCGTTCGTTTAAAAAAAATCATTTTAGGTAAGAGAAATGTGTATCAGCATATGGGTGCCAAATGAAAGGGGTTTCAGAAAGTAGTAGTCTGAAAATATTTTGAAGAGAGTTGCCACCTGTTTGCAATGTCGAATTTAGTTTACTTATTCACAAGTTATACGAAATAGCAAAATATGGATGTCAAGCAAAGTGGTGTTAAGAAGTCGTTTGTTTAAATGCTAATAATATTTTTAAGGTGTTGGAAGAGGGTTGCCACCAGTTTAAAAAGTTAAATTCAAATTATTTTATTAGATAAATGAATTATTAAAATATGGGTATCAATCGAAGGGGGTTTGAACATTTTTTTTATTTCTGAACTGTATTTAGCGGGGTTGCCACAAGTTTGAAAATTGAAATTGCACTTAATTCATCAGTTAATTAAAGAGTTAACGATGATTAAGCTTGACAATATAAACCAATTAACTAATTCAAAAAGTATATGAAAAATAAAAATGCCGTAATAAAACTAAAGAATATTAAGAAATCTTAAGTTTGAACATTTCGAATGTTTGAAGAGAGTGGCCACGTGCTTAAAAAGTTACATTCAAATTATTAACTAAGTAGGATGAATTATTAAAAGATGAGTTTCCATCGAAATGGGTTTGAAAGGAATTTATTCCTGACCTTCATTTAGGAGAGTTGCCATTTGTTCGAAAAATCAAATTCAAATTAATTTATTCAAATACATGTGTATCACAATATCAGACGAAGAGATTTAAGACGACTTTAGTTTGAGAATACTTTTGAAAAGGAATTTCAACAAATGAGACGTCAAATTAGAGACCTTAGCTTGAAATAAAAATATGCACTACGCGAGAGTGCTCTTCACTGAGAAACGGCTGCACGATTTGATGAAATATAGCACTCGGAACTCTTATAACTCTGACTAACATTTGGAATATTTTTAAGGTTTTTGAAATTCAATTTTGGGCATTTTAACGCCATACGGGTTCACTAGCACAAATGAATAACTATCCCTTAGATGGGTAATATAGATACCGGGTACTTTATGTAGGCCTTCACTTTCACACAGATGTTTCAACATATCTTAATGCAATTTAGGTAAACTTTTGTATTCAATTATCTGCTATAATTAATAAAAGTTACAGCCAAGCAGCGAATCCATAATTATGGAAAAGGCATGAAGATGAAGTTATCGAAGTAAACACAAAATTGCCCAAAGAAGCAAACTCATTCAAATGGCAGATTAGTTGAGCAAACAAAGTGGCAGCTGGCCGCACACACACACACAAACTTGGCAGTTTCGCCTTTGACGCATACCAATCGACGAAGGACTAACAAAAAAGTATGATTGAAATGTTTGCTAATAGAATGAAATACTGACGATTATTATATGGCTACAATTCGTGTGTAATGAAGCTCATAACTCTCATTTTACGCACTGCGGACCGCACACATCAACCGTCGTTTTGTTCATCAATGCCGCCGACCAGCTGCTAACCACAACAAATCAATTGTAATAATGGCTGGGAAAAATGAGCAAAACCTTAGCATACGAGTGAGTATTGAGGCAATTGACAGTGCAGGATGAGCACCAAAAATAAAATGGCCAACCACTTAGCAGGCCAGCCAAGCTTTTGTAAGCAGATTATGCAAGTGTGCGTACATACTTATACATGTTGGTGAACTACATATGTATTTATGACGAACAGAAGAGCTATGTAGTGCGACAAAGTCCGTAGCCTTCACTACATCATTCGGGTACATTTTCAAAACATTAACTCATTGAGGCCAATGGGCAAGAAGTAAACAGCATTAACTGCGAAAATATGCTATGGCATATGCTGCTGACAGTCGGGCATTAGCAAGATGAAAGACACAAACAAATCACCATGTCAATGCCAGCAACAACTCATCATGCACAAGCACGACACAAGTGGCACAATGCAGAATCGATTTGCGTACGTAACTGTTGAGCATTTATTGCTTTGAATGGCAGCATCCTTACTCTGGCCACTATTGAGTAATGCTTTCAATTAGGTGAAACGCATGCTAAAGTAAGCAACTGGACAACAAAATATAGAATTTGGCATACGAGATTAGGAGGTGGCTGGGAGGGAGGCAGCGCAGTTATTGTTGAGAAAGCCCATTTTCAACTATTTAAGTATAAATAACAGTCTACCCAAATGGGGGTTAAACGTCTGTTTATTTCTATCAATGCCAAATTTTTAATGCTATGCTTAGTTAGGTGCACACTGGTGTATGTACATGTGTATATATGCACGATAGTAACCCTATGTATCAATTTTGAATCAATAATTCAATCAATGCTAATTGTTGCAAGTAAAGAAGGATATTTAACGAGTTAGTGTGCACAGTTTTGTAGTTAGATATTACTTCTGTTTGAGGTACAAAAGGAAGAAGGAGAAATTAGTTAAGAACTCTTTGAAAAATTATCTTCCGCAGCAAATTGTATTCGACTTTTTGCTACTGGCTTTACCGAGTTTTCCTTTAAGCAAAAATATCAATAAATTTTATTAAACCATAAGCTTGTTCCTTAATAAGCACAAAATAGCCGTTAATTTTAGCTTGTTACACTCATCTCTGAAAATGTTCAAAAACCAGTCCAAAGTTTTACAAAATTCTCGAATTATCCAAAAAACATCGAAACAAATGCGAAAAATTTAGAGTAGTCCCGAAAAATTTTAAAACTTTTGATGAAGATCCCGAAAAAAATACTCGAAAAGTGGCGAAGCGTTCCGAAAAAGTCCCCACGAAGTTCCTAAGGTCTAAAAATATGCCGAAACATCGCAAAAAGTTCCTGAAAATTTCCGAAAATTTCTGAAAAAATTCCGATTCAAATGAAGAGCCGAAAAAACAACCCCTAAGAAGCCTAGAAAAATTCCCCGAAGAAGAATCCCGAAAAATTTTAAAATTTTTGGAGGAGATCTCGAAAGATACTCAAAAAGTGCCGAGACAGGTCAGAAAAAGTTCCGAAGAACTTTCGAAGTCCCTAAAGTATTCCGAAACATTTCAAAAAGTTTTCAAGACATTTCGCAAAATTTTGAAAAAATCCCGATTAGTATAAATAATCTCAAATAAGCCCAAAAGCCGTTGGAAAATTCTCCTTTATTCGTCAACAAGTCTAAAAACTTCTGGAGAGTCGCAAAAACTGCAAAAATTCTCAGCAGAATCCGAACAAAGCTCAAAAACTCACAAGAAGGAACCAAAATACGAAAATTCTACGGAGAATCCGAGAAACCATGAAAAATTCCGCGGAATTCCTTAGAAAGACTCCTGGGGGGTTTCGAAAACTTCCGAAAAAATCAGCAAAGAAAAAACGAAGAAATTCTCAAAAAACCATCTCTAAAGATAAAAGGTGCAAAAAATACTGCAACCCCTAAGGAAACCTAAAAAACTCTAAATAATCTGGATAACGAATCAAAAACGTGCTAAAAATCTGAAAGGATCCCAAAGATCAAAAAAATCCGGGAAATTCAAGAAAAATTGTAGAAATATTACAAAAAATTTCAAAAACTGCTGAAATGTTTTTAAAATTCCAAAAAGCAAAAGCTTCCAAAATAATTCCGAATATACGTATATACATATGTATTTATATCGAAGCCTCGAAATATTTTGCGAAATATCTCACAAACATTCCAATAAATACCCCAAGCTTTGTAAAAGTCCCGAAAAAAAATCGAAAATTCTTGGAAAAATCCCAAAAACTCTCAAAGTCGAATATATTTAGATTTCGAATAACTGTAAACCTGTCACAATCGCGAAATATTCCTAAAACATTTCAAAATCGTAAAAAGTGCCGCAAAAACTCCAAAATTTCGAAGAAATTCGGCCAAAAAAAGATTACCGAAAATAATGTCTTTCATCCCGAAAACTTAAAACGTTCAGCGATATACGCGAAGAATCTCAAGACCATTGCAAGGCATTACGAAACTACTTCAACAGTCCAAAAAAAAATAAAGAAATTTTTTAGAAAACAGCAAGAAACCCATTGATTTTTCGAAAGCAGTGGATGTCCCGAAAAATTCCCATCACAATCACGAAGTACCGAAAAAATCATGAAAAGATCGTGTGATAGCCTTGATAATTTTCTAGAAAAATGGCATATTGTTGCATATATTTACTTATGACTGAAAAATAATTTCCTACTCCCACAAAAGTTTTCAAAATTTTATTTACAGAATTTTCTTACTCAAAAAAAGAAGAATGAATTAAAATCGATTTTTTAATGCCATAAGAGAACCAAATTTTACAATGTGAGAAGACTGTAATTGCTCTTCCAGCAAAGTTCTAAAGCTTAAAGATCTTTTTAAGCCTCCTAAAAGCAGGTACCAACAATTACACTCATAATTTATTTAAAGAAAAGAAGCTTATTCTTCGAGTTGTGTAGGTCCTCATTAAGTATATAAATATTTCATCTCACACATCAACCCTACGAATTGTTTTTTTTCCTACATAATAAATTGATATAAATATTTTCCAAGCACATAAACTTTAATTCTGTTGCACCTCTTTTGAATCCCTTCAATTTATTTAATTTTTTTTTTTGATATATCAATTTAAATATTCACGCTTGTATCGGTGTACTCCATGTCACCCAAGACACAATTCAAACATTAATCTTCTACGCCTTTCGCTGTTGTATGCGCTCATAGTTAGTTATCTGCAAAATCCATTTATTATACTACGATTGCCCAGCCAAAGGCCAACACCTGTAGTACTTACTTTTCTCTATGTCCATGAGGTACTACATATATGTACGGACATACACAAACACACACACACACACACGTATTGCTAGAGTTGTCTTTGAATTATAAAAAATTACTTTCACAATTTCTCTACTTGCTGCGCCACTGCATGATGAATTTACACTGGGCGACCTATTTGCCGTTCTACAAGCAGATTCCTACACAGATAATCTACAGCTGTGGCTACGTTGTGTTTATGACGCAGCGCCGTGGCAGGTGTGGTCCCAAACCAGCAAATTACTTTTCAAATGGACGAACAGTATTTGCACACAGCAAAATGCATTCGCATGTCCACATCCGAAGTGCATAGCAAGAATATATGTAAACAAGATTATAACTGGCGATTCTACAACAAGGCAAGCGCCCCACCCGCGTGCACATTTGGGTGACTTAATTAAAACGGCAATACCTTTGATCGGCCCAGGCAGCTTTCGTTGGAGTAGATGGGTAGATAGATATTAATGTGAGGTGTGCACTGCGACCTGGTCATCTTTCATGTTCTCTTCTCTTCACAAGACTTCATCTAAGCCCAGATCGCTCAGAAAGTTCAATATCGCTTTGGGGGGTAGGGAGTGGATGTGTTAAAGCTGTGGCCACAACGTGCCAAGACTCCTCTCACGTCTTCTGCAGATTGCATCACACTCGGTGAGTCAAGTCAAGTCACAGAACTTGCAGAGATAATTAGACCATAGGTGACCCCTTAGTTTGCAGTGTCCTGTAAGGAAACCTATTGAAATTCGAAGCCTCTCTTTTGGCAGGTTTATTAAGCTTTGGAATCTTCTCTTGTTGAACTCTCCCAGTAAACTCTTAGCTTGGCGCATTCCTCCCGAACTGCGTCAGTTTAAATCTCTTATTGTGCACCTTTTCCTCCTAAGCTCCTCCTTTATTGTATTTGGACCTACTCCCAGGAAGGGCTGTGGGCCAACTGGTGTGATGACTGCCGCCTCTCTAGCGAGACAATCAGCCACCTCATTACCCTCAACTCCCCTATGGCCGCGTACTAACGCTAATCTCTTGGTATTGTGTCTGCTAAAGGAGTTTAGCTTCTCAATGCACTCAACGCCCAACGAAGGTTAGACTTCATAGGATAGAAGAGCCTTCAGTGCCGCCTGACTATCGCTCAACATAAATTCGCTCATTTCTGTACCCTCTGCTCAAGATTGTCTCCGCCCTGTTGCTTGGAAGATGCCCCGATATTTCCCCATATGAGCAGAGATTCTTTTTCCGGACCCAACGACTCCAGCCCCTACTCCTTCTGCGGTCTTCGAGCCATCTGTGTACCAGTTCGTTGGAGTAGTACCCAGTCGGAAATACACAGTACAGGCAGCGCTTTTTCAATTTTCGTTTAGAAGCTTTGGAATGCTTTTTGGCATTTTCTTATCCCCAATATGCACCTCTTAGCTGAGGATAATTAGTGGACAAGACAGGAGACAAGGTTTATACCCACAGCAACGAAAGTCAAATAAAGGCAACCGACTCATTAGTCGGATCGCTGCGTGGCTAGTAAGTTTCTCAGAAAAGTTGTAGCAGAAGGCCACTCCACACAAAGAAGAAGTAGAAAATTTAGCACGTAAGACTTATCGCCTCGAAACATTAAAAAGAAGGTCACCAAGAAGACCTATTTCTGGCATATTTTGCTTACTGGGTTACTGGCCAGTGTACGCATGTGTGTTTAGCTGTACATATGTTTGTATGTATGTATGTATGTATGAGAATATGTAAGTTATCGTTTCGTGTCTACAATGGCAGCTAGCAAAAAATGGTTAGCATTTCATTACAACAAAACGGTTGCTGCACTGCGGCGGGCGTATGCGTCGTGCCACCACAGCAATATTTGCTTTACACTGTTGCACCAGGGTGCGCCGTTGCGTCAAAGCTCGGTGAGGTTACGTATAGGCTAGCGTGTACGCTGGAGGTGTGGCTGGCTACACTCCACCGTTTATGCCTTCCATTCATCTTCCTCATTCCAATTGTGCGCTTTATTCATCTATTACTATTCTCAGTTGTGTGTAGTTGATGTGGGTGACTTCTCGTGCACTCGCTTCTTCTCTCTTTTTTCCTGCCTGCCTCTTGTCACAAGCGCGTAAATAGCAAATGCACTCACGCAAGCAAATTATAAGCCATTGTTATCCTTTTCTCTTTCGTCCTGTTGGTATGTTTTGGAATGTGCAATGGCAGCGGTTCGTTTTACAAGTGCGATTCCTACACTTGTTCTATTTACGTTTTTGTTCGTTCGTTTATGGATTACTTTAAGCATTTAATGGCATTTGAATAACTACAAGTAGTGAAGGTGTTAGCTATCGGCTGCTTTAATCCTACACTCTCACTGATTTATTGGTGCAAGCATGAAAGAAAAAAAAAAAAAAATATATACATTTGCGTCGGATAAAAAGTGTGCTTAGTTCAGTGATTAGCTCGAAAACTTAAAAAGAAATAGTATAGATGTGAAGAAAAATGTGCGAATTGAATAATAAGCGTCTTCAGGGAATTATTTATGAGGGCCAATAAAGTTATTTTAAAATTTTGCAAGCATAGCAATTCTGGGCTTCAAAAAAGTAATATATTAATGCAGCGACTAGATGATTGCGACAAAAGTGGATTTTCACTCTTCCTTTTGGTTACTCTCTGAAAGCATAGACAGACGGCAGCGTTGATCCGGATTAACGGTGCAGTTAATCTGAATGAAAATAAAATAAAGTAAAATTTAATATATAAATCAAATAAAATAAAACAAATAAAAAGACAAAATTTTTGGCAATCGCTTCATCTGAGGTTCGAACCTAGCACCTACAGACTTGTATCACGCAACACTCACCACTCGGCTACCGCGGAAGCCAAACTCGCTTACTTTGTTTGCTTACTGACAACAGCTGGCCGTTTTAACCAGTGTTGTCAACGAAAACTCCCCTGATCCCCTGATTCCCGTGAGTTAATTCCCATAATGCTGCTTATGCGCATTTGAAAGAGAAAAATGCATGACTTAATGCAAATAAAGGGTGTTTATGCAGATATAAGCGAATCCGTTTGTCACCCGTGTAGTTGGCGTTCTTGGCAGCTTCTCTGCTGCACAGCTCTTATCGACATTCCGAAAAATCCAAACTACACTCGACATAACTATCGCCGTAAATTAGTTTAGATCCTTTTTACATTATACTATTTCTATCTTTGGAGAAGTATTGCTGCTGTGTAGAGATTGTATTTCAGCATGCTGTGTGAAAAAATTGTTACAGACTGTGTCGAGCGAGAACGTAAAGCCAGAAGCTTAGACTTAGGGAAATCCTGTGTGAGTCCGGAATATTCGAGTAAGCGATTCTACAGTTTCTCAGGACACGTCCTTCGTTCAATCTCGCTACGTTGCTGCTGGTCTGAAGGAGAGGAATTAGTGGGTAGGCCGCGCATTATTAGTAGGGAAGTAGCAGTCTACCCAGTTTACCCTTCAAGGTAAACTTGTGTATATAGAACGCCAGTTACGAGTAAGACATAAAACAAAAAAAAACAGTGGTACAAGTGAAATATTTAACTATCAAAGAATATGTAGATTTTCATAGATGTGTAGCAATAAAACTTTGAGATAAATCCGCCCATTATTCTCGAACCAATAATAAGAGTTGGGTGCGATGTTTAACCTCACCCCGAAAATAACATTCGGTGAGTGTCCTGTATAGAAACGCCCGCCGAAATAAAGAGCTCCACCTGCGGTCTCATTGTGCAGATTTACAGGTCGTAGTTTTGGTCCAGCATTCACTAAGCCCATCTCCCCAGAAGCGGCCAGTGGTCCGCCAGCTCGTTAGCCGTGCAATATACCTAGCTGTCAGAGTTGAGATTACACTCTTATAAAGTGTCTCCACCAATTCTGCTTCGAAAACCGGAAGCATAAACGTAATGTTGATGAAGAGCTTATGGCAGGTGAACTCCCCATAGAATGCTTGCATCAACCTCCGGCCATCAGCTGGTTGGAACAATTTTAGAGACACTTTGATACGGTCCTCACGCGGTCCATTAATTTAATTAAGGTCATGTAAAATCGTTGTACTGTCTAAACTTAGAAGGCTACCGAGGGTTATACTATTATCTACAAGAGCTCATTCTATAGATAATCCCAGTTTTCTGAGCCCTACATCAGATAAGAAATCAGTTTATTGGTATCAACCTCAATAAGCACTTGGCGCTTTGTACCATGCCTAATTTTATATGATTTTACTGTTTCCACATGGCTGTCCATTAGAATAAGAAAATCCGCAGCAGACGATCGAGCTTTCTGTCCCAAGAATTTTTAATTCCATTTTGCATTAAAAAGTTTAAAGTGAAGTTGAACTAAACATTCTTAAAAATTTATACTTCATTTTCGTTAAAATTTAAACTTTCCACCAGAGAAATAAACAATGAAATGTCAAAGGACCAAACCTGTATCTAAATATAAAATAAACAGTCTAAATGTATTCACTGTCTTATGCTTTTCTTAAAGCCGCCAACCAATCATTGCGCCAAATAACAGCTCACCCCTCTCTCACTCTTCAATTCCATTGCAGAATATGTGGCGCTGCAGTGTGTGCCGACGAAAGATGGCCTCGCGTGTGTGCATCCCACAAGACTCAACCGACTCCATGTTGGACGTGCCCGTGCTGGAGGCGCTGCAACGACGTCACTCCGATGCAAAACTCGGCTCAACACAGACACTGGCACCGGCAAATGGTGCCGCATTGGCACCGCCGCGCAGTCCCGAACTGCGCCGGCATTCGGATGTCTCACCCGCCTCGCTCAAAGAACTCGAAAAGGTAAGCGATGTTCCGACAATTGTGTGTGCGTGTCTGCAGCTGCTGTGTTGTGCTTGCGTATTTTGTTTTAGTTGTTGTTGCTTTAGTTTTACTTTGCGCCATTTTGAGTTCGAGATTAGTTGTTGTTGTTGTTAGTTTGTGTTTATATTTGTGTTTGCGTTTGGGTGCGTGTGCCAAAAAAGAGTGGGCGTGTAGTGCGCGAAAGACGTACCGTACCGTACCGTACCTCACTCACCTGCCGTACCTTCCGTACTCTTTGTACTTTTCGTAACTTCGTTCGATTATCGTACAAACATACAAACAAAAATAACGCAATTTGATGCGCGGCCGCTACACACCACTCTCGTGTGATAACCACACACCACACCCACACCCAACCCACAACCTGAAAATGCAAAACGCAGTTGAAGGGCAATAAAACACCGGGCGGTGATTTGGACTTTCGCAAGGGTGGACGCAGCATGGCGCCGAGTCGTTCGTCGAGCCCGCCACGGCAGGCGGATCTGGAGCAGCAACCGCCTTTTGGACCGCCCCTGTCGCGCATTGCTTCGCGGCGGGGTTCGCGTGTGGCGCGTCAGCACAGCTATGACGATGACATGAATAGTGCGGCCATGGCAGCGGCGGCCGGCGCGGGCGGCGCTTTGGGTGCGGCTGGTGCACTGGGCATGGCGGGCGGTGACCCCGGACTCGGCATACCAGCAATGCCGAGGAGGTTAGTTTGGGGAGTTTTAAGTGTTTGCGGCCATTTAGTTTTCAAGTTTTCTCCTCCCCTTTTGCCTTTGCGCTTTAGAAAATCCGCATACGACGTCTTTGCGCCAAATCTGCTGCAGAGTGCGGCGCCAGCTACTGCAGCACAGCTACAACGATCACCTGGCGATGGCATGTCTCCTCAGATTGCTTTGCCCGGTTCGCGGCGACCCTCCTTCCGTGTGCCGCATCCTTCCGAGGATTTACAGAACGATGAGTCACCAAGTCCGGACAAGGGCAGCCCAGTGCTAACGGTGGACGACGACAGGCGCATACGACGGCGTGGATCACAGCTGTAAGTAGAAGCCTTTCGAATTCAGCAATAAATAAATTGAATCATCTTGGATGAGAAATACAAATTTTAACTCAGATCCAATGTTACTTACCGTAATCGTTTTTCTATCGAATTCTTTACTCGCAGCCCTGATTTGGCCGCGTTACAGCAACGCGGTGCTTTACCAACCAACCTGCCGGCCACCATACCCCCTCCACTCGCCGCCTTTACTGGCCCAAACTTGGAGGACCTGGAGGCACCTCGGCGTCAAACATCGATGGATGGTGAAGCTATTAAAATTGTCATACACGACGTGGACTCGGGTCCTATTTGCTCATCGAAACGCAGAATCGTCTTGCGCAGAGATCCCACAGACAAGGCGCATCGCAGTAAGTAGAAAGCGCTTTTATAAACCTTATTTAGTTGATTATTTTAGCGCTTGGAAAATTAAACTAAATATAACTTTTTGATAAAAAAAATCTGGCATAAATATTCGGTGATTTAAGACATGGGCATACAAAATTTTTTTGCTAAATTAGAAACATAAAAATTCATCAAAAATTGGGTATACATTTTTCGTCATTCAAAAACTGCACAGAAATTTTCGGATTGTTGACAATTTAAAATAGGATAAAAACTTTTGGTCATTTGAAAACTGTACATAAATTTGTGGTTATTTAAAATTGGACATACATTTTTGGGCAATCATTTTTGCAATTTAAGAACTGCACACAAAATTTTAGACATGAAACTTTTTGGAATTATGAAACCGATTAAAATTTTCGGTGATTTAAAAACAGGACATCAATTTTTGGTCATTGAAAATTTGCCATCAATTTTGGGTCTTTAGAAATTGGTCATCCATTTTTGGTCACTTAAAGCTGGGCAGAAATTTTTGGCTATTTAAAATTCGCAATCATTTTTAGAACATCTAAAAATTGGACACAATACTTTGAAACATAAGATTGTGTTTCCTTACAAAGTGGATGTAAAATGTGCTAATATTTAAAATTTTTGTTTATTTAAACATTTTCTTGCCCACTTTTTTCAGTTTTGTGATCTACTTTATAAGTTCATATAACCGTAGTTTTTAAAAGAGCAGAATAAATGTCCAGAAATTTAAAAAAATGTTTGCCAATTTACTAAAAAAGTACGTAAGTCTGTACATATTTTTCCAAAAACTTGGCAGAAATTTTAGGACTGAAATGCTTGGCAATTTAAAATCGGATAAAAAAGTTTGGTCATAAAAAAACTGGACATAAATTCGGTAATTTAAGAGGTCATAAATTTCTGTTCATTTAATATTTGCTATAAATTTTTGGTCGTTTAAAAACAGGACATACATTTTGGGTCACTCGAAAACAGGTCATATTTAATTGACCATAGCAAGAGACTTCTGCATCAAGGACCTGGATCACAATCTTCAGGAATGAATTTACCAATTCATCTTAAGTTGGCCTATTCGTTTGACTTGGGGTAACAGTAGGGACAGCCAATACCTAACACTCCCTACCTTCTCTCGACGGCGCTGATACGGTTTAATTAACCTGAAAGAGGAAAAAACGATGGCAGGAGTTGGCGGAGGGCCACAGTTAAGAATATTCCTCCTGTTTCCGCTATCTAGGCCTACGAAGGCTAACGCTTTGGAAACTGGTTACCTTTTGCTGAATTGAGGGACATTGAAATTGTCACGAGAAAACTTCATAAAAATGAAAACTTTAATCCTCCTCGTATTTACGACTCTTTTTACATATATATGCAAGGTTAGAAAAAAATGGTGACACTTGAGTCAGTATCTAAGCCAATAAGGCTACGTTGCGGTTTTCTTAGAATTACTAACAAGCATAAATACTTTTGATCAGCTGCTTTTGACAGCTGGTCATTGTGATAAACTCCTTCAAGCGCACTTACCACTCAATGTCTTTCCCTTCCAATTATGTAGCTTCTCAGCCGTTCAACGAAATGATTTCTGTTAAACGCACATACATAAATGAGCCATTGTTTTTGTATCCGCTCCTGAGTTTAAAAGGCTTTGCAAGACCATCCCAAATGTTATTTTTCTTAGAAGCTCTCCAATGTCCCTGGAAGTTGTACAAAAACAGAGTACATAAAAAATAACTCAATGTTGCCATTGCTGCCAGCAAATCAAAGCTTCGGTAGTTCTGCGTATAAATAGACAGCTTTTCCTCGAATTCCTTTGTAAATCAGTAATCGAAGTATGTACATTAAGGTTATGATTTTTTTTTAGATTTAAATGCCTGTGGTGGCAAACGATGAACTTTTGTATAAATTTCCCAAAAATAACAACAATTTTGATAAATTATAAAAAAAAACTCCCGCGCATAACGGAATTTATTATCAGTTTCTAAGTGGAGAAAATTAATATTCAAACATGTTTTTCTTCTCAAATGTTTTATGGTTTTATTAAAGTAAAATAGATTCGTGGATTTTTATTGCTGATACACATCGTTTTTAAACCAAAACTTGGTAGGCAAAAAGGAATTTCGGTCGAATTTTTATACTAGGTATGGGGCTTTGCCATGCAACAGCCTTGTAAATGAAATGATAGTGTGCGCGGGAGGTATTTTCACGAACCAAAAAAGATATCGCCAAAAAAGTAATATATGGACAAAAGTTCATTAAATGCACGCACAGGCAAATCAAAATTTAAAAAAGTGTAAAAAAATCATAACCCTAATGTACATATATGAGTATTATCTGAAAAACGCTTTTAAAGGAGGATTTCTGGTAATTTTTTACCATGATCCATTACCTCAAGTATTTTTTTTTTAAGTTGACGACGATTAAAAAGTATTGAAAATTGTATGTATATTCCACATTTTAATCAAACGATGACAAATGGGCACACAAAGGTGGCGATTCAAGGCCAGAAATGCTTCACAATCGGTGTCAAAACCGAAAGTAGTACGCTGGGCCAACCTTTGATTCAACTCCCTACTGTCAAAGATTAATTCGGTAAACAGGCAAGCCTCGATGCTAAAAAAAAAGGTCAGAACGACTATACAAATATATAAATAGAGGCCAGACAAAAGAGCGAAAAACTCTGTTGGAAAGTTTTAATGTAATTTTAATGTGATTAGTACAAATTTGTTTTGGTTTCGGTAGAATCCTTTCAATGGTTGGTTGAAAATAGACTTGTAAAGATTATTCATTCCTTTTTAACGGATCTAAAAAAATGAGAACGTTATCAATTCGTCGTGAAAATTCCTGAAAATATAGCAAAAATTTAAAATTTACGCAGAATCTTCAAGAATATTCACAAATATCCAAAAAAATCCTGGCAAAACCTGTTTCCTTTTGTTTTTTCTTTTTTTTTTTGTCGGAACCAGGCAAAAAACAACGCGTGCTGAAAACAAAGTGCTTAGGAAATCTTTAAAAGCTGCGAAAAATTAAGAAATTTTTCAAAGCAAAGTACCGCAAAAACTAGAAATCGCGAAAAAAGTGTTTAGAAAATTTTGAGAAGAATATCATTAAACCAGCGAATTGCCTAAATGTCTTGACTATAAATGCAAAGTCACGTAAAGTCCCGAAAAGCCCCAAAAGATGCCGAGAATGCTGAAAAGTATTCCAAAAATTAATTAAGAAAATTTTTTCAAAGTCGCATAAAAATTTACAAATGTATTGGATGTCACGAGGAATCCCGAAAATTCCCATCAGATCCGGATACAATCACGTGCATGTTTAAAAAATATTTAAAAATCCCGAACTACTTCGAGAATAATCCAAAAAAAAACCACTTAAAGTTTTGTGAAACATAGGGAAAAACGTTCGAAAATCCCAACGAAATTTTCGAAAAAAATTTTTAGGAGATTTCAAAAAGTCCAAAAAAACTGAAACAGTAAGGCTATCGTTAATTAGTAAAAAAATATCCAAGATTTCATTGTAAATTAATTAAAAACCACAAAAAGCATCGAATTGTCTCGAAGAAATACTGAAAAAAGACGAAAATTCCCAAATTTTTTTGGGATTTCGAAAAGTATATATGTGTGCATATCATTAAACAAAGTCTAGAAAAAATCAAAAAAAAATCTGAATATACAGAAAATGTATCAAACCTTTTTAAATCTTAATAATTTGTCTACGAATATTTAAAAAATACAAAAAAAAAACCCTTAAAGTCGTATAGTCTTAGATCCGAAGATCTTCTGTTTAATGGATTAAATTCAATTTTGTGTGAAATTTAACGTGTTATTAGGCGGTATGATCATTTTTCTGTTTCGAAATCGAACATTATCGAATAATAATTGCAGTTTTGCAGATGTGAACGAATATACTTTGAAAGTTATTTCAAAAACTCCCCATCCCAATTTACAATTACAAAACTTTAACAACTAAAATGAATCTACTCCTGTGCAAAAAAAAAATCCACACTGACCATTTACCAGCATAACCAAATTGTGTATCGGTGACGCTAATCTAAAAGAACAAACATTCGAACTAATCGAATACGATGACAAAGCAAAATGCATTGTCCATTGCACAAAATCGTCCTCCAGCTGCTTGGGAATATCAGCAACCAATAAATACATATTTACGTATGAATATGCTGCTTCGCCTCTGAGCTGCCAAATGCAAATAATGACAAGCGAGTGGTTAGAAAATTGAAATCCCTTCGAAAGTGAAATGCAACAAAACTGATGGAGTGCAATGAAATAGCAAGAAGAAAAAAGCGAGAAATTTTAGTGAACATTGTTGTCTGCTGGTCGCCGACAACCCAACAACACAGGATGACTGCAAAAAACACTCGAGTAGCCAGCCAGCCAGCTGCCGAAGTATATTTGCACATCTGCTTGTAAGCAAGTATGTATTGACTGTACCTTATTGGCTTGGCTTGGCAGCGTTGGCTAGCGATTGGTGATTTCTTATGATGTTCATAGTCTTCATTGCTTTGTGTTGTTCGTCGGGTATTGATTGGTCTTTGAATAAATTGAATTTTTAACATCCGCGCGCTGTGCCTGGCAAGTAAAATGCTAAATATGCTAACTTGCGAGTAGAATGTTTAGTAGAGTGCAATGCAGCGCATTCAAATGGAATGGAATGTAGCTGCTACAATAGACATAAATACCTATCAAACGATACATACAAATTCTATAATATTGACTAATTTAGCGTAAATGGAAATTAAGTTACCGAGTGGAAATTTAATGAAATCCCAAGAAGGTATAGCAATGAAAAATTGTTTGTGAAGCAAATGAGTCAAGTAAAAAACCAAATTCGCTTAAGAAGCTTCGATTGCATAGCAGGGATTATGAAGTTGGTTTGCATAAAAAAAAGCGAAGGGCTCGGAAATTGCTTTTTTTGAAGAAGGGAATTCAGCGCTATTCAATAAGAATCATTTGAACAATCGAATATTGCCCCAAAATAAGTACGAGTAAATGCCAAAAAAAAAGAAGTTGTATGGAAAAAATATTTATCTTCTATGTAAGTCGCTTACGAAGATACCAAAGCGATGTTGGTCTGCCTTCCAGACAGTTTTTTGATGTGTAAACATCTTGGTTATCGGCAGTGTTGCTATTTTAGCCGTTTTCCGGCTAGATTTAGCCGGTTGCGATAGCAAACAGCCGGAGAAATTTCGATTTAGCCGGCAGCCGTTTTGCAGAAAAAAATTAGCCGTTTTTAGCCGATTTTGCTATTTGCCTTATTTTCTTAAATTTCAAATATGTATATATGTTTCCATTTTTGACTAAGCGTCCCAAAATCTGTTAGACTACTAGCCTTATCGTGGAGAAAATTTTCATGTCAGGCAGGGTTGTATGAAATTGGGCCGATTTCGCTTATTTTTATTTTAAACGAAGAAGGGATTTTCTTCATAACATATTTGTTATAAATGTCTTAATTTTAAGTGTGAAGTTTTATTCGCAAACTTAGAAAATAAGAAATTATTTCACTGTTAACACACTCAAGATGCAAATTTACAAATTCGCACATTTGCAAGTTTTTCTACCAGCTAGTGTCCACGGTTGCATTTCAAACAAAAGAAATTTGTATAGAATTTTAAAATTCCTCGGAGGGGCAAAAAACAGGATCTACGTGTATATATCTTGTCATTCCGACTTTCTTCAACATACGTTTCAATTTCTTTGTCGGGTTTTCTATATCGACTCTGGTTGAGATTGCATTCCGATTAAGAATACATTTTTTTTTTGCCGAGTACCTTTCAAATCATTGGATTAATTAAGTAAACAAGTATTAACTTACATTTTTCATTTTAAAATCGCTCCAGTTTGTAAATTTTTAAATTTAACGAACTTGTTTATTCAAATTATCGTCGACAAAAGTCCAACCATGTGCCACAATCATATGCTTTTCCTAATTGCAAATTCGTGCTGGCAAAACTTTTTCCGTCTCGAATTTGTAACTTCTCTCCAAGAAATAGTCTTTTTACTCGTGATTTACTTAAATAAGACATGTGAAATTTAGTTGAAACATTTTAGCCGTTTTTAGCCGGTTTTATTTGCAAATTTAGCCGGTTCGTCCAAAAAGTTCTGGCAACACTGGTTATCGGTATGGTTTAAATTTGCTTTAACCCAGCCAGAAAGTTGGTAACTGCTTCTTGCGTAACCCAGCAGAGAATCTATTATTGTTTCTTGTGTGTACAAATGAACTTTTCGGGACTAGTTCGAGATCATTTCGGGACCGTTGAAGACAACCATGGGACTAGTTCTGGACTATTTATTGGCTACTTCAGGGCTATTTAAGATACATTTTTAGTCTAGTTCGGGATGATTTTGGGCCTTGTAAGGCTTGTAAGGAGCTATTTCGGGAAAGTTTCAAAACTTTTTCGACATAATTTCGGGATAAGTTTTCGACGTTTTCAGAATCACATCTGGACTACTTCAGCACGATTTTGGGACTAGGTCGGCATGATTTCAGGGTAGTTCGAAACTACTGACGAAATAATCCTGAAATAGTTCTGGAACATTCCTGGAGTGGTTATGAAAAAGGGGGATACTGCTCCTGACAAAATGAATGAAATGAAACGAAATTAATTTTTATTTTTTAACTTAACCTAGTTACATTTGTCTCCTTTTTTGTGAAAACTTACATTACAGGTCCTATAAGGCGTCAAAAATCAGTGAAACTTTGTTTGAAATATAATTTTTTAAATTTTTCGAAGATCTGACGTTTGACCCCTTATAGTACCTGTAATATAGTAAGTTTACACAAAAAAAGGTGCATCCGTTTAGATAAGAGCGAAAGGCGGACCACGTCTATATTTTTAATTTCTAAGTAAAATAATTTTTTACCAAAGATCCGATTTCGAACTTCGAAAGCCCATATCTCGATTTCGGAGGCTAACTTCGAAAAACGGAGAAACTACTTTTTAACTTTCAAAAAAAAAATGGTTCGGCCCAATATCCAGAAAAAAAGTTGATTATGCCGTATAGTGTAATTATTGCACAGTCATACTTATTTATGGCTTTAAAAATTTTTCTCACTCGTAATTGTTATCAAAAGACTTTTTTAGAATTCTTAAGAAAATTTGAATGACTTTTTTGAAACTCCACCATGAAATAATTAATATTCAAGGTCTCTGGTAGCAACACTCTTTCGCAGTTAAGGATTCACTGTTTACGTTATTTATTGCAGAAATCTATATAGTTTCATCTCGATTTACGTTTACCTCGCTGAAGTTATTTTGAAAGGTAGTTTAACATCCAAACACTAGCATTTCTCATTCCATTCAAAGCAGCCCTTCTTTCAACAAACGCTTTATACATACACGTAATTTAACTGGCCAACACCTTATTACTGAAGCAGTGCATTAAACTGTCATTATGCACAGTCATTTAATTTTTGCATCAAGTAAATTAACTTCAAAATCGCGTACTTAACTCAATCTGAAAGTGTTTTACTTTATGCAAATGGCTGCAGAAATTTAGTAAATAAAAGCAATTAAATGCATGCATCACACAATTTCCAAGCGTTTAAAAATTACAGCGATTATTTGCATGCTGATGAAGCTGTCAAGACGCGTACATACATACATACACAGCTTTTTCGCCAAACAACTGCCAAAGGCGCGGTGTACAAGGCGTATACGCAACCGTAGAGTGAGGGCGAGGGCACCACGAAGCACAGCATATTTTCAACTTCAACTGCTTCAATTACTTGAAACAATAGAAATTATTATTATTATTCCTCTAACAATACTGCAGCATACTGATTTGAATTTCCATTACCCCCTTTACGCATCATTATTGTTGTTGCTGTGCAAAAAAAACAAAACCCTCTAACGACAGATAGCAATGTTGCCACAAAGCAACCAACACCAACAAACTTTGCATATTTCACCAATATCAACTCATTTCAACTATTATCCAACTGGAGGAGTACCATCAACGCGCACTTGATTAGCATTCAGAAATTGGCTTTGTATTTGCTGTTGTTGTGCTTTGTATTTGCTTTCAAAAGCGCTCGCACACTATTCGAGCTGCAGTGACAACAGACAATAGAACAGACCGATAATGCTGTGTAATTGTGAAGCGGAGGTGGGAGAAGGGAGATTCGGTAGTGGTAGATGAGTTGAGTAGCTGCGTCAATTTAAAGGACGATTCGACAGCTCGCAGGATTTTTGGCTGGGGGAAGGGGGGGGAGGCGAGCTAATGATTTTAGTAACTTATATATAAAGCGCACAACTAATGGCGAACGAGTTGAGCGGCAGCCCCGGAAATGTTTTTGTTATTGTTCGCTAATTTTGATTTCTTGGCAATAATGAGATTTTCTTCTTCTTCTTCGACGCAATATTGTGAAAGTAAATACGAAGAGTGAACGGCTTAAGTGAGAGCGTTTTTTTTTTTTTGTTTGGTGGTTGATTTGTGAAAATTTGGCAGCTTTAGGGGGAAAAAATGTCGATTTCTAGTTAACGCGCTACTTTTGAATTTTAGTAATTTTCCCTGGAATTTTTTCTTACCTTTCTATGCGCTCCTGTAACAATGGCAGTGCCTTAATTTAATTATTTCAAGTTAACTGAGAAGCTATGAAAGAATAGATGGACGTTGTATGTAGCTTTTGTGAAAAGTATCGCACATTTTAGCTCAGCAACAACGTTACTCATACGCCACGTCGTACCCACTTTTACACTTCCCACATTTTCTCAAACCTAAAATATATTTTAATAAACCAACTGCGCAAAATTTTCTATATCTAAAATTACCTGCACGTCTATGGAGGTATGTATGTATGTGGTTGTGCTTTTGTGGGTTAGCTGGTTTACTGTGTTGGCGGCTTGGTGTCTGGCAAGCTCTGCATGCGGTCAGCTTGTGGTGCATACTAGCATTTCCGTTGCTACAATTTTTGCCACTAATATTTATTTGTTCTTCTCTCTGCTTGCTGAAGTTTATGGCTTTACCTTGAATGCATTGTTGTTTTAACTTATCTTTTGTTGTTGCTGCGAGTCATATTTTGCTTACATTTTCCGCACTGCCAGCCAGTATGGTTGCTTACATGCATCTTTTCAAGCTGGCGCTTTATCATGTGCAATCTCTGCTGGCTGGTTAGTGGATACAGGATTTTGTACTGTTTTTTGTCAAAATCTCTCGAAAAAAAAGTTATGTGGAAGTTACAAAGAAAAATAGCGAATATTTCTATTGTTCTCTGATGTAGGGTTTAAATAAACTACAAACCGGAAAGTTATCTTCAGCCGGTGCTATGGATAAGCAAATATGATAAATCACCTAGCTTACTTTCCAAATACAGTTAATATAACGCAGGAAAGTTGGACATAAAGTGGCCGCTGTTGGTTAGTGGTTAGCAGTGCCTGAGTTCAAGCCCGGTTCTACCCAACATCAAAAAATAAAAAACCCAAAAAATGTTTGTTTCCTAATGGCGATCGCCCTCGGCAGGCAATGGCAAATCTGCGAGTGTGTTTCTGCCAAGACAAAAAGGTTCTCGTAAAAATACTATCGCCGTTCGTAGTCGGCGTAAAACTGTAGGTCCATCCGCTTTGTGTGACAACATCAAGGCGCACGGCACAAATGGGAGGAGAAGCTTTTAAGCCTTTAAGTGTTGGCGACGGTGAAAACCCCAAACGATGGAACTATTAGCTGCAGGCATAGTTCCAAAGAAGAAGGAAGCATGTATCAGCAAAAGTAAAATCTAGTTTTGTCATATTTTCAATCCATTCAACAATAGTTGCTTAACATAAATTTAAAGCCATTTACTTAACAGTAGCAACATAAAAACTATCCTAATCAAGTTTTTCACTGAAATCTGATAAAAAGCAATTTTTCCATAAGAAAATTTCTTAAGACTAAAAGGAATTGACGAACATGATAAATGTTGTGAGTTTTGCAGCAATCGTTAGTAAATCACTCTCGATACATAACTTGATAATTATAATTGGGGATTACACTGACAAACACGTAAGCAAATATATTGAAAAATATTATGGTAACATATATCAATAATGATGTGGATAACAAACAAAACATACATAATTAAGTTATCGAAAAATGTGTGAAAACATCGATAACAAAATCGATAACGAAATCGATAAATGAATTGATAAAAGCATCTTGCCCGTAATAGGATTTCTTAAGACCTATCATCTTTTGAAGAAAAAGTAACATTTAATAAGTTTTTTAGATGGCCCCAATAGTCGCCCAGCTTGTTAACATTAGCATGAAAACCTATACTTGTTATCAAAAACATTTTCAAAGTGTTTCCTAGATGCATTGCTTTAACCAGGCATCGTAACGGTTATGATCTTCATTATACCAATCATAATTTAAGCGGTAAAATTGGATTTTTTTTCTGCTCTATAATTTTTGGATTTTTATTTTTTTATATATTTTTTTTATTTTTTATTTTTTGTTATTTTGGATTTTTTTTTTTGGATTGTATTTTTCTCCTACATATTTTAACTGCTATGTTTAATTTTTTAAATCATAAAATATTTAAATGGATCAAGCAGTCTCAATAATAACAGCTGAAAAATATCGGAGGAAATTATAGTACAAAATAACTATTTTTGATCGAAAAAAAAATAAAAATCCAACCAGACAGACCGAAATTTGTCTCCAAACCAAACTTGCCAAGGGATGGCGGAAATTCGTTCGAAAATAAATCATCTTACCAGCCAGTCGGAAAAATCAACCAGCTACAAAATATAAAAATAAATAACAAAAAATCCAAATATTGCTATTTAACGGTGATTTTACTAAGGTTCCTGATTTAACTAAATATTTGCCAGTGAATTAAAATGCGTAGTTAAATTTTTGTATACATTCAAATTAATCGTTCCTGCGAAATAAATATTCACAGTACTTTATAACAGATTAAATAAAGCCTGTCTACCAAATATCTATGTACTTAATGTTACGCTCTCATTATGTCACATACATACATAGATATATAACTATTCTATGCTCATCATGATGATGATATTCTCATCGGAGCGTTTTATGGCATTGTATTTTCCCAAAACTACAAAAACTAATAAATTAAATTTCAGCTGAATATTTACGTTAGTATTTGATTCGTTACACACACACACACACACACAATTATAATATGTATATTAAATTTGAGTGCATTTCATTTTATACTCCACTAATATTATCTTCAATCACTTCGGTACACATTATTCCAATTTGATGCATGAAAATTTGAAATGCACTCTCCTTTGAGACATGCCAACGAAATGGCAATGTGGAAAAGTTGTACATATGTATGTATGTATAAATTAAGTACATACATGCATCCAACTATACGTATGTACATATACATATACACAAACGAGCGCATTAAATATGAAATATCCCATTATGGTTACTCATACGCCATGTACCTCGCGGATGGCTTTCTACGTTTGCGACAGAGTGTGAGAACTAGCGACTAGGGAATGTGCACCACAAGCATTGCATTTTTTTTTTTATTTGTATGTATGCAGTTATGTGGGAGTAGATATTTTCAAAATTCTGCACTAAATATGCAACAACAACAACAACAACCACAACCACAACTTGACTGAAGCGTCGTAACGCAACAGCGCTGCATAGAATTTCCGTAAATGCAATTGGCATTCCAATTTAGCGCAACAATTCGCAGTGTGTGCACGAATATATAATTCATCAGCAAATGGGAGATGTTGTTATTGTTATTGTTGCTTATACATATGTATGTATGTGTCAAAAAGATGCTAGCTTTCTCGCTTGCATGTGCGGGGCTGTTCGACTGTTATTTCGTTTCGTAGTTGGAGTTGGAGATGATGAATGCGGTTGAAGGTAAACACTTACATAAGTGAGCGCTTGTGCGTGTATTGGTTAGCGGAGGTACAGCTAATTTCACTTAGTAAAATAACTGAATTTTGTCTGTTTGTCGTAGAGTTGCAAATTGTAGAAAATTAAATATTAAGTGAGTGCAAATACTTGAAGAAGGGAAAGTAGAGAACCAGTTCATGGAATTCTGGGCTAATTAAACAATACAAATATGAAACTTTAATTTTAATAACAAACAAAAAAAACGACGAAACACTAATCACTATGAAAAGATTTGTAGATCGATGTGCCTGAGTGGTTAGAGGTGCATACTACCACACCGAAGTACCTGAGCTCGACCCTTGGTTCGAGCAACATCGAATTTAGACGCAGCGGTTTCCATGGCAAACCTACGAGTGTAGTATTACTGGCTTGAAAAAGCTGCTCAGAAAACTATTTGCAATTGGGAAGTGGCGAAAAATTGTAGGTCCCTCCATTTCTGTTAAGGCATCACGACGTACACCACAAATTGGCGTAGAAGCTTAGTAAAAGTGTAAGCGCCAAAATATTATTGTAAATAATTTATTTCCAAGAGGGTTATACTTTTCATTCACATATCCTCTATTGCACTCAGTATTTAGTTTACCGCTACCCAACTGTTGTTTTGTTGTTTTCAAACAATTTTCCATATATTCCTTTCCGTAATTAATTTTAAAATAAATGACGTGGAGTCGTTTTTTTTTCTTTCGATATACATATTGGCTATCTTTTCAAGTACCCCGGGATACATTATAACTATTTCACAATTTTTTTTAAAGTAGTGATATTTCCATAAGCAATTTTATTCGACCTTTATGCTAGGAATGTAAATATCATGGCTTCTTAAGCCTTCAAGTTTATTTCCAATGAAAATATCCACACTTTTTTTTAGTTTTAATTCAAAGAAAGGGCAAGCCCGTATATCTACATAAATGTTTATGCATAAATATAGCATGAGTATATGCATAAGTTTTTAAAATATATATGTACATTAGGGTGCATCACCAAAAAAAAAGTTGCGGTTTTTCCACCGGAATCATAAAATCTATTACATTTTAAGACTTTCGCCAAAATACTTCGTAAATATAGTAAGATTTATGTAAGCAAGACCGCTTTGAGAATACCTCCAAAAATCTCACTATTTCGGTTCCGTTGACGCAATTTTGCACATTTTAAGGCAGACCTTTAAGCTTAAACTCTTCTAACATCTGAGGTGATTTTTTAGAATAAAAATTTTTATTTTATCATTTTTACTACAAAAACTCAATTTTTGGAGGTTTTGTAAGTTAAGTCCAGCTCATGTAAATCTTAATACTTTTCTGAAATATTTTTTGAGAAGTCTTAAAATATAAAAAATCTTATATTTTCTATAGAAAAACAGTACCGATTATTTGTATGGCGAGTGATGCACCCCCTAATATATGTACGCATGTATTTTCTTTACTGCTTTTAGCAATTTCCCTACATCGATTTGCAATTCAGTTGAAACGGAAAGCCTGTTGAGTGCGCTTTTACGATGTCTAAAGTGGGTTTAAAGTGCTGATGCAAAAATTTATATATTACATTTATACATACATATACATATATGAATATGTATATATTTACATACATATAAACGAGTACATTTTAATAAATAAAAAATAACGATCATTTTTGATATTTTGGAAAGAAATTGCTTAACAGATTACCAAGAAAAAGTCGGAAATACGAAAGCTTTTTTTAAACTCAATTTATGTGCTTGCACGGATACGTAAATACGTAGAGGCTGAGTCACTGGGCCTTATGAATAAAAAATAAGCAATTGCTCTTTCTTAAAATTTCAGATCTTTTAGTCTATTTGTTCTAACAAATTTAAGTAAAAGATTTGAAATTTTGAGAAAAATCAATTGCTTATTTTTCATTCTAAGGCCTATTGTTTGAATGAGTGTTTTTAGCTCCACTTTTTTTCTTAACATTTTTTTTCTTAAATTTTTTAAAAATTCAAAGATATTTCTTTTATCATTTTTTTTAATTCTTTGGTACGTAATTGGTAAGGGTTTTGAGTAAAATGACCTGCTTTCCGGTTGCACAGTCGAAAAATTGTTTGAAAATATTTTTATTTTCATTTGAAAACAGAATCATGATATGATGTTAAGTGATGAAAAAAAAATGCCTTTACTTCATCTTTTCACAGGACGATAATTTTCCCTCCGAGTTCGTTCAAAACTGAATTTAGTAGAATTTGAGGGGCAAACAAAACTGAGAAAAAGTAATAATATTTGAGACTTATATATACAAAAATTTGGCTACTTAAAAATTAAGTACTTTATACATCGCGCTACTTGTATTTTGTGTGCAGAAAATCGTGAGTACTAGCTATACTAACTTCAGCCAGATACTGTGGAATACTTTAGTGCGATGGAACGATTGCCAAATATGTTATTTTTTTAATTTTGAAGTTTGCCATTTTTCGACACTTAAACAATTTTTTTCTCAAATACTGGAAATTTTAGAAAAATTTTTTAAACGTATTTGACATTATCATCAAAATATCTATAACAGAGAGAAAGAGAGAATATAGATGGGCTTAATGCTCTGGCTGAGAATAATACCCTAAAAATTCTATGAGTGCTTCCAGGGCACATTGGAGTCCAAGGCAATGAGAAAGTCTAACATCTAGCCGACTGACTGCTGCCATGACACATAAAGGTCCGCAGCCCTTTTTTCCAATAGGTCCCAACACGAAAAAGGAAGCGCTCAGAAAGTAAAACACCAAGCTACGGGAACTGTTTTGCGTAACAGCATGAGACTTGCTCAATCCAAAAGCTCTCTAGAAGGGTACAAGCTAAACAAAAAATACAGGTTACCCATAGGCCGCCCTAAGGAGAAACTAAAGATCATTGCAGGTATTTTGACGGATCACTGCAGGCTAATAGGGCACTTGTATAATTTATGAATCTGGTCCAGTAACCTATGTCGCCAAGAAGACTCCATTTCACCTCCTTTGGGACCACATACACTCTCTACCTCCGGGATGAATTCTGAAATTTCCAGAGTCTGTAGGACTAGGTGAGGTACCGTGATGAGCTTAGGGCATAATGGACCTACTGGTCGCAGTGCTTTTTCCAAATATCTATCCTATATATCTATAATATGCGGTGAATCCGGTTTTCGAGATCAAACTCGTCCAAATTGTGTTGAACCAAGTAATTTATTTTAAAATCATTGGGCCATAGCATTTTCATGGCCCACAGGTAGGAAGAATTTTTTATGTTGTTGGAAAAGCGTAAACAACTCTTAAGCCTGACACTTTTACAATGTGTTAAATTGGTTTTTCAAAATGTATGTAAGTGCGTGCATGCCTTCATATATACATAAATAATACTTACATACACATTTTGTTTACTTAAGCATCTGTTCCGCTTTCAATAAGTATGTATTTAAAGCTTTGACTTCTACGCACTACAATCCATTAGATTTTATGGTTGGCCATTCAATGGCACATTTAACAGCGCATTTGAATTTTTTGTATTAATAAAAATAGCAATAATAATAAAAAGCAAAATCAAAAGGATTATATAAGTACTTCTGATAGTTCATAAATGCAATAATGTTGCTGTGCATATGACCCAGATATTGTATTTTCCTACAAATGACACGCTTACTTACCTACATACATATACATATATACATATATGCACATAGAAAGCAACCATTTGAATATGCGACCAAATAAATTGTACCATTAAATAATTTACACATCATTGCATCTCACCGACTGCTTGTCGTTCGTCCTTCACTTGGCTGATTTGATTTTTCTTAGTTTGTGCTCTTACATACATATGTACGTATGTATAAAAGATTCACATCTGTGCCATTGATAATATGTATAACAAAATAATCCACTTTTTGTGGTTACCGACTTGTACGTTGAATAAAAAAAAAAAATGCGATTTTTATTTGATGCAAAAAGTTTTTCTCTGCTTCGCTGCTTTTTGTTGGCGTGCGCTTTTGCTTTTCAGTGACCTTTGTGGTTTTTCTTTATTTTTCCTTTAAGCGTATTTCTTGCTATGAAACAACAAGGAAAACTTTTCAATTCATGAGTACGCAGAGATCAGCGTATTTCTTTTTTTCTTCACAAAGCCATAACTGCGAGTGGTTTTTTTATAATGCGAATTATAAGTGTTTTCTTGACAACTTCCTTTTGTGTTAAAGTTTTTGTGTTTTCATAAAAAAAAATACAGAAAGCAATAAATATTTCTAGTTTGTTCTGGAGAAAAAATTTCTTATCGCACAGCTGGCAAAAGTGAGTAAATTCATGAGAGCTCTGTGTCAAAAGGTAATATTTTTTACCATTAGCGACTTAAGATTAAAATTCGAAGCAATAGTAGAAAATTTTATTGGGGTTGGGGGGTGGCTTAAAAAAACTCCAATTTTGAAGAGCGCAAAGTGTGAGATCACCTGCTAAGCATCAGCGTAAGGAACTGAGAAAGAATACAAATAAGGCCAATGTAGTTTATTCCATAGGAAATACAACATTGTGGTGGAGTGCAATAACGCCCACGGAAATAACGCTCGAGGGCTTTATTTCCTACCTAAAAAAATGAAACAAAGCCCGCGGGCGTTATTGCCTTTTGCCAATGAGCATTATCTCCCTTTCGAAATAAAGACCGTGGGAATTGTTTCATCTTGATTGTGGCTCTTGTATCCATTTTAGAAAACATCCCAAACTCCCTGTTCTAAATAAAAACTAAGTTGATAACATTGAACTAAATATTTGTTTTCCTTTATTATAAGAAGAAATTGAAATTAAAAAGCATTAAACTTTTGTTAAGGCAGTATTTCGATTATTATGCTGGATTTCCACCAGGCATTAAATGGCAAAAATGACAAATGACAAAGTCGGGCATTAAAAAGAAATCGTGTCATTACATTAAAAAATAGTCATTAAGTTCATTTCCACATGGCATACATTTTTTGTCATTTCAATGCCTAGTGGAAATTCGGCATTAGAGTAGAACTATATATTGAAAAAATTTTAATTCCAAATGTACATTATGGTGGTAAAAAATAAAATAAAAATCGAAATTTTAATGCTCTCACCCCCTAGGATTGTTCTATATCAAAAAATATACCAATATTTTTATATTTCGAATTCAAAAAATATTTATAGATCGCTCAGAGCGCTCAAAGTTTTCCATGTATTTTTAATGGGGACAAAACAACTTTTCGGTATAGAATTCTTGGATTGAATAGTTTTCGATCGGGAAAACTCTGGTACTCTTCAGGAGACTTCCAGTAACATACGATAACAAGAATATAAAAAAAAAACTTCAACAGTTTATTCCTTAAAAAACTCTCCTTAGTTTTTAAGCCTGGTAACCGGAAACTCACTTTTTGGTGGCTTAGATGAATTAGCGCTTACACTTTTGCTAACTGTTTGGCCGAGCTTCTCCTCCAATATGTGATGTGCTACTTGATGTTATTACCCAATTGAGAGAAGCTTTTTCAGTGCACATACACACTCGGCAGTTTACCATTGAATGCCAAGCGGCGGCCAGACCAGCGATCGAACCCAGAGCCTACGGAGTGGTAGTAGGCACCTCTAACCACCCAGTCACAGCGCGGCGATATCTAGTCATAATAATAAAAAAAAATCCATCAACTATCAGAATTTCGTTATTCAAAGCCCTGCATAGTTCGGCGTTGTCCGACATTTTATTTTTCCCTAACTATTAGGAAAAGCATGTGATCTTTTGAAAACGTCATTTCAAAATTTGAACTCCATTGAAAATATATAAGAAATTCTCTTCAAAAGTTGCGCGTAAATTTTCATAAAAATACCTCCCTCATTCAGCCACTCAATTGCTAGAGAGCCCAATTTTACGCGAGAAAGAACTCCTGGCTCAAATAAATGGTTATGCAATAAATTTATAAAATAACTGCAATTTTCAAGTACTTATAAACATACGCTTATATATACGTACTCATCATTTGTAACACAAAATTGTTTCTGTCATCTGTCACGCTTCTTCAACTTTGCATTATCTCTTCCTAACTCTGCGCACAATACCACTACATAAGTATTGCTGCGGATTAAAGTTATTTGCTCTTCAGTACTTCAACAACAAAATATGCACGCAAAGTAGCACCCACCTGTACGCAAGCATAGTCTATCCAGGGCATTAGTCAAACTCTAAGCATCCGACTTTAAAATGCATTTTGACATTTTATGAAGCCAGCTAGCTGGTAGTTAATGTTTTTCCCCTTTTTTATTGTCATCCATACAGCTAAATATTTGTATGAGTTCAGCTGCATTTGCATTCACTTCATCGTTTTTTTTCTGTGTTGTTGTTGTATGGGTGTCAACTCCTGTGTGCGTTAACCTTGACGCAAAAATACGTTTGACATCTGGCAAGTGCAAATACAAAATGCAGCCACTCGCACACATGCTTGCAAGTACATACATGCATACAAACGCTTATAGCAATCTGCATTGCATTTGCATACGAAAATGCCCTTTCACAAATGCAAATATCGCAAACGATCTTCAAAAGTGACACAACTCAAAATTTGGCATTTTTGAAATTATGCACTAAAAATGTACACAGAGCTTTTATTTAGCTTTCAGCAAAAGCTGGAGCATATTTTTATTATAATTTGTTGAAAAAAGTCTTCCTTGCCTATATGATTACATATGTGCTCAGACAAAGTTTTTCACATTTTCTGACGAACGTGTAATTTTGAGTTGCGTCACTTTTGAAGATCGTGCGCGATATGCACGTCGAAAGCTATTTTGCTCGGAATTTTATGCTTTAGCCCCTTTTTTTGCTATTTTCAGTCAAATGTGCACGTCCATGTACAGTGACTTAAACAAATGACCGGGTGCGCACTTTTTTTTAATATTCACAATGTTTTTCAAGTTACATTTTTTTTTGTTAATTTTATATAGAAATGCTATCAGAGCTTCACCAAAACTATTTAAATAAAATTTTGAAACTTTATACAAGATTCAAAAAATTATTTATCAAAACTTAAAACCTTTTAATCTGAATCTTTAAAAATGTTTTGGGTTAGCAGTTTTATAGCCCATAAAAATATTAGCAAAAATCAGTGCGTTTTTTTAGACGCCTGAGACTTGCACTCATTACACTAAAATTGTATGCGCTCTAAAGATTGAGATTAAAAACTTTGAAATTTTTATAAAAAAATTTTGGAAATTTTCTAAATTTTTTATAAAGTTTGAACCTTTGATTTATATATATGGTTTTGATTAAAACTTGGACAATATTTTTATAAAAAAATAACAAAAAAAATTACCTTGAAAAACATTGTGAAATTTAAGAAAAAAAATCAAGTCATGGTCACTTGTTTGAGTCACTGTATAAGTAGGTATTCAAGAATGTAAGTATGTGCATGTGCGATGTGATTGCCCATAAGTGGCTTAAGTTGATTAAAACAGCAAAGTAGTTGGTAAAATTTAGGTTGATCTTCAGTGTTATGTAGTGGCATTAACCGCCAATGCTTTATTTATTACCGCTAAAATTTCCTCTTTATTCCTTTTTATTGTAAATTTAGTTGTTCTTGGTTATTATATTTCGCCGCTGGATTTGCGGAGCCGCCTATCGAACAAAAATACTGAACTCCAGGGCTTCAAGCATAATAAACGTAAAATCGTTATTCCAACATGAGATTTTCAAAATAATAGCTTCATAAATACCGGCGTTAACGAAAATCAATTTTGAGCGCTCCTGTAAAGTTTGAGTGCCGTAATATAAGCAGTTGTGCAAATGGGCGATGGGCAGTTTTGTAAAGGCATCGATCATTTACTCTTCAAGGGCATTGAAAATATTTAAGGTTCCTTTAGCTTTCCCGTTTAAAAACAATTATCCTTTACAGAGCTTTTCGGCATACTTTGACTTCTTTTTCGATGTTTGTCAAAATCATAATTTTAAAGTTAATTATTTTTCATAAATTTCTAAGTCAATTGTTCTTAGTTTTAGCATACAAGTTGGGTATGTTAGTTTAATCGGGTTGCTCTCGCTAAGAGTTCACTAGAATGCTCACAATATCTTCAGACGATACCATTTTTCTGGAGCATCTTAGCAGTCCCACTTACGAAGTTGTACCCTAAGCTGTTTAGCTCCGGCGCAAACTTCTTGTTCTTCGTTTAATGAGTCGTAGCAGAAGCTAGCGCAATACAGTGTATTTGTGCAGGTAAGCTCATCAGCCGAACAGTGCGCCGAATTCAAAGCTAGTGTTCGTAGAAAATGCCTTTAGGTAGTCCTGCCCCTTAGAGCAGTGCTTGACAAATCATCGGTGTTATTAAATCTACGTACACAAAGCCAGGTGTCATGTCTTTCATAACCGGAGGCTATTTGAGACTTTCGCAAGGCGCAGTGGAGTTCGACAAGGCCGCCTTTTCTCACTCTTCTTTTCCCTTCTGTGTTTGGGGATGTGTTGGATGCTGCCCTGAGACTTCTCCTCGACTGCGGACTTCGGTGTGAATTTCGAGGTTGCAACGAGAGTCAACTTCTGCGTGCTGATAATCGCAACTTCTGTACCCCATCTCGCCACTATACAGAAAGGAGGCTTATTTTATACCCGTTGCTTTAGCTATCTTGACTTTAAAGCGTTGCAACGCTTTTCGAGTAAATGTCTGTAGTTAAGATGTTCACAAGAGTCTGCAAAACCGTCTGAAGCGTCTTGCTATTTTTTTTCCGCTACATATATTTAGACATTGTGGCCTACCATGCCTACGCGCAACGCCTTTGGATAAGCAAAAGCAATAAGAAAATTATACCGTACCCCACTAGACGAGACATTCTAAGTGCCGGTTTCTTCCAATAGGTTTTAAAAATTAGCTGCCCTGCTAACATATTTTTTCAAAAGAAAATTTGTCTCAATCAAACTCCACTGCATATCGATAGGCCGCGAAATCGACTTCAGCTACCAATACAACCCCCTCCAGTCGATCTCCCTATTCTCACCGCCCAGATTTCCGTTTTGCTCATTCAATGAAGCTGGCTAATTTGTTTCTTTCCGCAATCTTGGTTAATCTCTGCTTTATTGGGTTAGTTGCGAAATAAACACACACCTTCTCCCATTGGCTGTAACTGAATCAAATTAAGGCGCGGACATCACTCCGCTTGGGTCCCATTGCCCTCCAAACTTCGTTCAAGGCTGATTAACATACATTGAAGAAAGGTATGATTTGAAGGCACCTTGAAAAAAATTGCTAAAAGACTGATCTGTCAAAAACTTATTATAGACCAATCTTACCTTCCTACGTGGCTTTGGCAGCAGGCGCGTTATCATGGCTATTGTTCATTTTAGATATGTCTGACTCCAAAGGATCTGATAGCGCATGACACCGGGTCTTCGGTGACAACTTAATCGACTGTACTGAAAGTTAATACTATGTATTTCTATGAGAGAAAAAAGAATACTCGGCGATTCGACCACACTTAGATAAAGTCCTTTCTTTATCAGTCTAACTGATCTATAAAAGAACCAAATATTTATTAGAGAGCACACCTTTAAATTTAAGAGCATTGTGTTTTAATGTAACTTACCGAACAAAAGTAATGTAAGGTAACCACCTCGCCATATAACCACCAAAAAAACTTAAATCATAATTGAATTCATTCAACGTTTATGGGTTAGCCGTCCAATGGTCCTTCAGTTTTATTAAATTACTAATGACCCTTCATAAGAGCATCAAAAACAAATTACGTTATAAAAGTGAATTGATGGAACAGCAAGCAACTGTTTATATGTATGTGAGTGAATGTGGCCGAGATTGAGCAGTATTTGCTTTCCTTACAATGTTACGTATATACATATATACATACATTCTCATGTATGTATGTATATATTTTCATTTGGGCGTTGATAATCATTTTACTCACAATCCCTCCAGCTCTGCCGCACATTGTCGTGCGTTGACTGAAAAAAGCTGGAACGCATATACATACATATTTATTGTATAACGAATATTGCCAACAAAAGCATAAAAGCAGGCTGGGATTAACGAAAATACTCTGTCGAAATAAACAAATAAGGAAATAGCCAAATAACGAAAAGGTAAAATAAACGATTTCATGCAAGCATATGCATGCATATATGTATATATTCATATGTACATTAGGATGCATCGCTCTAAATGCCAAAAAAAAATTTTATTTTTTCCCATCGGAAGTAAAATTTTTATAGTATTTTATGATTTCTGCCAAAATAATTCGGAAAAATACAAAGAGTTGATTATCATCTGAGGTGATTTTTTTTTTTTGAAAGTCTTAAATAATGTTATTTATAAAAAAAAACTAAATTTAAATCTTAATATTTATCCGAAACATTTTGGTAGTAGTCTTAGGATATAATAAATTTTATAATTCCCGAAGAAAAACTGCTACATTTTTTGATGAGTCACCCTAATGTACATATATGCATGCACTTGTTTCTTGTTAACTCGAATGTTGGATGTATACAGCGAACGGTAAATTTAATATTAGTGGCAATAACTTTGGTTTTATGTGGTTTCTCAAAGTTTCCTGATATACATTGGCACAAGCGGCTACCCTGCAAAAATCGCGACTACTCCATGCATGCGTGTAAAGAGTACTCCCTAAGGACCAAAGAGTACTCCAAAATTAACCACAATTCATATAAAAAATATGGTCCAATTAACATTGCGATGTCCTAGGGCAGGACCATATACTCCATCCCTGCATTACAACAGAGTAGCACAAAACTACTCCAACATATTAACAATGGCATTGTTGTTATATTTTTTCGTTTGTATACGCTTTTGTTCTTCACTTCTCAAATGCTTTTTCGAAACTAATAAAAACCAAGACAAAAATTTAAAATTACATGTTGCCTCTGACGGTATTCGAACCCGAACATGCTGGGAGCTAAGAACTAACAGCGAGCATCTCTACACGTTCAGCTACAGCCAGACATGCAAATGTGCTTTCAAATGCTCAACTTCAATCACGTTTCGTTAAAACACGAGCAGTGATCGGATAACAAACAATAAGCTGGCGCAGAGACACGAGTTGGTCCGCTACAGCATGACAGAGGAACACTTTTGTAAGTACTCCAATTTACCACAAATAGACTCATGGTCCAACGATTTTTGCAGGGTAATAAAGATTCTTCTAAGCATGCGTTAAATGCATGCAAACATACACCAATACACAAATGAACGAAAATATATGGAAAGCGCTGAAGGCAGCTTAAAAGTTAATAAATACTCGCAATTCCATACTTGCATATGTATGTATATATATGTGTGTGTGTACGTGTGAGTGTTTGTGTGTGTTTGCCAACGTAGCGCAAATGCACGGCCACCACATTTGTGTGGTGTGTACCACATGGCGTATGATGAACCACAATACATACACTGCTAATGAAATTACGCGCCAATGACTCAACAAACAATGAGCTGGCATAAATTTCGCTATTTTCTGGCTGCATAGCGCAACATGCAAGCAAATCGTTCAGGAAAATCTCATCCGAGTGATTACTAAGCTGCAATCGCTGCGACAACGGATTTAGTGAGATAATCTCTGTGCATAAGAAAAAAACAAAATAAAATAAAATAAAATTTCACTTTCCACCTGGTGATTTACTGTGATTTAATATTTTAATTTTGGGAAACTTTTTTTAAGAGAGCTTGGGTAAATTTAGTTGTTTGTGTATATGCTTGCTAGCGTTAGCATTCTTGTTGTATTTGACATTCGTTGTCATCGAGGCAAGTGAATCATTGTATATAACAACGTATGTATGTACATATGTATGTATGTATATAAAATATTAAAACGTCCGGAATGCTTAATTGTATGTATAAAAAATTTTAAGAATGAAGAATATAATACAGATAAGTTTCAAAAAGATTTGTCAAGTATTCAAAAAGTAAACATTTATCAATAAAAAAATATTAAAACTTTTTAGTCAAAAGAAAATTTTGTAAGGCTTCTATTCAGACATAATTTTCAAAAGGGTTGCCAAGTATTAAAAATTTTTAACATTATTTTTACATATGTATGTAAAAAAATAATGCGTTGTTGCCATTTTAGTGAAATTTTATGTTAACTTATTAATATGAAAGCACATATTAGCTAAAGTTTGACAATAATGATATCAAGCAAAAATGTGTGATATAGACATATTTTTGATAGAGTTGCTAAATATATGGAAAACATAGATTAACTAAAAATATATACTTTTATAAGTGAATTCCAGATTAGCTATTTAAGTAGAAATTGTTGATTAACCCCAAAAATTTTCAGATTATATATTTATCGGCTATTTAAGTACGAGATATGCAACCCTGTGTTGTACCAACTGTTCAAGCTTTGAAAAATATCTTATTTCTTTTCTTTGTTTAGGCAAATATTAAGGCCAAAATTTTCTCATTTTATGCTGAAAATAATCGAACGTTTTTTCTTCTTATTTTAAGTAAATAGAAAAAGAATTAAATTAATCGTAATTTTTCAAGTTCTCTCCCAAAGTTGTCCCAGAAGTTTGTTGGCAATTTTCTATTTTTTTTTTAATATCGTATTCTTTCGGATTAATCAACTTTTTGGGATTTCGGATGTTTTTATTTAAATTTGTTTCGTGTTTCTTTAATTTTTAGTCATTTATTTTGTATTTTTCAGAACTTTGTTTTTGTAACGGAAAAGTTTTCAAGAATTTTTTCATATGCCAAAAACAACAAATATAAAAAAACTGCTTATTTTATTTTGCTTAAAAACATTAGAAGTGTAGTTTTTTCCTTGAACAAATTAAAAACGAAAATAATCAGTTTGTTCTGCTGAAATTGATAAAAGTATATAGTTTACTTAAGGTTTCTGATTTACTAGTAAATATAAAAATATTTTTGATTGCACCAACTAAAGAACATTAAATTTTGTGTAATAAATTCCCATTTTTCTTGTTAGTTTTTCAGGCAGGTTAGGATTATGATATGTACATATATTGGGCAACAATTTTTTGTCATACCTTGTCAAATTTGGTTTAGAGACGTTATGCTATCTTCCTTCAAAAAATGTTTTTGTTCCAAACCAAATTTGACAACAGGATGACGGAAAATCTTCATCTTAAATTTCCGTTAAAAATTTAGTATGATTAAGTAAAAATAAAATAACTCTTGCAGTATTAGCGTAGCGAGATCTATTGAAAAGAGTTGTCATCTATAAAAAACTTAAATAATCACAAAATACAGTGATTTTTTAGTTAAATCTAAAAATATTTCACTAAAGAGTTACCACTTATCAGAAATACGAATATACAACTTTAAATAAGGTAACAAACCATTTTGTCATGAACATGCATTTCTATATCATTTTTGTGTAATTAATTTTCTGAGCGGTATTACCAGCTATCAAAAAAAAAATATATATTAAAAAATTTAAATTTTTGTACCTTGAAATCTTTACCTTTTATCAAAAATTTTATAAATTCCTTACTTTTACCGTTATTCAGCACCCATTATATTGGGCAGTGGGAAGTGATGTGAATTATTTTTATTTTTTTTATTTTGTTGTATATATTTTAAAACTAAGAATAACACTTAAAATTTTTTTCGTCTCTCAATTCCACCGAAATAGAAATAAAACTTTGTCCCTTATAAAGGACGATTTTACTGAAGGGGTTAGGATATCTTTGAACAAAGTCGTCATCTACGAAAACAGATTTTTGAGATTTGAGTCAAGAAGCCATGCAAACGCATTTTAGTCTGACTAGCGAATCCATTTGTATTTTTTACCTTTAAGTGTATAAATACGTAAGCGCCCTTATAAATATTTTGTTCGAAAATTATTTCCTCCAATTGGTCAATAGTTGGCGAATTTGCCACAGCACAAAAATATTAAACAGAATTTATTTCATATAGCTTCATACCTTCTATACAACATTGCCTGTGAGGAAGCAACATTTTTCTACTGCAACTCGGTAACTCACTCAATTTCACTTCCGTATAATCGCTTGGATTTCTACATTAAGAGAAGTTATAAACAATTTTGAAGACAGTTTCTTCCTACCTATCAAAAACATGTAAACCAAATACACAGCCAGAGCCCTGTTTTATTAAAACAAAAAAAAGGTTTTAAAGGCCATTTTATTGCAAATAAAGTAAAGAACCGAGTTTTAGAGATTTATCAGCCACCCCAGCAACACCAATGCACTCTTCACCTAGCTCCTCCTCCGTTAACCGAATTCTGTTAAATAACTACAGTTTGCAGAAGATATGTATGTACATATCTCGTTTGACACTTTATTGATTGCGCACATGAGTATGCTCGTACATATGTATGCTACTTGAGTGTTTGCTTGTGTGCTACTATTCACTTTGTTCAACTTTTGATGAATCAACTGACAGGAAACTCACTAACGCCAGCGACAATAACAATACCAACAGGAATGACTACACTAACGAGTACAAAAGTGACATGCAACAGGCGACAAGTATAGGCCCGCGGCGGTGACAGCAAACTTCAATGCCACAACATAACGATAGATAGTATTTATACATATGTGTGTGTTTGTGTGTGCGGAAGTCGTGTGTTGAGTTCTCTGCGTAAAGTTTTCATAAGCCTAATTGACTGCCAGCTTTCATGCTAGCGTAACAAAAGTAACAGCAATTTCGAGTAATCTAAATACCAAGCTTACATAAAGCACAGAAGTAAAATAAAAATGATAATGCGATAGCAAACAAAGGCATAAATATTTTAGTTTCAAATATCCAAATTTTTAACATTGAAGAAGGAGAAGGGGAAAGAGGAAACCCTATGCTATGATAGTGAAATATTAATAATGTTTGACGTACGTCTTTTGATGAAATTCCAAAAATTATTAAAATGAGGATTAGATTTCACTTAATAATATTTTATAACGAAAACTTTAGTTACAGCATTTTTTTCAAATTTTCCCTTAAGTGAGTGAAAATATTTCTCATCTTATCAGTGTTATCTAGACTAGTCTTTGGAGTAAGCTTAATTATAGCAAGCAAAGAAACAGAATCGTAATAGCAGCTAAGGGCTCAGTGACATTGGCTCGCCATGCAAGTTAGAGTACTATTCAAAGATGAGTTCAATAACCCCTTTTGTAGGTGGTGGAACTGAGTGACATTCTACTAGAGCTGAACAAAGGAGGAGTAAAGACAGTCCCATGGGAAAATGATGTGGCAGGTCTCTTTCAATAAAAGTTAAGCGAAATGGACCCTTCTCTTAGTAGAGCGTCTCTAACATTATCCTGTGAGTCGAATTGCTTAGGCATTATATTAGACACCTAACTGGACTGGAAGATAAATTTTAATAGACGCATAGAAAGACGCTATTTATATGGCCTATTATATTTGTAAGAAGATTTTCATATAGTAAAAACTTTGTACTAAAACCGTCGCTTATCCCATAGATGTACACGGCTATATTAAGACCAATATTAGAGTTATTATGGTTGGATCGCATATCTCCGACCATAGATTTCTAGCAAAACTTACAAACTATGTTTCCTTCTAGTCAAAGCAAGGCAATCTAGGAGAATGCTGCTGGCATATCTACACTGATGTGTCTAAAATTGACTGCGATGATGGTGCGGGATTATACGCAACGATGATGGATAACTCACTCGCGTTCCGACCAGCTATTTTTGCTAGGTTCTTAGTAGTCGTAAGTGGTGCGTTAACACGAAACTAAAATGGGCCTCACGTGCAACCCTCGGAAGTGCGAAAATTGTCAAACATCCTCCTAATATTATACAAGAGAAAATTTGTGAGTGAGTGACTGAGTGAGTCTGAGAGTATATTTGTTGCTTTTTCACGCTGAAACGGCTGGAAGTATATCAATGAAATTTAACGCACATATAGGTAAGGACCTGGGTTAACATATGGGACATTTTCTTTGGAGAGAGTTGACACTCCTTTCAAAAGTTAAAATCCACGAATTAATAGGTTGAATAAAATACTTCATAGTGTGGTTGCCAAACGAAAGAGGTGCTAAAACGTTTTATTTCGAAAATATTTTTGAGGAGCGCTGCCACCCGTTCAAAAAGTTAATATCAATTTCGTACACAAATTAAATGAAATAAATATTTTGATATGGGTACTAAACGAAAGATGTTTAAGAAAGATGTATTTCGAAAATGACTTTAAACAGGGTTGCCACCCGTTTTGGAGTTGAAAATCATTTTATTAACCCGTTAAATAAAATGCTGTAATATGAAAGTCAAACAAGAGAGGTTTAAGAAAGCTTAATTGCGTAAATTGTTTTTAAGAAGGTTGCCACCTCTCTGGAAATTCAAAATCAAGTTAATTAACAAGTATTGCAATATGGGTGTCAAACGAGAGAGGTTAAGGAAAGCACTATTTAATAAGTATTTTTGATGAAATTTGCGATCTGGTTTAAAATTTAAAATTAATTTAATTAATAAGTTACATACATAAATTAAATATTTTAATACGGGTGTTGAACGAGGGAGGTTTAAGAAAGGTTTATTTCGAAAATATTATTGTAGAGTTTGCCACCTGCTTAGAAAATGTAAACCAATATTTTTGTATATGGCCATCAGACGATAGAAAAAATCTTCATTTCGAAAATATTTCTGAAGAGTGTTGCCAACTGTTTAGAAGTTCAAAATAAATATACTTAAGTTAAATGAATATTTCGATTCAAGATTCATGTAGTGGCCACCAGTTTAAGATTAGCTAAATTTATTAGAAAGAATTTTTATAAGTTCACGTAATGTTAATACCAACGAACTAACTAAGCTGAGCGTGGTTCACAAGAAACTTTCAGGAAACACTTAGACGTTTTATAGGATGAGCAGAAATATACTACACTCGAGGTCTAGTTTGACGACTTTGGATGGGTTGGGCGCAGTAAATTAAACTGGTCCAAACAACTCAGCGCCCTTTAGGGCCTCAGTAAAACTAGAGTTGTATGACGCTTTACTTGCTCTTTAAAGGTGGCTAATGTTTCTTTCTATCCGTCAGCTTTGCAATCTCCTAGAAATCTCGGAGTCCAGAAACTCTTATGAGTAGTATTTTATAATACGAATACTAAACCATTTCGTTTAGAGATCTGCGTTATTCAAAAAGGAACTTTACACTCTCTACGTCTGAATCTAAAGCTGTCAGTAGCATTAGAATGTTTATTTTGAAGACACATTTTCCAGTCAAAAATTATATAAATCTATTTTGCAATGATTTACCGTGAATTTCATCTCTCATTTTCCACAACAGTTACCTAACTAATACGAGATTTAATTAATTAATTAATTTGTAACTACTATTTCAAAAGAAAGTGCATTTGGCATTCACACGGGCTCGAAGCAACTGATACCATTCCTCTTACCTTAGTTGCTCGTGTTGCCAGTGGTGCGAGAAGCAGTGAAACATTTAGTAACTTTAGAAGACCAAAAGCAAAAACAAAAAGAAAACCCGACGGTTGCATTTGCCAAGAAAGTAAGTACTCTACTCGATTTCAAAGCGGCAGCAAGAAAAACAACTAAAACAATGCGAAACAATAATGCCAGCGAAAAGGGCAACGCAACAATAGCAATTGCAACAGCACAAGTCGAAAGGTGGGACAAGAGCCGCACGACAAAAAAAGAACTTCTTCAAGCGAGACCAACGCGCGCGAGGCACACTTCACTGCACTTCAGTTCATTTCAAGTCCCCTCACGTGCTGGCGTCGCCCTAAGCGTTTGCGAACGCCAGCCGTTTTGCGGGTATTTTCAGGTAATGCAAGCCGCGAAGGAATAGCGCTTAGCGCTGTCTCGCTCACGTAAGCATCGTAAGCTTACAGCTAAGGCCACTCTGGGGCAGTGGAGACCGTTTTCGTTGCCAAAAACTTGCACATTTTAACTTTAGCAGACTTTTTGTGGGAAATGCTGAAGCGTTATTTTTGTGAAGCAAAGCGCACTAATGGCAATTGCAATGGCTGATGATGACAAGGGCCAACGGAGTTTTACTTCTGCTGCCGCTGCTGCTGCTTGGCCATATTGTCTTTGTTTCGTTTGTTGTGCGCTGCACGATTATCGTTTCTACCTGTGCCTGCCACTCAGGTCTGGTGGATACTAAATACAAATTGCTTAAATGTTTTTGATGAATGACAGCTGGTGGGACTGTTAAGCTGCAAGTCGTAAAAGGGAAATTAAGCAAATTTCTGGGAATCGAAATGAAAATAAGAGAGCTGTTAAGTGGCAGCAAAAATAGAGAAGAAATTTAATGATGAACCTTGGAAAAGTTAGTCGCTTAGGAATATTAAAACACATTGTGCAATCTTTGTGAATTAAAAAGAAATATTAAAAGATTAATATAAAGAAATCTTATCTAAGAGAAACCTTCTTTCGAGTATTCTACGAATAATTTTATTGGGAAAAGTAAGGTCAAGAAAATTTGAAATCATATATTTGTAGAGCTCAAATATCAAATTCGCCATCGGTTTCTGTGGAAATATAAACCTAAAATAGTTATTTATTTGAATAGAGTTGCCACCTTTTTCAAAAGTTAAATCAATTAATTAAAAAGTTAAAGGCAATGTTACAAGATTGTTTGTTTAAATTGAAAGAGGTTCAAAAACGATCGTTTGGAAAATATTTTTAAGAGCGTTGCCACCTGTTCAAAAAGTTTAAAATAATTTAATCAGCAAGTTAACTGAAATATTTAAATATGGGCATCAAACGTAAAAGGTTTATGAAGGCGTTTTTCCAAAGTCTTTTGAAGATAGTTTTGGAAAAGGTTGCCATCCGTTTACTTATTTACTTGATTTAATCGCCAAGTTTAATAAAATACTTTAATATGGGTATAAAGCAATAGAGGTTAAATAAATATTTATTTTTCAAATATTTTGGAACAGGGTTGCCACCCGTTTACTAGTTTACTTAATTTAATAGGTAAATTTAATATGGGTATCAAGCAATGGGGGTTAAATAAGGGTTAATTTCTAAAATAGTTTTGAACAGTGTTGCCACCTGTTTAGTAATTCAAGATCAATTTAACATACAATCGTACCAATTTAACAATACGGCATTGATATGAAACTAAAAAATATATTCTAGCAAATAAAAGCTTTTTAAGAATGACAATTTGCCGGGGGCAAAAATGTTTAAGAAATGCTCGCAAGTAGCTATTAAAGTAGCAAATGAAATAATAGACCACAGCAAGAGTAGCTTAGGCTACTCCTGACCAGTTGAATAAGACATTAATTACTTTGTGTCCAACTATATTAAGCACATAAAGACATTAAGTGAATTTGGGGTCAGACGAATTTAAAGTCGAAAATGCACGAAAAGAAAGATTCGAGCAAATAAAATTTACTCAAAATCAAATCAACAAATAGTACTTTCATTCAATGCGCTTCATTCTATTCCCCTACCAAAACAACTCATACAAACAAATAGAATTCTAATTTCCTTTCATACAATTCGTGCTTTGAAAACAAATTACCAGCGTCTTGTTTATGCACTTCCAACCAATGAACGAATGAAAGAAAAACCCTCTATAAAAAGTGTACATACAAGTCAAATAAAATTCATTTTGATTCGTTTTTGCAAATGGCAAAAAAAAACAACAAATGACAAGTTATAAAAGACGAGTTAAAGTCCAATAAATGTCTGTAAGCATACGAATGTAATCGATGAGGATTGACCGCGATGAAGCAAGCAATGAAAAGCGAATGACTCCAAACGAATTTCATAGTTGAGGGGAGAAAGAAAAACACAAGGCTCAAAGCAGAAGTCATAGCAAATAGCTCAAATAATCGAACGACGAATATAAAAAGAGCACACAAGTAAATAGACAAATTGAAATTGGCTAGTCACAACTCAAACTACTGCCTTCGAATGCTGACATAAGCCTTTTTGTTGGTCGTCAAGCACGCCGCGCCAATTGATTTTTGGGGTGAAGCAGATGACACGATTAACACAGACTGTTAGTTAATCAGGATTGAAATTGACAAATTTGTTGTGGTGGGCAAAAAAAAATTGGTTGAAACGAAGCGGAAATACATACTTAAGGATGAGAGAATGAGTAGGTTTTATAATGTGTAGTTAGTTATAGGCGTACGCTGCGTATACGTAACCTCAGTTGAAGAAAAATTATGGGTTATGGCATCGTCGGAAAGATAAAATGATTTTGGGTATGAATTCCGTAATGAATATTTAAAAAAAGTGCAGTATTTAAAGCAAGAAATACGGAATATTTTCCTTTACTATTTTTCAGAGCAAAAATAAAAGACAACATTTTTCTGATATTTTTGCAGCAGAAATTAATCCGTTCTTTCTTGATTTTTTTGTTTTTGTTTTTAGGGCATAGATAACAAAAAAGCTAATTTGAAATGCGTAGCGGAATCCAAAAACTCCCAAAAACTCATCGAAAAGCCGTAATAAAGCACAATCGTAACGAAAAAATCCCTAAAAGTTCAAAAAAGTGCCGAAAAAACTTAGAAGCATCCCGAAAGTGCTGCAATCACATCGATCTTGAAAAACCCCAAAGATATATGGAAAAAATTTTGAACAAATCTCGAGAAAAATTTAAAAAAAATTCTAAATAATAATCACGTAAAATCATAAAATGTCCCGAAAAATATCCGAAAACCTAAAAGAAAGGAGGAAAATTTAAAAAGCCAACAAAAGAAAGCTTTTTTATTTATTTAAAATTGATCAAAAGCGTACTAAAATTTATAAGAACCTCTGAAAACTCCCGAGAAGCCTCGATAAACTACAATAAAGCAGAAAGTAAGAAAAAGTCCCAAAAGGTCTCAAAAACAAAATATTTGGAAAAACCCGAAAGGTGCCCAAAAATATAACGTGGGGAAAAATTTCGCAATATACAGAAAACTCTTACGCCGTTCCAAAAAAAAAACTATATATATCCTAAAATACTTAAAGAATACAGAAAAATACCAAAGAAGGGTTACATGTTCCCGAAAAATCCCGCTTTTTAATTTTTTTAAAAAAGTCACGAAAAATTTCAAAGGACCCCAAATCGAACCCGTAAAAAATCTGTAATATCCCGAAATATCCTAAATGTTTGCGGAAAACTCCAAAAGGTCTTGAATAAAATTCCGAGAAAATATCAATAAATATTAAGAAAATTCCAAACAGTTTTGAAAAACTGCCGGAAAAATATCGAAAACTCCTCAAAGATTGCTGAAATGTCTCGAAAAATACCGAGGCAAACTCCTATGCATATTCCCGAGATATACCCCAAATATGTTCGGAAAATTTCCAAAAGCACTGAAAAAACCATCACGCTATACCCACACAAAAAAAAATTAAAAATATCGAAAAGTTATTAAAGATTGCAGGAAATTCTCGAAAAAATAAATTGTAAATATAAAAGGATTCCAAGAAATCTTTAATTTACGCCATTTAACTTGCCAACTCCCACAAAAATTTCTAAAGTGCGGTATAAAGCATAAAATGCCACTAAAAATCTTTAAGGGACCAAAAATGGTTCGAAACATTGCCAAAAGTTACTGAAAAAAACCATCTGGCCCCAAAAAGGTATCCAAATAATTTTAAAACTTCATCTGAAAAAAACAGGAAAAGTATAGAAATCCCAAAAAAAGATAGCGAAAATCACTAACAAAATCTGAAATTAGCAATGAAAATGCAAAAAAAAAAATCATGAAATTTTTGTTAAATTTCGAAAAAAGTCTCAAAAACTGGAAAAATTAAGTATCATTTAATATCTTGACAATAACTGAACAACAAAAGTAACATATGGTCGACTCAAAATGTACCATGCAAATTTCGCAATTTACATATTTTTTTATTCGAAAATACCGAACATCGAATATCGAACATTTCTTACGATGATACGCCAAATTTTACATTTTACTAAGAGCATCACATGTTCAAACAGCCCGCATGAAAAGTACAGCAATTTTTATTAGACGTCAATTCTCTTTGAACCAGCATAACAATTTCCATCCCTTAAAGGCGTTCAATGCATAACTTGTTTCCTTTTGCTTTATTTTTTCACAGCACGTGGCTTTGGCATGCGCGTTGTTGGCGGCAAAACTGGTGCGGATGGCCGCCTATTCGCCTACATTGTGTGGACGGTGCC